>NC_043707.1:94290572-94404788 GCF_006229205.1 Suricata suricatta
CACAATTGCATGAAAAATCATAAAATACCTAGGAATACACTTAACCAAAGATGTAAAAGACCTATATGCTCAAAACTATAGAAGACTTATGAAGGAAATTGAAGAAGACACAAAGAAATCGAAAAACATTCCATGCTCATGGATCGAAAGAATAAACATTGTTAAAATGTCATTATTACCCAAAGCAATTTACACATTCAATGCAATCCCCATCAAAGTTGCACCAGCATTCTTCTCAAAGCGAGAACAAATTATCTTAAAATTCGCATGGAACCACAAAAAAACCCAAATAGTGAAAGTAATATTGAACAAGAAAATCAAAACGGGAGGCATCACAATCCCAGACTTTAGCCTCTACTACAAAGCTGTCATCATCAAGACAGTATGGTATTGGCACAAAAACAGATACATGGACCAATGGAATAGAGTAAAGAGCCCAGAACTGAACCCACATGTGTATGGCCAATTAATCTTTGACAAAACAGGAAAGAGTATCCAATGGAAAAAAGACAGCCTCTTCAACAGATGATGTTGGGAGAGCTGAACAGCAACATGTAGAAAAATGAAATTAGACCACTTTCTGATACCATTCACAAAAATAAACTCAAGATGGATAAAGGACCTGAATATGAGATAGGAAAAAGCAGGAAGTAGCCTCCTTAACCTCAGTCACAGCAATTTCCTCCTGGACACATCCCCAGAGGCAAGGGAATCAAGAATAAAAATGAACTATTGGGACCTCATCAAGATAAAAAGCTTCTGCACAGCAAAGGAAACAATAAAAAAAAAAACTAATAGGCAACTGACAGAATGGGAAAAGATAGTTGCAAATGGCCTATCAGATAAAGGGCTAGTATCCAAAATCTACAAGGAACTCACCAAACTCCATACCCATAAAACTAATAATCCAGTGAAGAAATGAGCAGAAGACCTGAACAGACACTACTCCAAAGAGGACATCCAGATGGCCATCAGGCACATGAAACGATGCTCAGCGTCACTCATCATCAGGGAAATACAAATCAAAACCACACTGAGATACCACTTCACACTGGTCAGAGTGGCTAAAAGGAACAAATCAAGAGACTATAGATGCTGGTGAGGATGTGGAGAAACAGGCACCCTCCTACACTGTTGGTGGGAATGCAAACTGGTGCAGCCACTCTGGAAAATAGTATGGAGGTTCCTCAAAAAACTATCCATAGAACTCCCCTATGAGCCAGCAATAGCACTGCTAGGGATTTACCCAAGGAATACAGAAGTGCTGATGCATAGGAGCACATATACCCCAATGTTCATAGCGGTACTTTCTACAGTAGCCAAATCAAGGAAAGAGCCTAAATGTCCATTCCCTGGTGAATGGATCAAGAAGATGTGGTATATATATATATACAGTGGAGTACTACATTGCAATGAGAAAGAATGAAATCTGGCCATTTGTAACAAAGTGGATGGACCTCCAGGGTGTCATGCTAAGCGAAATAAGTCAGGCGGAGAAGGACAGATACCATATGTTTGCACTCATAGGTCTAAAAGGAGAAACCTAACAGAGGACCATAAGGAGGGGAAGGGGGAAAGAGAGCTGAGGAGAGAGAGGGACACAAATCCTGAGAGACTATTGAATACTGAAAATTAACCAAGGACTGAAGGGGGAGGGGGAGGAGAGGAACGGGGTGGTGGTCATAGAAAGGGGCACTTGTGGGGAGAAGCACGGGGTGTTATATGGAAACCAATTTGACAATAACCTATTATAAATCAAATTAAAATAAAATAAAATACTATAATGTAAGAAAAATAAATAAAACAAACCCAGAGACTTGAAAAAGAATCAGAAGGAAAACTCTAAATGTTGAATGTATAATAATTGAAGTTAACAGGCCAAACAGTATTTTAGGTATCAGATAATATAGCTAAAGGGTGAATGAATTGAAGAAACATTAATGAAAGGACCTATAATGTAATATAAACTAAGATAGGGAAAACAAGAGTTCATGAGAGACACTTAAAGAAAAGAATGGAGAGGTCTAATATGTATCTAATTATAGTTCTGTCAAAAGATGAATTTAAAAAAATAGAAAAGGAGAGGTCACTTAGGTGGCTCACTTGGTTGAACATCCAATTCTTGATTTCAGGTCAGGTCATGATTCCAGTGTCATGGAATAGAGCTCCACATCAGGCTCTGCACTGAGGGTGGAGTCTTCTTAAGATTATCAGTCTCTCCCTCTGCCCCTCTCCTCCACTCTCTCTAACATTGGGGAAAAAAAATTTTTATGAAGAAGAAAGGATATTTGAAGAAACAATTATTAAGAATTTTTCAACCTTGATGGCAGCAGTTTAATGAATCCCAGTTTGGATAAATAAAACAAATCTACATACACCTGGCCATATCACAGTAATACCAAAGAATATCAAAGAAAAGACCAATTTTAAGAGTGAATAAAGAGAAGTTACTCGCCAACAAGGGAGCAATAATTAAACTAACACTTAACTTCTCAAAAACCATAGCAAACTTAAAAAGAGAGAGAAAATATACATAGGACACCGTTAGAAAATAGCTGGAATCTTAGAGTTGTGTAAACAGTGAAAGTGTTTTTCAAGATTGTAGGGAAAAATAGGTTTTCAGGTAAACAAAACTGAGTAAGTTTACCACCAACAAACCATCAATAAAGAAAACTACAAAAGATGTATTCCAGGAAAATTTTACCAGCTCCACAAGAAAAGCTGGAGAAACAAGAGGGAATATTGAACAATAATGTGATTAACATGTGGAAATAGAAACAATATTGACTCCCTAAAAATTTAAATAATAAATTTTCAACTTGTAGGTTTAAAATAAAACTATTTGAAGCTAAAATATTGTAAAAGACACCATGTAAGCCAGTTGGTAAGCCATTAGAATATTTTAAGATGTTTATATTATAAGTATATTTAAGATGTTTATATAATTTACATCACATATAAATTATGTTTATATTAAGATGCTAATTATAATTTACACTTTAAGTATAAACAGATTTCAAGGTTGACCAGAAAAAAAAAGAAAAGAAAGAGTATATCACTTTAAAATTAGTATAAGGAGAAAAATGGTATGATATTTTTAAAAATTCATCTAAAAGTAGACAAAAAAGAAAGGCAAAGACATAGAAGTAAAATTAATAAAAATCACCATAAAAGATGCTAAAATAAATCCAAATACATAAATAATTAAAACAAATATGGCTAGATTAAAACCTCTAAGTAAAATTCTTTAGTTTGGATCTTTTTTAAATACTAATACTTTTATTTGTAAGTGATGTAAGTAAAGCCATTAGGGCACCAAAATATTAAAAATGAAATGGAAGGAATGAGATTCCTCAGGCAAATGCTATCCAAAAGAAATGTATATCAGTCATGCCAAAATTAAATAAAATTGATGTGAAAGCCAAAAGCATTCTTTGAAATGGAAAAGGTTATCACATAACAGTGAAAGTTTTCATTCTTCTATAATTTTAATGATTTTAAATCTGTATGCACTTCAAAAGATGACCTCAAAAATATATAAGGCAAAAAGAAAGTGAAACCTGAGGTAAAAATGTATAAACCAGAGACTCATTAGAAAATTTAAAATAGGGGCACCTGGGTGGCTCAGTTGGCTAAGCCTCCGACCTCAGCTCAGGTCATGATTTCACGTTTGTGGGTTCCAGCACACATTGGGTCTGTGCTGAGCGCTCAGGGTCTGGAGCCTGCTTTGGATGCTGTGTCTCCCTCTCTCTCTCTCTGCTCCTTCCCCTCTCATGCTCTGTTTCTCCCTGTCTCCAAAATAAAACATTTAAAAAAATTTTTTAAAGACAATTTAAAATAATTTTGTGTCTAAAATTAAGCACAAAAATCAGTAAAGATATAGAAAATTTGAACAACACAAGTTTGTTCTAATAAACATATATGTAAACATTCTTGCATCAATGTTGGAGAACACACATTTTATTTAAGCACACTTAGACCCTTTATGAAAAATTATGCCCTATGTCCTGAAGTAAGTCTCAACCAATTTAAAGAACGTGTCACCATACTGACCATATTCTCCAATCACAATACAACTAATGCAATGGAAAGTTACTCACAAAAAGATAATTTAAAACAGTATACCACTGACAATTTTTACATTGACTTTTTTAAATTATTCAGGTATAACCGGCATACAATGTTACATTAGTCTCAGGTATACAGCATATTGATTCAACAATTCTATCCATTACTAAATCCTCACCAGGGTAAGTGTAGTCATCATCTGTTACTAGCCTCACTGAAGTACAATTCTCTACTTACTCTCCAATGTCTCCACAGCAGAACTGGTTAGAGAAAAAAAACAAAACTCTACTGATTCCTCTCATTTTAAATTCATAATAAGTCAATTCAAGCAGAACGTTAAGGCTGCTTGATAATTATGCTAATTTCACTCACTCTTACTCTGTTGTATGATTATTCCACCATCTTCTCTCTCCTCAAACGGCGACACCTACTCCCGTCCTTCCTCTCAGCTTAAGACATTGCTTACTATTTCCCTAAGAAAGACGTAATCAGAAGAGAACTTTGACAAGCTCACATCACAAAATAAATTCACCTGTTTCTTCTTGGCCCTCTGTTTTCATGCCCAAACTCTTCATACACACCCCCTCCCCATATAGACCTCAACCCTTCCACTCTTACACCAGATCGTGTTTCCTGACACTTTCTCAAGAACATAGCTCCAGCAACTCTTCACTTTATTTTCTATATGACCAATTTTCAGAATCATAGAGATGTGCAAATTTTCCCATTTTATAAAGAGAACATGTTTTTATCCATGTACCACAGTATTTCCATCTACCTTTTTTTACAGAAAAAAAAAATCCTTAAGGCAACCATTAAAATGCATCTGGCAACTTCAAAGTACAGGGAGTATAACTAAAAGCCCAGTTGCTGTGGCCTGAAATCTACCTTCACATTTGCACAAAGGCCATGTGTCCCACAGCTACCCCTAGTCAAGGACTGAATGCAGCATGACACTAAAGCAGGTACATTTAGTCCATGAAAATGGGAATCCTCTGATGGCAGGCTTTGGCTCAAGGACTCTGATAACCTGTAGAAATGTGTGTATGAAGAGTTTGGGCATGAAAACAGAGGGTCAAGAAGAAACAGGTGAATTTATTTTGTGATGTGAGCTTGTCAACGTTCTCTTCTGATTACGTCAGATGCACAACAGCTGGTGTGTCCTCCCAACCTTCCACTCTTTTTCTTTCTTGCAGGGTCAGACTTGCATCACACTCAGAGGACTCTACCAGGTCTTTTAGCCCCCCCTCCATTTTCTCCAACACAGGTATGTTCACTAAATGAATCCTCCTACATGTAATTCCATCTTGAAATCTGCTTCTCAGAGGACTCAACCTAACACACTCCTCTAAACAGTCGACTTTCCTCACTCTAATTCATCTCCTCTCACTTTGTCTTGAATCCATTTTAATCAAAGTTTTGAGTCATAGCTCCATTACAACTGTTTTTATCTAAACATCCATAATTCCAGATTGCTATTTTGAAAGATTAAACGATATGTTGAAAAATCAACTCTAATTCACATCTTAATTTGCTCTTCTGGCAGCATTTAATACAGATCTTCCCTCCCTCTTCCTTCATACAATTAGCTTATAGGACATACTAAACTGCATCTTGTTTATCCAATTCCTTCCCAACTTCTCCACGTGGCTGTTTTATCGTTATCTCACATTTGACCTGTCCAAAACTGGAGGTCTGGGGCGCCTGGGTGGCTTTGTCAGTCAAGCACCTGACTCTTGGTTTTGACTCAGGTCAGGATCTCAAGCTTCATGGGTTTGAGACTCTCATCAGGTTCTGCACTGACAATACAGGGCCTATTTGGAATTGTCTCTCCCTCTCTCTGCCCCTCCCCCTTTGAATATATATAATATTCAAAGGGCATTGAAGTGATACTAGGAACAATTCTATGTCCACAACTTTGATAACCTCCATGAAATGCACCAATAACTTGAAAGACACAATTGCCAAAATGTACACAGGAAGACACACACAATTTGAATAGACCTTTATCTATTACGGAAAAATGATTTGGCTAGAGCTGGGCCTTGTCTGCTCTGTACTGGTGAATTGCACTTCAAACATCTGCTCACTTTCTTCCCTGAAGAATAGTTTCCGATTATGCTATAGTCACTATTAATTTCCTTTATTGAGTATTTTCCATGAGCTATTATGCTGTTCTAGTTGCTTTTGATATATACTTTTCACTTTTTTTAAACAACCCTCCCACTTTACAGATGAAGGAATTGTAGTTCAGTGAAATTCAATTGTTGCCCACTGTCCAACAGTTACCCGGGTGGATAAACTGGGATTTGAAAACCTTTAACTGACTCCAGATCCTTGGCTTTCTCCACAGCTCCATGCTGGTGCATTCCAAGGAAGAGCTGGTACCCTGGAACATGGGTATCAATAAGACATCACTTTCCAGTCTCTAAAGGGTTATTAGTCTTCCCTGCTCCTGTTCTAGCTTCTTGGAAGAAGGCGTTAAGGTCTTTGCCTCTACAACAGCTATCACGATATCAACTTCAAAGTGCTCAACCTGGGTGTTTGATCTCCTGTCATCATGCTTTCTGACACTGGCTGGAAAATGAAAGTAGGAAGTGAGGAACAGTTTAGTCATTCTTGTTAAAAATTTCTGGTACCAGTCAGGAAAGATGTTGACTTTAAAATTAAGAATTAGAAGCACACGTTCTGAAAAATAAATTAGTCCAATAAGGAAAAAAAACCCAGTGAGACCCAGGAGAGACTTCGGAGTGCCCACAGAAGACATGAAGCATAAGCAGCTGCTCAATGCTCTCTCTCCTCTGGCTTTCCTTGTTTATGGTGCAACTCTAGCATTGTACAATTTCATCCTGTACACATGTTTTTCATGAGAGAAGGGGCCGCAGAGTGGGGGGGTCGAGGGGGGGTGGACCATGCCATTTTTGTAGTTTCCAAGACACAAGAAAGAGGAAGTGGTTTGGGAGGGACAGAAAAAGTGGCCGGCCCACTTCTGCTGCTCTTCACTGTCTCCTGAATGTGTGACTTGAAGTAAAAAAAATCCAGGTAAACCAGAGAATTGAACAGTTGTTTCAGACACATCTGCCTTTGAGACCATTTCTTTCATATACTTTGTGGCAAAGTATACACAGTATAAAATTTACATTTTAACCATTTTAAGCCACATTAAGGCATATAGTTCAGTGGCCTTAAGTACATTCACAATGTTGTACATCCATCACCACCATCTAGTTCCAGAACTTCTTTATCCCAAGTGGAAAGCCTGTATCCACTAGTACTCCTTTCCTGCCTCCCTGAGCCCCTTGCAGCCACTCATTTCCCTTTTGTCTCCCTGTATAGATTTGCCTCTTCTGAACACCTATATAAGTGAAATCACACACTATGTGGTCGTTCGTGGTGGCATCATGCTTACTGAGCATCATACTTTCAATATTCACCCACGTGGCAGCACAGCAATATTCCAGATAATATTCCATTTCACATTCATTTTCCAACAAAACGATGATGGACATTTGACTTGTTTCTATCTTTTGGCTGTCGTGAACAGTGCTGCTTGGAGATCATTTTAGATCTGTGCAAATCAAAATTTCAAGTCTTGAGGAAAGTTGTGAGAACCCTATACTTCTCCCAAGTGCCCCAAGGAGCCACCCCTTTGCACAGACAGCCAGTGCCACTTCCACACTGCTTCACCAACTCCCATGTCATCATGGGAGTTCTTAGGGCCCTCTTCCTCCACCAGTGTAAAAGGCAATTCCTCACCCTGCCAGTCTCTGTCTTGGGCTGTTCTGTGTTTCCTTCCCTCATCACAATTTGTAATGAGTTGTTGTTTTCTTTTTAATGTCTATCTCCTCTAATCCTTAAGGGATGTCAACCCCTTATGAATAGGAAACCCTATCTGTTTGTTTACTGAGGTGTTGTCCTCAGCACTAAGGTCACTTTCTGCCACATACAAGTGCGTAAATATTGGTAACAGAGATATTAAGCTGCCCAGGCCTTAAAGATGTTATTGGACTTGATCCCTCAAGTCCCTACTGGGCTCTATTTAAACTGTGAGGACCAAATAAAGTGTTGCTTAAATACCTATGTCAACAGATTGCTAAAGGTTGTCTAGGCACTACAAGGAGAGCAATTTGTTCCGATACTACTGTTTTGCTTAGCAGGAACCAGATCATGAGGCGGCTTTCACACCAGATACTCTGTTCTTAGAGTGTTCACTCCCCAAATATTCATCTAGGTCACTCCCTAGGCTTTTGCTTTAAGATCCTTCCTTTCTGAGCTATTTATTAACCATCCTATTTAAAACCCTGGCTCTGGTTGCTGGGTGCCTACTTTCTTACATTTCTTATCCCTTTTTCTGAGCTTATATTTCTCCTTCTCACTTATCACTATCCAAACTATCTGGTCTATTGGCTGCCTCTTCCCATGAAAATATAATGCCAGGAGGGCAGAGATTCTCATCTACCTTGTTCACTGTCGCAATCCAGTATCTCGAACAATAACCGTACACACAAGTGCTCAATTAATGTTTGGGGAATGTATAAATAAATGCATGGCATTTTTCATAGGGGTGCAGGGTGGCACCCCTGTCAGTCTGGAAATTTCTCAGTCACATCTAGACCAGGATGTATGGAACTTGATGACTCTTGGCTTTAGCAGTGATCTTAGTCTTAGCAGTGATCCTAGAATTCATGGGTTCTATTCTGGTTCCAAACAGACAATATGCTTCCCTCATTTTTACCCAAATGTTTCTCTCCTGAGTTCCAACCTACTCTCCTTCTAGATATATCTGTGGTTCTAATTCTTGGAAATCATCTTTTCTTATTTTTTTTTAATTTTTGAGAGACACAAAGAGAGTGTAAGCAGGAGAGGAAGAGAGTGAGAGAGAGAATCCCAACCAGGCTCTGCTCTGTGAGCACAGAGATTGATATGGGACTAGAGACCATGAACCTCAAGATCATGACTTGAGCCAAAATCAGAGCCAGACACCCAACCCACTGAGCCACCCAGGTGCCCCTATCATGGGTTGTTTCTATCTCTTCTGAATATAATGGTCAGTCTTCCTGGGAGGTGGGAAATATATTGTGTACTAGGCGTTGTATAAGCTATATCTCATTGAATTGTGTCCACAGTCCTAGAATCAGGTGGATATTATTCTATCTGTTTATAGGTGAGGAAATAAACATCTGCAATTAAGCTCAAAGTCACTTAGCATATAACAAATGATGATCAGAATGATCCCATGTTTGACTATAAACCTGAATTTCAAACTATGTCCACCCTTGGATATTTCATAGTTTTCTCTTACAAACAAAAAACAGATCATATTTAACAGCTTAACACAACACTCATTCATTATCTCACAGCTCTGTATTGCAGAAATGTGGCACTGTACAGATGGGCTCTCTGTGCAGGCTAAATTAAGGTATCAGCTAGCTATTTTCTTATCTGGAACTCAGAGTCTTCTTTCAAGTTCATTCCTGTTACCAGTGGAATTCAATTCCTTGTCTTTTTAGAATCGAAGTCCCCATTTTCCTGCTGGCTATCAGCTGGTGCTGTGCTCAGATTCTAGAAACCACACACACTTCTCATCACATGGCCCCCTCAAGTCAGGCAGCACATCAAATCTTCCTCAGGCTTGGAATCTCTCAAACTTCTTCTGATACTAGCCAGAGAACACACTCTGCTTTTAAAGGCTGTTCAGTTGGTTAAGAGCCAGACTCTTGACTTCAGCTCAGGTCATGATCTGCACAATGACCGTGCAGAGCCTGCTTGGGATTCTCCTTCTCCTCTCTCTCTCTGCCCTACCCTGGCTTGTGCTCTGTCTCTCTTAAACAAATAAACATAAAAAAATAATAAAAATAAAGTCCACATAATTATATTATACCCATATAGATAATCTCCTTTTGCCATAACACAACAATCATGAGAGGATATCTGATCATATCTATAGGTTCTACCTACATTCAAAAGGGAAGGTATTATACAAGGATGAAGATCACTGAGGTCATTCTTAAGATTGTGCCTACCACAGATGTTGCAAATTTGAAGCTCAGCCTAGTGCTTGACTGGCAGCCACATGGTCCCAAGGCAGGCACCAATATCCTGGTAGCTTCCCTGTGACCTATAAGCTTTCTAAAAGACCCAGGAGCAGATTTCTAACTTGTCTTATTTCAATCCCCTCCAATTCCATGAGATTCCTTCATTCTCTCCAAGAGCTGTATGGCCTAGGCAGGAACTGAAACAGTTAAAATTAATTGTCTAATGGATATGTTGATGACAAAGGAATTGGGGACAAACAAAAGCAAGCATTTAAATGTATGTTCATAAATCTAACTAGAAACTAGAAGAATATATCAAGAAATAATTGCCAAAATTATTTTTCTTATCTTTATAAAAAAAATACACCGGATACCACACTTGCTCCAATAATTTTTGTCTTCTCCAGTTTCACATAAGCTCCAAGCTGCAAGAGTGAAAGCCCCATGCTGGTTCCCACACAATGAAGCCTGAAATAGTCTGAAATGGCTACCAGCAATTGGTGCTAATTATGATTCAAAACTGAGGATATGAAGGTCTCTTCAACTCAGACAAAGGGCACTGCTGTCTAGAGAGCTGCTGGGCTCAGCTTTCCCCTACCCACCACCGCACACAACTTGACAAGAGATGACACATCTGCCTCAGATTTCAATAAATGTCCCTGGGGGAGAATGCGGAAAGTAGGCGGCGTTCTTACTTGAAAGAACAGAAGGATCCTATAACACTCTAAAGTATAACAGCATGTCCTAATGGAACACTTTAACCAGTAAGAACTTTTTGTCTATCCTAGGATTTCTATGTCATCTCTCAAACCTCCAACAATTAAATGAAAATTTATAGCTGCTAGTTTTCTAAATAGCTCTCCTCTGTGGCCTTTCCTGAGACCCTGAGAAATTGCAGAGTTCCTTTTCTTACTCAACTCAGTAAGAGACTGCGCATTTTTTAGCTTATGTTGCCATTATTTTTCTTATCACTTTTGTGAGCCTATTACCCTCTTGAGTGTGAAAACTATGCCTTGTTGTACGTTTCTGAATAATTCAATGTCTGGCACATAATAATTGATTAATAAAATGCCTAGTGATGTAGCACTAGTCTAATCAGCATTCTGTGTTATTTTTCCTATTGTACTGTTTTGTTTCTAAGTCTTCTTTAAGACCAGTATTATAGGGGTGCCTGGGTTGCTCAGTCATTTAGGCATCCGACTCTTGATTTCTGTTCAGTTCATTGAACTCATGGTTTGTGAGTTGGAGCCCCACATTAGGCTCTGTGCTGACAACACAGCACCTGGTTGGGATTCTTCCTTTCCCTCTCTGTCTCTGCCCCTCCCCTACTCATACTTGCTCACTCTCTCTCTCTCAAAAATAAATAAATAAACTTTACAAAAAAACCTCAAGGTTATATACTCATGAGTTAGTGGGTTGGAATAGGGTACTGCTTCTTCATGTGAGCTAACTAGAGAGACTTAATTTATATTTCTGCTTGCAACTAGTCACAGAGTGAGCTAGCTGAGGGCATCTTGGATGGATTCACAAGAACCTAGTGAAAGAAACAGAACCAGAGAAATTGAGGGACTAAGTTCAAACAGAGCCTGGTAAATCCATCCAGAGAAATACTGAGCTCCAAAGGAAGGTTTAGTTTGGGTATGGACAACATCTCATGCCACCCAGATCCATTCACTCTCTTCTGTCATAGCAAACTCCCAGATTATATAAAGATGTCTTTTTGTTAAAAAAAAAAAAGGAAGGTATTCTCCTTGCTTCTCTGAGAAGAGAGAGATCAGTCCAATAATTCATATTCAATATGGTGGCCAATTGTGATATCCTAGAAGAGTAAAACAAAAAAGTTTGTAAGACAAGTTATGATTCTGCTGATTTAGTTTGTCTAGAGGGCAAAATTGATATTCATCAACCCCATCAACTATCCATCTTAGATTTCTTTTACTCTTGGCTAACTGGTCTTGGTTGTTTGCCTAGTGGAATGACATAGACTATAATCTCTAAGAGATCGAAGTTCTTAGTTTTTTATTGTTTTGTCCTTGTTTAGGTATGTTTGCTAAGTTGACCATAGTCATTATCAGACATAGAAGTATGAAGAGACACCTCAGAGATTCCTCTGACGATCTGACTCCTTAGCATTGTAGTCACCCTTTCTCCATATAGTGATGGACAGGATAAATTACCATCACCAGTACCACAGTGCTCTTCTAAGCCTATTAGTCTACTGCCATTTGAACAGTCCTAAGTAATTTGGTAGTAGTTACAATACTCAGTATAGTAAAACTCTATTTTATCCTCTGGAAAAGAATTCCCCCCACCCCCCAAAACTAGGTTCTGTAACAAGACAAAGTCTAAGATTAAGGGAATTTAAGCACAGATTCTGTAAATAGATCACTGGGCATAAGAGTTTGGTGGCCACTTTCACCTTCACTTCTTATTCTCTAGAGCAATGTATTTAGTTAAACAGGACAAAATACTACTACTTCAAAGTATATGCCACATTTTGAAGGACAGGATCCTATCCTGCAAGTATTTCCCATTGTCCAATCCTAAGGCTCTCAGATGAGTCTTCACTGGCTTTTCTATTCTTACCAGACTGGCTGTAAGGTAAATAGTGAGATCATAAACCTATACTCATGAGTTCATTGTCATACTTCCTTTATTATAAAATGGGTCTTTTTTAGAGGGAATGCTGTGTTGGACCCATATCAATGGATAAGACTTTTAGTAGGCTTTCGGATGGGAAAGGGTCTATAGGAAGGGAAGTTAAACTAATATCTGGAATATGTGTCAATTATAATAAAGATAAGTGACTTTCTTCCTTCAAGGTAGAAGGATTTTGATGTTGTGGTCTGATACCAGGTGGCTGCTTGGTCTTCCTGAGGAATTGTTCCTTGGTTTTTGCTGCTGGCAGATTTTCACTCAGCAGCGACAGTGGTTATATCAGCCTATGTGAGGAGGAGCTTATGTTGTTGAGCCTATGAATAACCTAACTATCTGCTCCCATGACCTATCTATTAGTTGCACAAGCACAGGGATATTGAGGAAAAACTATGGCTGACATGCTAAGAATAGGTCATTCTGCCCTCTTGCATTAGATGCTGGTGACATTAAATGTGATACAGATTTGCACACTTCAACTATTTCCTCTTGTTCTTCCTGATACACATTAGACAAATTTTGGAATTTCTTTGACTTAGGTATTTTTCTTTTCAGATCTAACCTTGCACTTTCTTTCTTTTTTTTTTTTTAATGTTTATGTTTGAGAGACAGAGACGGAGCATGAGTAGGGGAGGGGCAAAGAGAGAAAGGCAAACAAAGACTCAGAAGCAGGCTCCACTCAGGAACCAAAGATCATGACCTGAGGCAAAGTCAGACAGGTAACCAACTAAGCCATTCAGGTGCCCTTAGCTTATACATTCTATCAAGGCTATACTGAGACCTAACCCTGATTGTCAGCCAAGAGGCAATGAATGACAAGTGGTAGGGGTGAGTCTTGAGATAAAGAGACACCTGCTCCAGGCATAATAATTACAGAAAAGGGGAGACTATTCTCTTCCAGAAAAACTAGAGATGTTGCTTTTACTGGCCAGAAATATCAGATTTATTTATTCAGATGTTTCCATCCTTGGTCTTTTTCTATCGAGGCCCTGATTGGGACCTAAGAGACCTATGAAGACTATGCACGTATCTCCTATTGTAGCCCAGTCACCTGTATCATGAGTTCCAGGGCCCAATTTAATCATAGCTGTGCCCTGATACTGCAGAAGACTGACCTACAAAGCTGATAAAAACCTTCTGGTTTTTATATTCTTCCCTAATTTAAAGTTGACTCTCCTTTATCTTTTATTTTTTTTCAATTATGTCTTTAATGTTATCTAAGTAGCCACCTTACTTTACAACCATTTTTTAAAAAATCTTGCTGCCCTACTGATTAAGAGCTACAACTTCTTGGTCTCCCAATGTCTTGCCCTTCAACTGCATTTCACCAATATTGACAGGAAAACACTTAAGTGATTCAATATATAGCATCTTACCACCAGCAATGAGTCTTACTGCTTCTAGGCAAGTGGGCCATATAATTTTAAAACCCTGTTTGCTAGAATCACTTCTGGTTTTAGCCAAGTCTCTATAGAGCAGAGCCTGAGGCAAGGATTGAGGTGATAATACTTTATTTAGAGGAAACAAACCTAGAGATATGAAGGTGAGAAAAAAAATAAATGAGGCAAAGAAATATGAGAAGCAATACAATGTATTTTATCACACTGGCCACTTTTTCTTAGTAAGTCAGGAAGACTTATAGCAGTTTGTTGTCAGGTATGTTTGCTTGACCTGCAGGATTTCTTTGGAAGGTTTACAAAGAAATTTTTCACCTCAGAGAAATCCCCAAAAAGATAAATGAGGTGGAATTATCTGACTACCTCCCTTCTATCTCTCATTTGTCACTGCTCGTGGTTTACCCCATTGCACTAGATCAACTTCTATAGCAAATACAACCACTATGTCCTGTTTGCAAAAATATCTAAACCTGAAAGAAACCAAATGTTTGAAAGCTGTGTAAGACAGTAAGAGTTCTTGAAATATAATATACAGACATACCAAGTAGACTCTTAAATAAGTTATTGTAGGTAATTAGTATTATGGAAAAGATTGAAGAAGAAAAAAACCAACAGAACCAGAAATCTATAGAGAATTCTCAGGAATTTTCTTTTGATTGACATAAAATATATTTATATTCATGAATTTTTTTAAAAGCAAGAAAAAAACCAATATATTTTATGCAATTCTTCCCCAAAAATAAATATCTTCTCCTACCATGAAACATAAATGACTTGTCAACATATATAAATTAAAATAGTAGTTGATATGCACTTATTTTACCTTTAAAGCAAATCAAATACTTGATGTAAAGCAGAGGCAAAGGAACAATGTAACGAGTACCCATTCTTGAGTGACTTTTGGACCTATACCAAGATTATTTTATTTTTACCTAAAAGTTTGGTCAAAAAAGCATACAGCATCCTCATGGATATGTACTTTGATACTATTGCTACAAATACTGCCTAATCCAAATCTAAAGGTTGCTGGATTGTATGTTCTATAAGAGCATGGACTACATGTTTTAATCACCAATGGATATAATATATCAAATTTGGTAAGCACTCAATTAGTATTTTTTGAATGATATAATAAGCCAATTAATCAATCAGTCCCAAAAGGTCTGATATACTTTTCCATCTGTCATTCTCATTGCTCTTGGTTAACCCTATTTGAAGTCTTGGTTCTACACCAAATATAAATTACATTTATTAAACAATATTTGAGTAGTCTCCAGTTTGTCTCATAGATCTTCCTTGGTGCAGTGAATATAAATATTGAAAATTATATAGATATATAGCTAAAAAATGAAACTTCAGAATGTCCTGAGATTAATACATAAGTCAGGCATAGCTGAATTTTTGTAGTCAGCTAGGGTAACTTAGGTACCTTCAAAGGATCCACAATAGTCTATTATGTCAGTGTTTTACAGGGTATATTTGTTTTCATTCTAAATGTATAAAAAAACCAAACGTCATGGGGCACCTGGGTGGTTCAGTCAGTTAAGTGTCTGACTTCAGCTCAGGTCATGATCTCGCAGTTTGTGAGTTCAGCCCCATGTCGGGCTCTGTGCTGCTAGAGCCTGCTTCTGACTCTGGGTCTCCTCCTTTCTCTGCCCCTCCCCCATGTATGCTCTGTTTCTCTGTGTCTCTCAATAAATATTAAAAGAAAATTTAAATCATCATATCTTTTTGTAGGCTTATTTGACAAGTCACCCACATGTGATTCATTATATACCTACCATGGGCCAAATTTCCCTATAGGCAACAAATTTTTCTCTGCCTTTTTTTTTAATATGCTTTAATCCATTATTAATTGCCATAGAAAAATAAGCCTGATTTTGGTGCTCAGCATGGTCTGCAGTCCAGAGCATGGACCCATGGATGATTCTCTAAGTCATGAGACAGAATTGGAAATGAATGGATAACTAGCGTGGGCTCAGAATAATAAAAATGTACTAAGAAGGTCATGGTTCTTCTCTCTCAAAATGTAAAAATGTCATTCCATTGGGTACTTGAGAAACTTCCTACTTGTTCTACAATATATCCATATGTTATTAATGTTCAGACCAAATGGAAAAGGGAATAACAACCTGCAGTACCAGGGAACTCACCAATTCTCCATTTTAGCAGAAGTATTCTTGTCCAAATTTAATCTGTTTCAAGACTCAATATTTTTAATATGTGCTGATTTTCTCAACACCAACCAACTGAATATACGTTGGGAGCATTGATTCTTGGAAGAATAAGCAGTCAGGAAAGTTCTTAGAGAACTCCATGGGAATAGAAAATGATTCCCTGCCCAAGAAAAACAATAAAAAAAGTATGACGAGAAAGAAGATAGTAGGTATCAATGAAAAGAATTAAGTGCTTCTCATCCCTGCTGATGTCAGATAAAAAGTCCATAATAGTCATGTCTCAGGTGGCAAATGATACTAGGCAGATAACAGCTAGTGGGGTTAATGGCTTCTTGGAAAACAAGGTGTGACTGGATTACAGCTCAGGTAAACTCGGTGGGATCATACCCAGTTAAATGGAAAGATGCTGGTTATGAAGGGGTATAGCTGAAATTTCTTGCTTCATCCAAGGCTAAATTCACATAGTGGAGTCTTGGGAGAGCTCAAAGTCTGAACACAGATGTCTCTCAAGTTTCCCATGCCTACTCAGGAAAAGGAGGAAAGCATCAGTTGTCTAGGTTAGTTGACTAGCTCTTGAAGAATAAAGTTGTTCAGCAATTATTAGGCCCTAGGTCCCATTTATTCATGTCTCACCTTATCTACCATTGTCAATATGATCTGCTGATTAAACTTAACATATCTTTGAGGTAAGATCATCTTCCAATATTCTTTAAAAAAAAAAAAAAAGATAGGGCACCTAGGTGGTTCAGTCAGGTAAGCATCCAACTTCAGCTCAGGTTGTGATCTTGTGGTTTATGAGTTGAAACCCCACAACAGGCTCTCTGCTGTCAGCTTGGAGCCCACTTGGGAAATTCTGACCCCCCCCTCTCTCCCCCTCCCCCCTTGCACTCTCTCTCTCAAAAATAAACATTATAAAAAGATCATTTGCCAATAGTACAGCCTAAGAAGTGAATATTGTTCCTGCCCACATTCCAAGAAAACTAACAACTTGATGACGTCAAAGAAGACCACACAAGTTAAACCTTCATTTTTCAATGCAGGAGATGAGAATATTTTAGGAGTTTTCCTTTCTCCTGTACTTTTTTACCAATTGAATTCTTTAACATCAGATTTTCCCTACTATATTATTACAGAAGTGATCAATATTCTTTCTCCATGGACCAAGCAAACTTATGGGACCCCCAGGCTTCTGGTGTCTCCCGCCTGTGTCTCTGAAAGCCAGCATGATATAACTGCAAGGACCATGGGACTGGAGACAGGACAGAGAGCTGCTGATCACAGCTCTGCCACTAACTCATGTTGTATAATGTTGAACAAGTCATTTTCCTTTTCTAGGTCACAGTTTTGTCATCTGTCACAGGAAGATATTCAATGAATAATTCATAACCTCAATTTATAGCTTAAATATTCTTTAATCCAAAACATAATTTGGGATGTAGATATCCATGATACTTTTAGGCAGTTTATTTACTTCGACAAAGATTAGAGTTTCTGGATATTAAGTATGGCTGATGTGTGTCTATGTCACTGGTGTACAGAAAGTAATTGTTAGCTTTCTTAAAATTTGTGAACTTTTCCAAGTTCACTTTGGATACCTTTGAAGAACTTTGGAAGAACTTATTTGCATATACAATCTCAGTGGCCTCAGTGATTTGAAACATGTCTCTCAGGTGGACAAATCAATTCAGTTTCATTAATGGGTCAGTCCCTGCTGGGTCCTCTTTGGGAATAGCCTTTCTACTTAAGAATAGTTTAAGAAGGAAATGGGAACTTTCCAATGACTAGTGTCTTTCACACTCTGCCTCATAGGTCCAATGGACCTTTAGCAAGTGCTCAATCTGAGAGAGAACCAGGGGATTACTAAAGCATTTGCAAGAGAGTATCCATTTGGATTTAGTAATTAGCGCTTCTCAATCTTTTATTATCCTCACTATGGCCAAGTGAAAGTGAATTCTTCATATATACCATTACTCAATGGTTTTTCTTTTTCCCCCTATACCCTAATATAAAAGACAGAGATATGAAAGGATCCCTCAAGAATTTTAACTCTTCCTACACTGATGGAAAATGCTTCAAAGTTGGCAAAAGACCAATTTAGAGCCCTTTAGAATATTGTTTCAAGGAACAAGCTTATGTGATATCAGATACTGCAAAGTCTCAGCTCCCATCTATAACACAATATGCTTCCAATAAATGTTTGTTAGTAGTAGTAGTAGTAGTATTTTCAGGAGCAATATCAATACTGGAGAATTAGCATTCTACTTGATATAACCCTTTTCTCTAAACCACATCCTCACCAGAGTTGTAAGGGTTGAACTGAACACGTGATGTGTTGGATATCTGTTTCTCCTCTACTTGGACTCTCCACCCTTTGTGCCACATGATACAGGAGGCTGGTCCATGTGAATATATAATTGGGTTAACCTGCTCTCTACCTTCCAAATGGCTATGGCCAATGGGGAATACCATCAGGAAATCAGAGGGGCAAGAGCAAAGTGGGGCTAGTGTTTATTGCCCTGCTCCCTCCCATTATGATTGGTTAGTTGCCATCAACCAAAGGTCTCATTCCCTGTCAGGCAGTTCTCTTCACTGAGCTATCTCTGTCTCCAGGATAGTATTCACTCTATCCTCCTGCCCATCAAGCTAGTACTTTCCTGTTACTAGTCAGACAACACTGAACTATTTATGGTTTGCCTGCACCCAACCACACCTTGTCAAATAGTCCCTTTATTAAACTTCCTTCAAATCATCCAGTTTAAGTGTGGCAAGCCTTTCCTGATAGAGTCCTGCCAAAGCACATGGTATCTATGCTATTAACTCTATGGGGACAGAGATCTCTGCGTTGGGTTTTTAATTGCTGTATCCCAGCATAGGCAGTGCCTGGCATGTATTAGGCATTTAAGTAATATTTGTTCAATGAATGACTGTTCTCTAAATAGTGCTTCAACACAGGTCTTTGGAACCAAAAGCCTTAACAATTTTGGAAGTTCTCTTTAAGAAAAGGACGTACAAATATCTCAGTGTTCCCAAGTTTACAAAAATATATTATCTTATTGTTAAGGCCTCACTCAAGACCTTAAATGGGTCCCATACAAAGGAAGGACCCTGAAACTCAAGCATCTCCAGCGTCAACCTGCCTCTTTTAGGACAAACTCAAAGTTTCACGGAACCTGCCAGTTGCCTGCACATAAATGTGAAGAGAAGAGTATGGTGTAATGAAAAATGCGTAGGAGTCAGATACACATGGGTAGGAGTTCAGACATTTTTGCCTATTAGTTATGAACTTGGGTAGGGGGTTTAACCTCCAGGAGACTTGGCCTGCTTCATCTACAAAAGAGGGTTAATAATTCTTCCCTCAGAGGACTGCTGTGAGGATTACGTAAAATCACAACGTAAAGTTCCCGGCATACAGTAGGTGCTTAGTGATCATTCAACCTTGTGTGGTGAAGGTATTTTCCCAGCAGCTTTCTTTTAAGCCTTCCCCAGGCCTGCTTCCTCTCTGCTATGATTGAATTGGATTTTCCTCCACAGTCTCCTGAGAGCCAATCTAAGCAGCTGCTACTTCAGGACCAAGACCATGGTCCTATTCACACCAACTTCTGGAGTCAATATTTGCACTGTGGAGAGTCCAGCATGCAGCACAGTTTGCCTGCGGCCAAACATCCAACCCTGTTTGCTGGGGATTCCTGTCTGTCACTGGCCATAACTCAGCCAGATCTCTGAGGAGTCATTTAGATGCTCCAAGCAAATTTTTTCATTCCTTTCTCAGAGAAAAAAATTCTCTCCATATTTCATTTTCTAAGTGATCTCAATGGTATGTCAGTTGCCTTTTTACATAAACATTATAGGGTTGAGCAAGCCACATTTTAGAGGCTAGGTTACTTTTTTATTTAATTCTATGTGCTCTTTTATTAATGTTCTCCTCTTCAGTTACTCAGATATGAATTACACCCAAATCCTTGCTTAAACAATGCAAATTCCATGAAGACAGGGATGATATTTGCTTTATTCATCATTGTGCTCTTAAAGCACAGCTGAGTGCCTAGCATGTAATAAATGTTCAAAAAATAGTTTGAATTAATGAACGATTAAATAAATCATGCAGAAAGGAATATAAAAGGATGACCTAACAGATAGGAGTTATAAGGATAAACTTAGAAATCAAATATGGGCAATATTTTCTATCATATTTATACAGGGGTTAACTATCTTGTAGGATACTGAGGTCCTCATGACTGGAGGACATCTGTCAGGATTTCTGTAGGGAAAAAGGTTGCATTGAAGATAAAAGTTGGTCACGTCTAATTTCAATTCAAGTCTGAGAGTATAGGATTTTATAAGGAAATATTGCCTAAATATTAAGTAGCGGTTGGTGGAAATTTGGGAACCTAATTGGCCTTGGATCCAATTTCACTTCCAGTATACTATCTTTAGCACCTTAGCCAAATTAACTTCTTTAAGCCTCAGTTTCTACATCTGTAGGGTGGGCATAATGCTGACTTCACATGATATTGCAGATTAAATGAGATATTAAATTTAAGAGCCCTCAAAGGTCAAAGTATCTATTAACCGTCCTACATATACTAGATTCCTCCTCTATCCCTATTCCTCAAATTCTTATTCTTAATAAAGGTTAAATAGTTAAGGAACTACTTTCTTAAAGAGGCCAGTGATGCAAATGGGAAGACCTGGCCTGTCAGTCTGTCACTAGCCCTAATCACTCTGTGACTTGCAGCCAATCATATAACATTGTTAGTCTCTGGCTCTTCAGTTATCACCTGAAAGCCTTAAATTAAGACTTTTTTAGATTTTCTCATGTCCTGAACATAAGCTTCTACAGAAAGTTCAGTTCATCTACATTTTGGAACTTGATTAATACTTGGAGTGATATTAGGAAAATCCCCACTTCCTTGTCCATTTTTTCTGACCATTATAGGTGGGATCTCAGCAAGTGGCTGCATCTGGCCTGGTGTCATGAGCATAGTAAGGAACTCTTTGGGCTTTGTGAAATGTCACAGGCCACACATGTAATTCATTAGCTATAATCAACCTCTCCTGGCCGAGATGTAGGTATCTTTAGAGGCAGACCTCTTTCACAACAACTTCATTTCTTCCTGGAATGAGACTAAAGAATGAAGAATGCACTACAGCTATCAGGATAAAATTTCAATTGTTCAAAGGGAATAACCTTTACATGGGCCAGGTATCCCTCCTTCTGCCACACAGTAGGGCCTTCTGCCTTCGTTTAGGAACCCTCCCTGTGAAGCTAGGAACATTCTGCTAGCCCTGTACTTCTATGACCACAGCAGGGAACAGAAAGTTTCACTTCCTGCCTGGGAACCCTACAGCACACTGGCTTGTCTTCCTCAAATCTGATTAACTCTTCAAATGAGAAACCTAATGCCTTTTCATTATATCCTTCCTCCTCTGGGAAAAATTTTCAAAAATAATAATATGAATAATAAAGCATAACATTAAAATGGGGTGAGCTAGTCAGTAAAGATGAAGAGCAAGGGGTCAACCAAAGACTCTTTTGCCTCTACCTGGGGAACTTAACTGCCCTCTCAGTTTGGGTTATAAAGGAAAAAGAAAAAGAGTTCACTCAACTATGAAGGCAAAAGATCTGATAGAGCGGTTATCCTGGGTTAGCTTTATAATGACTTAAGTTGGATGGGTTGATTTTAAGAAAAATTGATATCAAAAGTATGCCTGTGCCTTCATGTCTGTGCTTAAGCCACTCCCCCAAATGCCATAGCACTTTCCCAAAGCACCGTCATCATTTATGAGTAGTGAGTAGTATTCAGGTTCTGGATGATTTCAGGCCTCAATCCACAGATGCACAGGCTGATCCTGGCTGTGTGAAGCTTTGAAATGTTCTTCTCCAGAGGTTTCAATGAGAACCACATGTCTCTGCCATTTGCTTTTAATTCCAGTAACTTGCAAGGTCTGCTACACTGAGAAGGGCCAGGAACCTTCTACAGACCCAGGTTGCCCAGCTCAACACATCCATGGATGTGACTAAAGCTTGAACCCACAGGCACAGAAATACTGTGGACTATGGGTGCCTGATGGCTCAGTCGGCTAAGCATCCAAATCTTGATTTCAGCTCAGGTTGTGACCTCACCATCATGACATCTAGCCCCACTTCAAGGTCTGCACTGTTTGGGATTCTCTCTCTCCCTCTCTATCTGCTCCTCCCCCCCTTCTCTCTCAAAACAAATAAATAAGCATTAAAGAAAAAAGAAAAGAAAAGAAAGAACAGAGAGAAAGTCATAATGTAGACCCCACCCTCCAGAAAAGACTGCAGCGAAACAACTCCTTAGTAGAAATCAGAGCTCTTGAGTTTCAGAGTCAACAGATCCTAAGCACCCACTTATAGTGACAAGTCGGGATTTTTCACATAATTTCAATCTAAAATCTGTATTTTATGATATCATTATTAACTCTATTTTATGATGAGGGCACTGAAGCTCAGAAAGGTAACACACTTTTTTAGGGTCACAAATTTTCAGAGTTGAAATCTGAAGTCATATTTCTTGACTCATGTTTTTGTTCTTTTCATTATATTATAGTGTTTCTTGGCTCTACTACTCGGTAACTGGGTGTCCTTGGTCAAGCCACTTACTTCCTCTGTGTCTTTTCTTTTATATAAAATACTGAAGATGGACCAGAAAAGGAAGAAAGGGAGGATTCCATGCCTATCCTACATAAAAAGAATTGTTACCAACTGCCTCTCAGAACCAAAGGAACGGCATTAAAATCCCTTTTTGCCCAAGATAAAACCATTAATCATTACATTAAAAGTGCCTTGCAATCACCAAGATTTTTTCCAATAATCCTGGCTGCCCATGGCTGTCAGAATAAAGTTTGAAGTTCTTACTCTAAAGCAAGGTCCTTACAAGGTCCTTGATCTCCTTTTTTCCTATTCCTTTGCCTTCCTTTCTCCTCAATTCCCAAAGGCTGGTCTACCTCTACATTGGCACCTTCTACCACAACCTGTAATTGCAATTTCCTTCCACACACCACTCCTCCACTGGGTGTCTTCTCCCATTTGTTCATCCAGATACTCAAACACATCTTTAAAAAAGACAGCCCTCCAGTCTCCTCTTCTGTGAAGCCTACCTGGACTCCAGCTTAATTTAGATGCGTCTCCTCTGTGTCCCCCCACACTATGGGGACCTTACTCATAACAATTCTCCATTTCAGCTACTTGACTTGCTTTTCTCCTTCATCAGACTCAGAACTCCTTAAGGACAGGACTATACTGAATTTATCTTGTATCCTCAGCATCTATCACAGCAGCTGAGGCATACAAAGTGATTTATAAATGATTTTGAGTGAAATGATTAAATCCAGATCTATCAGGAAATGGCTAAAAACAGAAATGGAAAATACTATTTCTAAAAGCCAAACTCTCTCAGCTACCATGGGGTTTGCCTACCCATGCAATTTTACGTATCACTCCCTGCTGCACCTTTCCACCACCTCCCATATTATAGTAGAAAGAATATTTCCTAAACTCATTCATAAGTATCTTTAATATGTTCACATTTAGCAAACCTTCTCAAATTTACCTACAATTGCTTTGAAAAATCACCTAAAACCCCACTACAGCTTCATGTGAATTTCTACACTGGAAGTTTTTATAGAGTTAAGCCCTAGGAAAGTTATTTATCCCTCACTGAATTGGTATCCCTTCTCCTCTTTGACAATAACAGCTATATAATTAAGTATAATTTCACTTTTTGCTTTAGCTTCTAAGAACTTCAGAGTCAAATCTCTGGTCTGATCATAGCAACTATATAAGCCTGTTCTGGATATTTAAATTGTTACTGCAGTTTCTTGTCTCTGCATTTCAATTCAACAACATTTACTGAGAGCTTATTTTATGCACATATCTGTTCTGAGTGCTTGGTGCATATCAATTAACAAAATTAAAATTCTACCCTCATGGAATTTACCCAGTTTAAATGTATAGAACTTTTTGTACATCATACAAATCAATTCCAAAGTTCATGCAGTATACAAAAAGGTTGATCTACATAGATAGATATATGTATATATGTATATGTGTGTCTGTGTATATATACATATATTTAAAGAGAGATAAAGTTGATACTTGTATTTGTTAACTACCTGACTCCTTCTTTTACAAAGCATTTATTAGAAATATATCACTCATCTCAATTTTGTAAATGCTGACATTAACAGATTGAAAACCTATAAGAAAAATAGAAAATGTGGGCAGAATTCGAATTAACTCATTTCCGAATTTCTTAAATAATGGTAATAGAAAGTTTATAGGCAGCTTCAGTAATCCCTAATCAGCGTTTTCTAACACATTAGCAGTTGGTGTCTGGAGTCTGACATTTGCTGTGAATGAGTGCCTGACAGCTTTTGTTTTAAGTTTGGGATTTTTTTTGCCTAGTAATTTGCTCCCTGCTGCCTAGGGAAAGGGAACTTTCCACAGTGCCCTACCAAGGGTCAATGTCAATCTCCTGACTTACTCCCAGAACTTGCTGCCCTCCACCAACACCAACTACACTGACCTGAAGGCTTCCTAGCTATGGGACAGACAGGATTTGTGCTGTTGTTGTGCGGGCTTCTCCTGAGACTACCTGCCAGTCCTTAGAAATCTTTAGAGAGATTTGTTTTTTGTTTTTTTGGAGGAGTGGCATTGTTTTGTTTGGTTTGTTTTATACCTTAGGACTTACAAGATAGCCAAAGCATCAGTTGAAGGTTGAACCTACTTCATGGACTGTAATATAGTGAACAAAAGCAGAATGAACATTCCATTGTACATACAATACAATGGGAACCCGATATTTATGTCTTATTCAACTTTCCCAAAGGGTTGGAGAAAAACCTTTGGAGTAAAATGGCCAAGCCAGTAAGATCTACTATGGTATCCTTCTTCCCTGCTGTTGTGGAAACTCTTCCTCTAGGCCTCATGCTGTGTTTATTCCACACTGCCTCTTCTGTCAGAGTGTCTGACCGATGGGGGTCTGCGCTGAAAATGTATCCCTCACTGGGGAGGGAAAGAGAAATCCATCTCTAAAGCTGACCCCACCTACCCCATCTCTGTTTACTGTTTCATTCTCAATACCATATAGACTACATCAAGGAGGTAATGAATTACTACTGAATAAGCAAAACAGGCAGACTTTGACTATGGTATACAGATGGAAGAAAATGACAGGGACTGAGGCCTAGTACAAGGTCACTCCTGATTGTGTGATCAAAAGATGTTAACTGTTGCTCAGAGCTCATAGGTTTTTCTTATCTTTTTTTTATATTGGAAAACATGTGACTTTTGTACTACAGCAAAGCAAAAAGGAAAGCAAATCCTGACTTCACCACTTGTATATTTGGTTCCATTTCCTTTTGATAAATATACCACATTCTCAACAATTTATTTTCTTTTCCCTTTAGGAAATTGATGGGGAAATGTGCTCCCAAGCTATGGATACATTAAACATCAACAAATCTTAAGCTCATTTCACTAGATAAAAAAACCCCTTCACGAAGACTGCATACTCTCTGAATTCATGCATACAATACTCAGAAAAAGGTAAAACTCTAAGGCCAGTGAACAAAGCAGTGGTGGCCATGGTTGGAAGGGGAGCCCTGGGCTTGTCTAGAAAGAAACTACATGAAGGAATTTTGGTGGAGAAAGAAAGGAGTCTGTATCATGATTTCAATTAAGTGGTCACCTTAGTCTCTGTATGTATCAAGCCCCACAGAATTGTACAATCAGGAATGAATTTTATTTTATGTAAAATAAAAAATAGGGGTGCCTGGGTGGCTCAGTCGGTTAAGCGTCCAAATTTGGCTCAGGTCATGATCTCACAGTTCATGAATTCAAGCCCCACATTGGGCTCCGTGCTGACAGCTCAGAGCCTGGAGCCTACTTTGGATTGTGTCTCCATCTCTCTCTGCCCCTCCCCTGCTCACTCTTTCAAAAATAAAAACATTTTTAAAATGTTTAATTTTAAAATAAAAAATAGGGGCATCTGAGTGGATCAGTGGGTTAAGCATCTGACTTTGGCTCAAGTCATGATCCCATGGTTTGTGGGTTCAAGCACCACATCGGGCTCTGTGCAGACAGCTCAGATCCTGGAGCCTGTTTCAGATTCTGTGTCTCCTTCTCTCTCTACCCCTCCTCTACTCATGCTCTGTTTCTCTCTGTATCAAAAATAAACATTAAAAAATTAATAAAAATTAAAAAAAAATAATAAAATAAAATAAATGTTAAAGTCTATGTAATTTGTTTGCATGCTGTGATAAGATGAAATCCAGCAATATATCTAATAATTAAGAATTTTATCTACTAATTGAGATATATATTTATATCATTTTTCATTAATAGTCTTTAGATATATAATGTCTGAAGTGCTACTAGAATTTTGCTAAGATAGAGCCAAGTACACAAATAACTTGTAATCATAGACACAAAGAATCTAAAGGTTGTAAAAGACTGAGTAATTCATCAGTGGATTAAGAGATAAACAAAGTAAATATATATAATCATCTCAATAGGTTCAGAAAAATCATCAGACAATATCTAAAACTCAATTCTGACTAAAAAGAAAAAAAAAACCCACACAAGGCACAGAAGGGAACGTCCTCAATCTGATGAATCACATCTACGAGAAACCTAAGGCTAACATCATGCTTAATAGTATGAGACTGAATGCTTTCCTCTAAGATGAGGAACAAATCAGGAGGCCACTTTGGACCACTTCTCTTCAACTTTTACTGGATGTTCTGTCCAGGGCCATGCCATGAGGAAGCTTAAAGGAGTTAGGGAATGACAGATATTTCATTAGCTTGATTATGGTGATTATATGTATATATGTACATATATATGTATATATATGAGGTATATTATGTATATATAATATTCATGGATACCCAATTATACACTTCAAATATATGTTTTTATCTAGCAGTTACACCTCAACAAAGCTCTGAAAAATTATGTGATCTAAGCACAGTCCCTTTACGCGTTAGTAACCAAAGCCTGACCAGGTGCTTCTGAGCTCTCCACAATCAGCCTGACAATATTCATCTTAAAAGTAGCCAGGAAGTCAGGAAGTCATTTTGAAAAAACAGGTTTGATGTTTGGGAAGTGGTTCAACTTTCTCTTCTGACAAAATAGAATAAAACCAATTAGACTTCCAAAAAGCATATTCCCTAGGAGCAAACTATGAGTCCCAGTCTCCCTGAGAATATAAAAACCACAATGGTTTTGGCATTACACAGATTTCAAATCAAATTCTGAATTTGCCAGTTCTTGACTGTGTGATGCTGATACATTTATTACACTTTCTGACCTTACGTTCCTGCTCTGTCAAATGAGGACAATAATACTTTTTTTCCCCCTAAAGGATGCTGTAAGGGACAAATTATTTTATGTTAAGTGGTATATATATTAGTCATTCAATGAATATTCGTTATGTTGCCCTTCTCATCTTTAAAGTCTTCTAGCCTTTCTGAGTTTTGCTTTCCCCAAAGCCTTCCAAATACTATTTAAGCAACTATCAAGTGTTTTCTCTGAATCATAAAAGAATCAGGCAAGGCATTTATCTGGAGAGAGCTCACAGTCTGGTAGGGAAGACCAATATAAAAACAAGTGCTACTTGGCCATCCTACATTCAAAGTGATTACTACAAAGAATGGAGATGCAATGAGTTGAATGACTGTGTTTAAATGGCTTAGGCAGTTTTTCAGAGAAGGAACAAAAAGCACATCCGGAAAGATGGGTAGGAGTTAAGCAGTCTTATGAGCATTTGGCTGTGAGGACAAGCATCTCACACTAAAAAAGCAAAAATCTGTCCATTGCATTCATAGATATTACTAGCAAAGTGTCTTTTGTAGCTAATGCTTCATAATGTAATTCTGAATCTACACATACTGAGACCGACTTCAGGGACTAGTACAGCAAGTGTCTAACTGCAGAGTTATCTTCCCAGAAACTCCTTGGCCCATTCAACGTGACCTGATTATTTTACATAGACCTTCATGTCCTTGATCTTGCCCAGGCTCTGGGAAAATAGACAAGGCCCAGATCCTCAGAAAGTTAATCTTGGAAAAAGAGATTGCTCCCTCAACAACATGTTTCAGACTAAGTTTGTGTTACTCTTGAGTTTGTGTTTACCACAACATTAACATCATTTAAAGGCTTCTCCCTTCTTGGGCCCTAAGTCAAATATGAAGATAAACACTCAATGTTATTTTTTCCAAGCTATTGTCAGAGATAATGAAACAAATTATTTGCTTCAAAGGAAATTGCTGAGTGCCTTAAAGAAAGGTACCAAATAATCAAACGATGACCAGCAAATCTTAAACATCTGGAATTAGATATTTTGGAAAATACATCAGAAGCTGTACATTTAATACATCAGGGAGTCTCCTTCTTCTGTGCTACACTAGTTAATTTGATTTAGAGTCACAGACAGCAAGCTGCTTTCCCATTGTATCTCCTTTCATGAAGAGTATTCTCTTATGTTGGCTCAATATATTGTTGCCTTGATGTAAGAGGCATTCACAAAATCCTGCAAGTACCATATTATTGATTTCTAGACTGTGGTCACTTCATTGCAACATGCTGCCTCTGAAAGAATGAGCATGCCATTTGTCCCCAGCCTCCCATATCTTTCAGAACGACCATAAGTAAAAGGAACCCAGGATGGCTAATTTTCATGGGTAAGAGGAAGAGCTTGGAGATTGGAAGTCCATGGACATCCCAGGATGGAATGCCCTACAAATAAGAAACCCAATAACTAGAAAGACCAAAGAATAATGAAAAAGAACCAAAGGAAAGCAAACTAAATTGTATGTTTTTCACTATGGCTAAGTACTTAATCGAAACCATCCATACCTACTAATAACTCTATTATATAGATAAAGATATTGAGGCTTAGTGTAGGGAAGTGTCTGTTTAAAGAATACTATTAACCTATGGCAGAGTAGAGATTGGAATTAAAATCAGCCTGACTCCAAAGCAAGAGCTCTTAACCACTCTTCTATCCTTGGGGGAAAAAAAGCAGGAAACTAAATTGTTTATATAATTGCACAGAACATGCAGTGTGCATACACAATATACAAAGACTGGCCAAGAAAGAGCTCCTGGCCAGAGATCACTCTTCTTCCTAAAGCCACAAGGTCACTCTAACCTGCTCAGAGTTACTAAGCACTGGACACCTTAACTGGAATTGGGAAAGCACTTGGGATAATAGGCCATTTAAACCAGCAACTATATAATTCCTAAGACTGTATAATTCCTAAGACTCGACAATGACAGCAACTGATGCACTAAGATTAGTCAGTTAAAGTTGAGTTTTCCTGCTAAGCCAGCAGGACTGCCAGTCCTTAGAAAGATCAGGTCCATTACATAAAATGAAGTAGTTACATTTTCTTTTATATCTGAATGTAGTGTATTTTCCCCCTCACTAAATATGAATGCCAATCTAACAAATACAATGAAGTCAACACACAGGGAGCAATGTAATGCCTTATATTTGTGGGATCAGGTAAGGCCGAGGTGCTATGTGAGCTGAAATCAGAAGGAGGAGTAAGAGTTAACTAGGCAGGAGAGTTAAAGGACCATCCCAGCCAGGCAAAAAAGCTACGGAAAAGTCACCCATGATAGGAGAAAGCAAAGGGAAAGTCTTGAACAAGGCCTTGCCACCATAGTATATTACCTATCACAGCAAAATGCTTGGTAGAAATTTGTCACATAGAAAGGAAAAATAAATGGTCTCTGGACCTTCAGTCAGCCAGTCAGTAAAAGCATTTTCCCCTCTTTTCTCTGCACTCAGTCCTACAGTGACCTGATTTCTCTTCCCAACATTGTCCAGTAAATTCTTCTTGGCTGACTTTCCATCAAACCCTCATTTCTGGTTATTTTAATGTCCTGACATAGCTGAAAGTTGCAAGGTTTCACTCAGGAACTATCCCTGTGTTCTCCATTACTGCAGACATAAATAGGACATTTGATGGGGATACCGCATACTGTAAAGGCCATGGTGCTATAGGAGTATATCACTGAGACATGTGACTAATTAAAATCCTTACACAAGCATTTGATAAAGAATTTAACCTGTTTGTGCCTTCCTTTTGCATTACAGTTTTGTATATTCCTTGAAAGAAGTCTTAAAGACTGTCAAACAGTCATCAGCCATTTGTAATCATCATAATGACCTTATCTGAATACCACTTGGTAATTTACAAAGGCCGCAAATTCATTCTTTCATTTGCTTCTTTAGCCTGTATGAAGAAAATAGGACACATACTCTTATAAGTTCTATTTCATACATGACCAAATGGGAGCACAGAGTACTTTGCCTAATGTATTGCTGAGAATAAAAAAAATATGTAAACACCATTACTCCAGATCTCAAAACAATAGCCATCTTATTGTATCTCATGATTTTGCACTTAAGTATTTGAGCAAGGCTCAGTTACAGGACTCTTCTGTTCCATGTAGCACTGATCTCTCAGTGGTATTTATCCAGCAGATCCATTCTAACATGACTTCACTCATGTTTGGTGCCTTGGCAGAGATAGTTGGAAGGCTGCACTCAGCTGGGATTTTTTCTTAATTTTACTGGGGAATAATTCACAAATATGATTGTATAGTTTTAAGGAGCTTCTGAGTGGCTCAGTCAGTTGAGCATCCAACTCTTAATTTTGACTCAGGTTATGATCCATCAGGCTCTGTGTTGAGCGTCGAGACTACTTAAGATTCTCTCTCTCTTTCTGCCCCTCTCCCTGCTCACACACTCTAAAATAAAAAATAAAAATGAAAATAAAAATAAAATAAAGTACACAATATGATAACTTGATATATATATATATTGTAAATGATTATCATGATCAAAGGGACTTTTGACCAGAGTGCCTACACATGGCCTCCCGCCATTATGGTCTTAGGTTAGTTCCAAAAAAGAGTGTTCCAGTTAGCAAGATGGACACTACATGATATTTATGACCTAACCATGAAAGACACATAATCACTTCTCTAAGGTTCTATTGGCCAAAGTAGTCACAAACATGCACAAAGATGAGAAAACATCAACCCCATCTCCAGATAGGAGGAAATGTCAAAGAACCTGTGATTAGATTTCAAGACTGCCATAGGTACAGAAAGTATTCTAATTGTGATTTTAATTTTTTAATGTTTATTTATTTTTGAGAGACAAAGAGACAGAGCATGAGCAGGGGAAGAGCAGAGAGAGAAGAAGACACAGACTCTGAAGCAGGCTCCAGGCTCTGAGCTGTCAGTACAGAGCCTGACATGGGACTCAAACTCACGAACCATGAGATCATGACCTGAGCCAAAGTTGGCCACTTAACCAAGCCACCCGGGTGCCCCATGAATTGTGATTTAAACCCATAGCTTTGACTCCAAATTCCATTCCCCTGATGCACTCCCTGAGGAGCCACCAATAACTCACATGCCTTCAGGGAACTATGGCAAATCGGAAAGCACAGATTTAGGACCAGACCAAGAATTGCCAGGTATATGGATCTATCATCAAAAGCTAGAAATGCAGATTTTTATGTGATATCTCTCAATATGAAATTATTAGTAAATAATTAGTAAATATTTATTTATTAGTAAATAAATTTTGAATTACTAGTAATTCAAATTTTAAGGCCCAATCTGCAATGTCTAACCCTATATCATAGTTTTAATGATTCTGTATAGTTTCTGTACCTGGAGGTAATTAGTTGTTTCCTTCAAAGCAGAAGTGTAGGTTAAAGTTTAGGTCAGGAGTCAGCCTCAGGTTCCAATCCCAGTTTTGCCACTTGCCAATTCTGGGCCTGATGCTGACTCACTTATGCTCTCTGAGCCTATCTCCTCACCTGTAAAAGGGTATTATATTTATAATAGTACCTCATAGGATGGTTGTGTGAACAAATTATACAATGTGTGTAGGAAGTCTAGCATAGGTCATGACACACAGTAGGTTCTCAGGCAATAAAACCTGTCATTATAAAGGGAAAAACATCCTCCCATACTTTGACATGAAACAGTGTGGAGAACCTTCACCAAGAGTCAAAAGACCCAAGTTTTATTCTGGGTTCTACCTCTGGGTTTTTTGCTTCTGTTTTCTGGCTTTATCATTCCAGAGTCTCAGTGATCTCATCCACAAAATCGGAATAGTAGTAGTCTTACCCACCTCGGTATGCAGGGAGGAACAACAAATGATACTTGTGGAGGAGCTTCATAAGTTGCTTCCAATAATCTAAGGCAGAAATACAAATACCACAATGGGTCACTGGACATTCTGACCCCCAATCAAATGTCAGAAGCAGAAAAGCAAAGAGCACACTGGGCAGAAGTCAATCCAGGCTGTGGATCAGCAGTCAGGGAAGTGAGAAGAAAGGAGGGCCCTACAAAGCTGAGGACCATTTTGGAGGCTATGAATCAAATAGAGAAAACATGAAAAGCTGAAATCATGAAAACAGAGGCCGTGGTCTATACATAGGCAAAGGACCAGGCAAACAACATGGTGAGCACGAACTTGGAATCAGGACATTACTTAGATGACTTTGGGAAGACTGATGATGAGAAGATTTAACTGAACAAGTTCATGTGAGTTAGAGGACAATGTCTCATACATGTCCTCGATGAGGGTTTGCTGAATCTGACTCTAAGCCACTTTGAAGTCAGGCAGAAGACTGAACATGGTTCCTCTTTAAAACTCAGAACACACATAAACACACACATACACACAGTCACATGAATGCATCTAAAACTAGTGAAAGCTGAAGAAGCTCTGGGAATTGTACCAATGTCAATTTCCTGTTTTGAAAATTATACTTCGTTATGGGAGATGTAACCACTGGGGAAAACTAGTTGAAAGGTATACAAGAGACCTCTCTGTACATTTTTTCTTTGCAACTTCCTATGAATCTGTAATTGTTTCATAGTAAAAAGAAAAAAAAAAGTCAGGAGAAATGGTAGAATATAAATGAGAGAGAGCGAGAGCGAGAGCACAACCAGTAAGACACTAGAAAATGAAGCAAGGACCAGGAAAGGGCAGGTGGCAAGAGAAAGTACAGGAAATCCACAGGTATTGAAAAAAGGCTGCATAAAGCCTCTAGGGAAATAAAGGGCTGTGGAGTGTTCGTCCTAAAGCCTCATATGGAGACCATTTTCTCTCACAGCCCAGGCACTTCTTGCCTGCTTACTATTCTGTTAAGAAAAATGTCTCCGGACCTGGCCCAACCACTGCCTGCAGGTAGAAATAGGTAAATGGGAACACATGACTAGAAGGAGAAGGTGTGCTATGGAATAAAAAAAAGGAGACAAGGAAAGAAGAATGGCCACTAGAAAACACACCAAAAGTGGGTCGTTCATCAGAACCTGCTCAGAAGCAAAATCTTGAAGAGTACATTTGGCTTTCACACAGATTGGTGATCATTTTCTTGTTTATACAATCCACAGAAAGGTTAATTATGCTAGTGACTGTGGCTGGGAAACAATTCTTGGAAAATGCTTTGGTAACAACAGGTTGGCAGTGTATGGAAACCATCTGCTTCCCACAAATGTTAAGGTAAACTTTCAAACTTGTGGGGTTAGCAATTACAGATTGTATACTAGTTTCGTGGAGGGAAAATACATGCTGTGTTGATGTACACTTTCTGGATCTTCCTGACACCCAGCCTAAAAGGAACACCGTGTTATAAGAAGGATGGTCTTTGGGCATATCAAAACTTTGAGTAAGTCATCTTTGTTTGCATGTATTAAGGCCAACAGAACAAGAACATCACACAAGGGAATAGAGTATTTATACTGAATGTCTCCTAAGTAAATTAAGCCTCTCTGGTTTGCTCTTGCCCTGACCCACTAATGGGAACAGGATCATAGATGGAAGATTTGTTTCTTATAAAAATATTCAGTTTATTCTACAAAGGAACATAAAATGCTGCTCCTCTGACCCTGTGGCATGAGCTGTTCTCAAGGGCTGCAATTGTGGTTGTTTGGTCTGCTTTGTCATGAGCAGTCTATTCCCCAACCCTCCCAAAGGCAGAGCTTCTGGGCTCCCGCCTCCACTGTGGAGGAGAGAAATGGAAATGGCTAATGTGCTCCCGACTTAGCAAATGCTGTCAGGGCTGCTAATCCATCACTCCGAGGGTACTTCTCAAAGAGGCAGATTCTTGTGAAAATCATTCAGCTGAAGCAGAGAGGGAACATTTTAAGTAGAGTGGAATTCCAAATTATGAATGGCAGTGGGGAGTGGACACAAATCATATTTGCTAATGGAAGTAAAAACTCTAATTGGTCCCTTGTGGTTTCAGCTTGAATAGCAACACCTTGTAATGCTTAGGCCCTAGGTAGCTTGCGTCCATTACATATTGAAGAATGGCCACATAAATACAGGAATTAAAGTTTTAGGCAATCTTAGATCTATAGATGATTAACACTCTCCACATAGCATCCCCATCCTGATTGACTGTGAGGCTGCTGCTAAAGTCTGGGAAGGGGTGGGTAGGGAAATGGAGTTATCTAATGTGTATATGTGAATATATTGTAGGAATGATTATAAAAAAGAAGACTTGGGGTGCCTGGGTGACTCAGTCAGTTAAGCCTCTGACTTCCACTCAAGTCATGATCTCACGGTTCGGGAGTCTGAGCCCCACATCAGGCTCTGTGATGACAGTTCAGAGCCTGGAGCCTCCTTCAGATTCTTTGTTTCTCTTACTCTCTGTCCCTCCCCCACTTGCATTCTATCTCTCTCTCCTCAAAAGTAAATAAACATTTAAAAAATAAAGTGAAAAAACAACCATATAATGGAAAAATATAAAAAAGAAAAGAAAACTTACATCCCTATTGGAAGACTAAAGAGCATTAAAACAAACACAAAATTAGAATCAGATGACTTGTTTGAATAGAGACTCTGCCACTAAATACTTGACCTTATGCAGGGTAAACTCTGAATCACGAAATTCTTGTAACTAAAGTAAATGGATAACAATAATATGCTTCTCATGGGACTACTGTATGAGAGACAGCTATCTCTCCCTGTGACAGATACCTGTTATTCCCTCTTCCCTATTAATCAGGTCTTAATTTTGCTTAGAAGTGTTCATATTCTACCTGGCTATCTTCAGAGAAAGGACCCCTTCCAGGCCTAAATGGTTCATCTTGACCAGTCTAAGTGAAACATGGTCATGTCATTGCCACTGACAGTATCTGGTTTAGGAATAGGCATGTGACAAAGTTCTGGCCAAAGTGACATGAGAAATCTTTGGGGGAAAGAGGTCTCTAAAAATGGATTATTCACACTTACATAGAGCCCCATAAATACAAACTTCACTTTCCTACCTCAACACATGGAACACTGCAACTATATCAGCCATATAAGGACCATGAGAACAAAGCCAAGAGAACTTTAGAGAAGCCAAGCTAGATCAATGATAGGATGAGTGTTTGCATACTGCATCCTGTCTCTGGACTTCTCATTATGTAGGATGATAAACTTATTTTAAGTTACTTCTTTCCTTCTTTCTTCCTTCCTTCCTTCCCTTTCCTTTCTTTCTTCCCTCTCTTTCTAAATCTCTTTCCTCTCTTTCTTTCCTCTTCCCTTCCTTCCTTCCTTTCTTTTGATTTTTTACTTGTAGCAACCAAGGGAATTCTACCTGATACAATATAAGGATAAAATAAATAATGCCTGTGGAGGGCTACTCTCTAGATAGGGGATAAACCAGAGACAAATGGAAACTTACCAAAGTTGCAACACAGATTCAAGCCATGCCAGTTCCGGACTGTATTAATTTGATCTGACCTTTATTTATCATCTTGAGCATATGATAAACTCACTTTGGAGGAAAATGACATCACCAAAAGCTTATATAAATTCTCATAAATAGAGTCTGGAGTTCAATTAAATATGCCAGACAGATCAACAAGTAGGACTAAGAGAAAAACACAAATAGAAAAGGAAGCAGAGATGACCTGGTTTGGAGAGTCATTAAGACATGAACTTTAAAATAAGTAACATGTTTTAAAAAGCAAATGACAATCCAACAAACAGAACTCCAGGGCCATATGGCTTCACAGGCAAATTCTACCCAACATTTAAAGAAGAATTAATACTTCTTCTCAAACTATTCCAAAAACTTCAAGAGAGGAAAGCTTCCAAATTGGTTCTGAGGCCAGCATTACCCTGATACCAAAATCAGACAAAAACACTACAAAAAAAAGAGAACTACAGGCCAATATTTCTGATGACAATGCTGTAAATATCCTAAACAAAATATTAGCAAACTGAATCCAACAATACTTTTAAGAAAATTATTCACCACAATCAGGTGGGATTTATTCCTGGGATGTAAGGGTGGTTTAATATTCAAAAATCAACATCATAAATCATATCAATGAGAAAGAATAAAAAACATATGATCATTTCAATAGATGCAAAAAAATCATTTGATAAAGTACAGTGCTCATTCATGATAAAAATCCTCACCAAATGGGGCATCTGGGAGGCTCAGTCGGTTGAGAGTCCAACTCTTGGTTTCAGCTCAGGTCATGATCTCATGTTTCGTGAGTTCGAGCCCCACATTGGGCTCTGCACTGGCAGTGTGGAGTCTGCTTGCAATATTCTCTCCATCTCTGTCTACCCCTCCCCTACTTACACTGCCTCTGTCTCTCTTGAAGTAAATAAATAAGTTTCACAAAATTTAATCTTTAACAAATTATGTTTAGAGAGAACATATCACAACATAATAAAGGCCATAGATAGAAAAACCCACAGCTTACATCATACTCCATGGTGAAAAAAATGAGAGCTTTTCCCCTAAGGTCAGGAACAAGACAAGGATGTCTACTCTCACCACTTTTATTCAACATAGTACGGTATAGCCACAGCAATCGGACAACAAAAAGAATAAAGGGCATCCAGATTGATAAGAGGTAAAACTTTCACTATTTGCAGATAACATTGATGCTATAGAAAGAAAACCCTAAAGACTCCACGATAAAACTACTAGAACTGATAAATGAATTCAATAAAGTCACAGGTTACAAAAATCAACATAGAGAAATTCTATTGCATTTCTATATACAAATGAAGTAGAGAAAGAGAAATTAAGAAAACAATTCCATTTAGAATTGTGCCAAAATATAGTGAAATACCTAGGAAAATATTTAGCCAAGGAGGTTAAAGATCTATACTCTGAAAACTATAAAACATTGATTAAAGAAATTGAAAAACACTGAAAAAAATGAAAGATAGTCCATGCTCATAGATTGGTAGAATATTGTTAAAATGTCCATAATACCCAAAACAATCTACAAATTTAATGCAACTCCTATCAAAATACCAACAGCATTTTCCACAGAGCTAGAACACATAATCCTAAAATTTGCATGGTACCACAAAAGACCAAATAGCCAAAGCAATCTCAAAAAAGAAAGAACAAAATTGAGAGATATCACAATCCCAGATTTCAAGATATACTACAACATTGTAGTCATCAAAACAGCATGGAACTGGTGCTAAAATAGACACCTAGTTCAAGAGAACAAAATCGAGAGCCCAGAAATAAACCCACATTTTTATTGTCAATCCATTGATGACAAAAGAGGCAAAATTAAGCAAAGGGAAAAAGACAATCTTTTTAACAAATCATGTTGGGGAAACATGCTACATGCAAAAGAATGAACCTGGACTACTTTCTGACACCATACACAAAAATAAACTCAAATGGATTAAAGACCTAAATGTGAGACCTAAAACAATAAAAATCCTAAAAAAGAACACAGGTATTAATTTCTCTTACATCAACCATACTAACATTATTCTAAATCTGTCTCCTGAGGCAAAGGAAGAAGTAAAACTAAAAAAGTGGGACTATATCAAAATAAAAAGATTCTGCACAGCAAAGGAAACTATCAACAAAAAGCCTGCTGAATGGGAAAAAAATACTTGCAAATGACAGATCTGATAAGGGGTCAGAATCCAAAATATATAAAGTACTTATACAATTCAATACCAAAAAATAATAACAATCTGATTCAAAAGTGAGAGTAAGACAATCAGAAATTTCTCCAAAAAAGAACTACAGATGACCAACAGACACATAAAAAGATGCTCAGCATCACCTATCATCAGAGAAATGCAGATTAAAACCGCAGTGCGGTATCACCTCCTGCCTGTCAGAATGGCTAAAGTCAAAAACACAAGAATCAACAAGTATTAGCAAGAATGTGGAGAAAAAGAACCTCTCGTGCACTGTTGGTGGGAATGCAAACTGGTGTAGCTACATAGAAAAGAGTATGGAAGTTTCTCAAAAACTTAAAAATAAAACTACCATGTGATCCAGTAATTCCCCTACTGGGTATTTACCCAGAGAAAATGAAAACATTAATTCCAAAAGATATATGTACCACTATGTTTATTGCAGCATTATTTATAATAGCCAAAATATGGAAGCAGCCCAAGTATCCACTCATAGATGAAAGGACAAAGAAGAGGCGGTGTATATAAACAGACAATAGAATATTACTCAGCCATAAAAAGAATGAAATCTTACCATTTTCAACAACATGGATGGACCTAGAGGATATAATGCGAAGTAAAATAAGTCCAAAAAAAGACAAATGCCATATGATTTCACTCATATGTGGAATTTAAGAAACAAAACAAATGAACCAAGAAAAAACACCTCTTAATATATACTCTTAAATATAAAGACTCTTAAATATAAAGAGCAAACACATGGTTACCAGAGGGAAGGTGGGTGGGGTGATGGGTGAAATAGGTAACGAGGATTAAGAGTACACTTATCGTGATGAGCACTGTGATGTACAGAATTTTTTTTCCAAGTTTTTATTTGGATTCCAGCTAGCTAACATACTGTGTAATATTAGTTTCAGGAGAAGAATTGAGTGATTCATCACTTATATACAACACCCAGGGCTCAACACAAGTGCCCTCCTTAAAATTGTTGAATCACTATATCATACACCTGAAACTAATAGAACACTGTATGCTGACTACACTGAAATATAAAAATTAATGTGTTAAAAACAAACAAATAAATGACAAAATGGAGATTGTAATCAGAAAACTGGAAGCTATAAAAACTAAAAATTCTGGAACTAAAAAATATAATAACCGAAATTAAGAATTCACTATGAACATATAACAGTGAACCAAAAGTCAACAGAAACTCTTCAAGTAAACACAAAGAAAGTAGAAAAAGATGGAAATTTTACAAAATATCATGAGAACATGTGAGAGATGATTAAAAGGTGTATCATATATATAATTGGAATCACATAAAGGGAGAAGAGAAAGGGTCAAAGGCAATATTTGAAACAGCTGAAAAGTATCAAATTTGACAAAAGACATGAAATCACAGACTAAAGCAGGATTTCTACAAATAAAACCACACCTAGGCCTATCATAATAAAACTACTAAGAACCAAAAACAAAATCATATTAAAAGCTGCCAGAGGAAAAAAACACATTTACTTTCAAAGGAGCAATAACAAGACATAATGGCTGACTTTTCAGTAGAAACTTGAGAAGCTATAGAACTATAAAAATGCTTTTAAAGTGCTTTTTAAAAGTAACTACCAACCCCCCAAATTAAAAGCAATGAAAACTGGTATATACTCAACAGAAAAAAGTGTTTATGTGCCACATAAAGAAGAAAGCATGTACAATGGTCATCACAGATTTACTCTTAATAGCCAAAAGTGAAAAACTCTAGTGTCCATCAGTAATTGAATGGATAAACAAATCATGGTATATTCATATAATGGGATACTATCTGGCAAAAAAAAAAAAAGAACTACTTATTCATAAAAGATGAATTATTTCACAGACCTCATGCTGAGTGGAAGAAGCCAGAAAGCAAAGGGGGAAAAAGGCAGAAAGAAAAGTGCATTTTGTATGATTCCATTTGTATGAAGTTTAAGAACAGACCAAACTAACTCATGGTTAGAGAACACAGAATTGTAGTTACTTCTATAACAAGGGTACTATTTGGGAGGGAGAATGAAAGAGCATTCTGGAATGTTTTCTAGACTCAAGACCTTGATATCAGTGGTACATGTAAAAATTCATCAAGCTGAACATGTAAGATTTGTGCTTTTGAATATATGTAAGTTGTCTCTCAATAAAAACAATGTTTCTTATATCAAGAAAAAGAAAGGGAAGGGTGAATAAAAATATTTCCATACAAGCAAACAAAAAAACTGAGAAAAATGTGTTGTCAACAGAATTACACTAAAATAAATGCTAAAAGCAGATCTCTAGACAGTAGGAAAATTATCCTAGTCAATAAAATTTAAATGTAGGAAAGAATTAAGGGCAACTGGTAAAGCTATATAAGAATACAAAATTAAATAATATTATCTGTATAAAACAATAAAAATGTGTTGTGAACTCTAAAATGTGTGTATTACTTCACTTGCTATTAATCACCAAAAATCAGGAAGGAAATAAATGGAGTATATGTGATCTAGGCCCTAGCAAGGTCTGGGAAGTTATAAAAGATCTAATTCATATTACATTGTAATTACTTAAGAGTGCTTATTCTAATTTCTTGGATACCTACCATGGTAGAAGAACGTATAACTGACAAGTTAATGGAGTAGAAATCATAAAGATAGACATGGTGGAGAAATAGAACTGATAAACATACCAGGGATCACATTAAGTAGCTAAATATCTCAATTAAAGACAAACATTGCAGACAGAATAAAACAAAACACAACAATATGCCTCTTGTAAGAATAAAAGATGCTCTTTAGGGACGCCTGGGTGGCTCAGTCAGTTAAGCACCTGAATCTTGACTTCAGCTCAAGTCATGATCTCATGGTTTGTGAGTTGGAGCCACGCATCAGGCTCTCTGCACTGACAGTGTGGAGCGTGCTTGGGATTCTCTCTCTCCCTCTTTCTCTGCCCCTCCCCTGTGCGCTCTCTCTCGCTCTCTCTTGCTCTTTCTTGCTCTCTCTCACTCTTGCTCTCCCTCTCTCAAAATAAACTAATAAAAAATTTTAAAAAGAGACACTCAACATTAAGAAATAGGGGCACGTGGGTGGCTCAGTTGGTTAAGCATCCTACTTTGGCTCATGTCATGATCTCAGTTCATGAGTTGGAGCCCTGCATCTGGTTCTGTGCTGACAGCTCAGAGCCTGGAGCCTGCTTCAGATTCTCTGTCTCCCCCTCTCTGTCCCTCCCCTGCTCATGCTCGGTTTCTCAATAATAAATGAATGAAAGAAATTTTTTTTAAAAAAAGCATTAAGACATAGACAAACTGTAAGTAAAAAGATAGCTTCTTAGACTGAGTTTCAGCAGAAACAGACACTGGCACAAGAATTTGAGTGCAAATCATTTAGTATTCGGTGAAACCAGGATCATATTCAAGGTAGTAAGAAAATAAGGCAGGGGCAAAAGAAAGTATTGGGTGAATTCATGGGCAGTTTAATTCTTGAGGAAATTATAACTGAATCCTGATAGGGGCTGCTGAGAGGTGGTATATAATATGTATCACAGTGGTCTCCCCCAAGAGATGAGGGAACAGAGGTATTTATCCCTAAACTCCCTATATTATTGGCAGAAGGCTACATCTGGAGCACCACTAACCACTTATGTCCTGCCTGCCCCCATGAGTTGTGTCAACAATACTTCAATAAAAATTAAGAAAAAGAAAACAATGTTTTAAAGATAAAACTGTCAGGGGGATTCATCATGGGTGGTTTCACGAGGGCTTTGTAGGATGCTTTAGTGCATAGCGGAAGAGAAAGTGCTGAGCAGATAGGAGCAGGGCATCAGTAGGTTCAGCCCCAAATGAAAAAATATATACCACGCAAATACTAACTAAAGACAAAAAAAACAAAACCAAAAATTAGCATGGCCATGCTAATATCAGACAATATAGGCTTTAAGGCAAAACAGACTAGCAGAAATAAAGAACACCACAAAAGATTTAGCATTTACTAATTAATATAAATTCAAGTGCATAGCTTCACAATATGTGGAAAACAAACTGACATAAGTCAAAGGATATAGAAATCTATAATCATAGCAGAAATATCAGCATGTCTTTGTCAATAATATGTACCCTTACAAAAATACCAGTAATTTTAAAAGAGGATCTGAATAACACAAGTAATACTCTGGAACTAACTGACAGAGAACACTCCAAGGAGTAAGAGAACACACATTATTTTCAAGTGTGCATGGAACATTTATCAAAATTGTCCATATGCTAGACCATAAAGTGAGTTTCAACAACTTGTAAATAACTGAAGTCATAGAGAATATGTCCTCAGAACACTGTAGTTCACAGCTAGAACTCAGTAACAAAAATCTAAATAGAAAATCCCTAAAACCAAAGATTTGGTAAAATATTTCTAAATGGCACTTGAGACAAAGAATAAATCACAATGGAAATGAGATAATATTTTGTATTAAATTGTAATAAAACATATCAAAACTTGCAGGATACTGATGAAGTATAAGCTTAGAGAAAAATGTGTAGCCTTAAATGCATATATTAGAAAGGCAATTTTAATCTCAAACCCAACATTTTAAGTAATTAATTCAAAAAGGAGAAGGAAGGAAAAATATTTTAAAGCCAAAAAAATAATGAAATGGAAAAATTCAATACACGAAGTGAAGAAAGTAAAAGCGATAACATAGAATAAAAGCATACAATAACAAAATTAATAAATACCCAGCAAGAAGAAAGAAAGAAAAGAGATGATAACTGAAAGAATATATCACAACATGTTACAAATATATGAAGTTCTTAAGAAAGAAGGTTAAGAGGATATTATGAGTAACTTTATGCCAAGAAATTATTTCAATTTAAATAAAATTGCCAACTTCTTAAAAAACAAAAACTTGCCTAAACTAATACAAGATTAAGATAACATATGAATGATTCCTGTCTATTTAAAGTTATATCTCCAATTAAAACAATCTACCAAATGCAGGCATTTCTAAGACTTGGAGAGCCTCATTGGTTAGTCTTTCATAACAAATTTTTCCACACAATAGAAAAGGGGAGCTAACTTTAAGAGACCAGCAAGATTATTACAGAAAAGGAAAATGCCAAAGAATCTCTTTCAAGAACATGGAAAATCTTAAATAAAATATCAGCAAGTCCAACCCAGCAGTATGTAAAAACTAGTGTACCCAAGGCCAATTAGGATTTATTCCAGCAATAAAAGTTCCTGGTTGGGTTAGCATTCAGAGTTCAATCCATGTAACTCACTACATAAGTAGAAGGAAGAATTAAATAAAGACAATCTCTATAGATGAAAGCATTTGATAAAATCCAACACCCTTCACCTTAAAAATTCCTAGCAAACTTGGTATAGACTGACCTTTCTTAACTGGATAAATGCTATTTTTTAAAAACATCAATTATCATACTTAATAATCAAATATTGAAAACTTTCTTCCTGAAACTTGGAATAAAAAACATGTTTGATCCTACCATTACTCTTTTTTTATTTTAAGTTTATTTATTTTGAGAGACAAGAGAGAGCACAGGTGGGGTAGGGGAAGAGAGAGAGGGAGAGAGAATCCTAAGTAGGCTTCACACAGTCAGGGCAGAGGGCTCAAATCCACAAACCATGAGATCATGACCTGAGCCAAGATCAAGAGTCAGATGCTTAACCAACTAAGCCACCCTGGCAGCTCTTGATACTACCATTTTTATTCAATATTGTACTAAGGACATAGCTGATGCAATAATGAAGAAAAAAATTAAAAACTGATATGGAAGAAATTAAAATGTTCTTGTGATTGTATGCAATGGACAATCTAAAAGAATATAAAATTAGAATAATCAAAGTGAAATTAACAAGGTTAATGCAAAATACATTTTTATATAGCAATAAAAATAATATTTTTTATTTTTCAAGTTTTTATTTAAATTCCAGTTAGTTAACATATAGTGTAATATTAGTTTCAGGTGTAGAATTTAGTGATTCATCACTTATATACCATACCCAGAGTTTATCACAAGTGCCTTCCTTAATACCCATCACCTCCAGCAATCCTCAGTTTGTTCTCTATCATTAAGAGTCTGTTTCTTGGTTGACTCTCTCTCTCTTTCTTCCCTCACGTTGTTCATCTGTTTTGTTTCTTAAATTCCACACATGAGTGAATATGGTATTTATCTTTCTGTGACTCACTGGTTTTGCTTAGCTTAATACTTTTTGGCTCTATGCACATCGTTGCAAATGGCCAGATTTCACTCTTTTTTATGGCTGAGTAATATTCCATCACACACACACACACACACACACACACACACACACACACACGCACGCACCATATCTGCTTAATCCATTCATCAGGCAATGGACATTTAGACTCATTCCATAATTCAGCTATAGTTGGTAATGCTTTTATAAACATTGGGGTGCAGGTGCCCCTCTAAATCAGTAAGGAAACAGTATTTTTTAAAATGACATTTACAACACCATCAAAGATATGAAATACTTACAAAAAAATGAAAAATGTGCAAGACTTCTGCATTCACAACTATGAGACATTAATTAGGGAAATTACAGAAAACCAATAAGTATTGAAAAATTCCTAGTATAAAAATGTTAATTCCTTCCAAAATGGTTCACTAGAATCAATACTACCACCTTCAACATCTCCAACAGAATTAACTATTTGTCTTTGTGAACAATGACCAGCTGATTCTAAAATTCATGTGTAAACACAAAAGGCTAGTAATAGCCAAGACAATCTTAAAAAAGACGGTACTAGAAGATGCACCTACCAAATAGGAAGACTTGTTTAAATCTACATTAAGACATTGCAGTATTGCAGTATTGGTGAATATATAGACAAACCTAAATAGAAGACAAGAGGGTGTTCAAAATTAAACTTATACTTATATGGTCCTTGATTTGGACAGATAATTCTTCGTAGTAAAGAAATAATGGACTTTGCAATAAATGGTACTGGATCAATTGGAAATTATTATGGAAAAAGTGAATCTTGGTCCCTTCCTAAAAACAAAAACAAATTCCTAATGAAATGTAGATCTCAGTATGAAAAGCAGAACATTAAAACTTCTAGAAAAAAGATAGTATCTTTATAACCTGATGGTAAACAAACAGGACACAAAATCAGTAACATAAAAGAAAAAATTATAAATCACACTATATAAAAATGAAGGATTTTTATATGCCAAAAACAGCATTTAGAGAGTGAAAAGTCAAACCACAGAGTAGGAGAATATATTTTCCATATACGTATAAAGCAAAAAATCCATATCCAGAATTCTTTTTAAAATTTTAATTTGAAAATCAAGACAAAAAAGACAAAATCAGAATAGATATTTCATAAAAGAAGATATCCAAATGCCCAATAAGCATATGAAAATGTACTCAACTTCATTAGGCATTAAGATAATGCAAATTGAGATAATATTACCATACATACCCAAGGGAATGGGTATAAATTAAAATTCTAACCATACCAATCATTGGTGAGAATGTAGAGCTAACTGAATTCTCATTCTCAGCTGATAAGAGAGGAAATTGGTTGAACTACTCTGGAAAACTTTTAGGCAATATCTAGGAAAGCTAAAGATTCATACTCAGACAGTCTTACTAGCTACCGGAAATGTTGACATAACCTGTACTTGTACAAAAATCTGTGCAATTACAGTAGTTACTTAAGTCCTAAGTACCAGGCTCTGGGCTTTTCTTCAATCATGCCAACTAGGAATTTTTATACCCATTATATAGAGGAGTATAATGAGGCTTGTGGAGGTTAGATAACTATGCAAATTCACGAAGCTAGTAACAACCAAAGCAAAAATTGAATCCCTGTCTTTGGGACTTTCATGCCTTATTCCTGTCACCCTCTACTGTGAGCACATGCTCAGTAATTACCTAGACACTTTTTTGAACAAGTCAGGTAGATAACAAGACCTAAGGATCTCCCCCTTCCCAAACTGTTTCCCTAGTATTTATCTTCCTTTATTTTTGATGAACAGTGTGGGTGTTACTGGGGAAAGGAAAGGAAATAAGATATAGCAACAGCTTGATTTCCTACAAAACTGTCTGGAATTGGGTCTCTGGAATTGCAGGGTTTGTACATGCTGGTGAAGACAGAGGTCTGTAAAATAGTGTTTATAGGGGTGCCTGAGTGGCTCAGTTGAGTGTCCAACCATGATTTCAACTCAGGTCATGATCTTACAGTTCATGGGATCTAGTCCTGCATCACGCTCTCTGCTGACAATGCAGAGCCTGCTTGGGATCCTCTCTTTCCCTGTCTGCCTTTCTCCTGCTCACGCACACTGTCTCTCAAAATAAATAAATAAATGTTAAAAAATAAAACAGTTTATACATGTGCACTAATTCCCTTAGTCACCAAAGTAAAAAAACATTCTTTCACTCTCGGAGCAATCTGTGTTCCTTCCATCCTATAGAAGGAACTCCTTACTCTCAACGGGGCTTTGGCCTCAGGCCAATGGGACACTTACAGAGTGGAGATCACACTGAAAACCCTTCTGCGTGAGTGTTCATTTCCCTGCATACTTCTTTCACTCAAGTGCTGCTCAAGCTTTCCCTGGCCTCCCCTATACATTCAGCATTCTTTTCCTACTCCTCTAAAATCTCATTAACAACATACTTGTTTACCTACTAGCTGGTTTTTGGGGCCTTATCTCAATTTTCATCACACATCTTTAGGATAACTTTCCAGATTCCCATTTTGCACAAGGGTAGAGTGAAGGTCAGAGGTACGAAGGGATGTGTTCAAGGTCACACAAATACTAAGTGACAGAATCAGGATCTATAGGATGTTAGAGATCCCTCTTTCCTTCCTACACACTACTTAAATAAAGCCCACAGCCAAAGGCGAAACACAGACAGAAACACAAAAGCCTTAGCGACCTGGGGCTCAGCAAAAGGCCAATCTTGTGCATTTCACTAGCCTCTAAAACACGTCATTGAATTGCATTACAGTTATTCAGTTTCATTTTATAATTATTCAGGTCCACTTATATATGCAATTATATCAGACCTATAGTTAACATTGAATACTGGGCCCTAGGCTAAGAACTGGAAATTTATGCGGGATTATTGTTTTTATTATGACAGCATGCTGCCCACCCTCACCAACCTTATTATCTAATTAGAAAGATAAACAATTGAATTAGCAACATGATGAAGTGTGTTGTCTGTCACAATAGGGGAAACTATGACCTAGATCATCAAGTCGAAATACAATCATAATTAGTATTATTGTCATAAAGACATGACAGAGTGAAATATATTTTAGATTAAACTCAAGATATTAAAATACGTTTGAGACTTTTATGTGTATGTGCCTTAATAGCTAGAAAAATATTAGCTTTTTGGATGATGCAGAATAAATGAGAGGTGACTCCTATATGGTTGATCACCTGCCTTTGTTTTACAGTAAAATCAAAGCCCATGAGCACGTCTGGTTCTACCTTCTATATGTAGAAGGATATTGTGAAATAAGCAAGGTCTTTGGAGGTGCAGACATTGAGTATAAATATCAAGTGTGTCTCTAGTTTCTCTAGTTCTTTATTTCTGCTAGAAAAAGTCATTCATAAGAATACTGGCACAGGCTTGCTGTGAGAACGAAGGAAAACTATGTATATTAACAGACTTTGTTAGGTATTCTATTAACCAGAACCTTTTTGGTTGCGAGTGCTAAAAATCTAACTTAAGTTAGCTTTAAAAATTGGTATGTATTGAAAACATGGCCACACAAAAAACCTGTGCTTATGTCATTATAACAGCTTTATGTATAGTTGCCAACACTTGGAACCAAACATGACATCCTTGAGTAAATCCAGACAGTGGAATACGATTCAACTCGAAATAGAAATGAGCTATCAAGCCAGAAATAGACATAAAGGAACCTTAAATGCACATTGTTAAGTGAAAGAAGCCAATCTGAAAAGCCTACATACTGTATGATTTCAACTTCGTAACATTCTGGAAAAAGCAAAAGTATGGAGACAGTAAAAAGATCAGTGGTTGCTAAGGATGGAGGCAGGGGCACAGTGAAAAGGCGCAGCACAGAGGACTTTCAGAGCAGTGAAAATACTCTATACAATAACATAATAATAGACACTTGTCATCATACATTTGCCCAACTTCTACAATGTATAACAGCAAGAGTGAACCATAAGGTAAACTATGGCCTTAGGTGATTATGTTCTATCAATGTAGGGTCACGAATGCACCGCTCCCATAGGGGATACTGGGGGAAGCTCCAAATGTCCACGTGGGGTCAGGAGGATATGGAAAGGCTCAGTACCTTCAACTATTTGGTAAACTTAAAACTGCTCTCAAATTATGTCTAAAAAAATGGTGTTTACTGATTCCAGTGACCAAACAGAGTGGGGTCGATCTCACCTCATGCACTGCTGGGCCTGGGATGAATGATACAGTTTGAATGCCCTCCATCTCTTGCCTTCAGTATACTCTGTTGGCTTCATTCTCTCCTACTGTAAACAATCTTCCTGAGTCTTCATCCCTCCCTGGCTAGCAAGCCTATAGGAGAAGTCGTCTCTCTTTCTCCACTTTTGTGTATATACATCCCAGGGAATTTGACTGTCCAAGCTGTTCTTCTTTACCCATACCTTGAGTGAATAATTGTGACTGGCTGGATCTGGTCATCCTTTTATTTACCTTGTGCGGACATGAAGAGGTACCTGGGATTAGCAGCCCAATCAGAATATTGTGGAATATGTTCTGGTCTAGGAGCAATTCTCCAAAGAAGGGTTAGAGGAAAGCATAATGGGAAGTCAAATCTATACAATCCATACAGACAGCATACCTAAAGTTAAGATCTCTCCATCTCTACAGATGTCACAGTAATCTACATCGTAGTACTCTAGCTGTGTGATCTAGGCCTAGATATTTCATTGCTCTGTGCTTCATTTTCCTCAGCTATCAAGTAGTCACTTCTAGAGCTGTAAGCATTAAATAAAATTATAAACTTAAGATGCTTTGTATCTTGGACACAGAATTATTCTGTACATGGTAGCCATTAATAATAATATTAATCCCCAGCTCAAAGACATGGGAACAGAGGCTTAGAGAGGGTGTGACTTGCCCTTGGCCACATCCATTCAACACCCTGACAGAGAGATCATAACAGCAAGAATAAGAGCCTGGAGCCCTGCAGAAATCCTCTAAACTCTGGGATTAAACACAAATGATTTATCAGTGATGACATCTGGTCCTGAGGGAGAGCAGATTTACTTTTAGCTGTGCTTCAGGACAATCGTATAATAAGCATAATGTCTTGTGCTGCATGGTGCTTTTATTTTTCAAAGTGTTTCCCATCAATTACATCATTTTATTCTTAAATATCCCTATGAGTCAGGGAAGATATTATCACCATTAGTTGTTGCTCTTGTTATTGATTTTTTTCAATGCTCCGTTTGTTATAGAGCAAATACGGCCATTCTCATTTTTAACTGTTTCTAATATTTTCTTTTCAATGAATTCTGGTGCTTAGCTTTCACTAACTTGAATCGTTGTCTCCAAATTGAAAATGGCAAATCTCCTTGACAAATGTACAGCAAGATGGCTTAGAAGAGAATCACTAGGCAGTGGGAGAGCTGAAAATGCCTTTTTACATGCAAACAAACGGATTACGAAATCTGTGTTTCCCAATCCCGAACTTCTGCAGCAGCTCAAGTCAGGAGGACCAAGGAATCTGTGAACTAGCTAATACCACAAGTTAGCAGACGTTCACATGGGTCCCAGGCAGTTGCCAAATGAATACATTTCTCAGCATAAACAGAACCAGTGGAAAGGCTGGGCCTCATGAAATCTTGAAATCTGCCAAATCACCCCAGCGGAATGGAAACAAATTCTTACCTTTTCTCATTATACAGAGTAGAATGCCTGATGCAGAAAGGGAAGGTAAAGGCCAAAAGTTCCAGATTCTACCACTCAGCTCTGCCACTGACTAGCCATCTTACCTTCTTAGCAGCGTGACTGGTGTGCTTCTGCAGTCACTTCTGGAGAACACCCCAGACCTACATTCTGAACACATGACATGTAATCCAACTTTCCCAGTCCTAATTTCCTCACTTGAACTGCTTATATTTGAAGATTAAATAGCATCACTATGTATGAAGACCTAATACAGTACCTGACACATAACAAAGATCAGTAATTATCAATTTCTCTTTCCCCAGAGCAAAATAATTAAGTCTATATATACTTGATATGCAGATAGGTACACAGATGGTAGTATATAGTTATAATATATGCATATACATTAGGAGAATAAATTAAAATGCAATTATTTAAAATGATTATAAAACTATATAATACATAATATGTAATACCTATTACATTTTATGCCCTGTATTATTTTGAATTCTTTTTTTTAAGTGTATTTATTTTGAGAGAGAGAGGGAGGGGAAGAGAAGAGAGGGAGAGACAGAATCCTAAGCAGGCTCCACACTGCCAGCTTGGAGCCCAACGTTGGGATATAACTCACAAATCAGGAGATCATGACGTGAGTGGAAATCAAGAGCCAGATGCTTAGCTGACTGAGACACCCAGGCATCCCTACTTTGAATTCTTGAATAAATATTTCCTCTTCAAAAAGAGTATCACTGTGTAAAACCCAGGATAGGATCAGTCTATTCCATTGTACAATAATTATTTAAGGACCTCCTCTGTGCCAAACACTCTCATGCACATAACTACTAGCAAAACAGATGTGGTCTCTATTCTATATCTAATGGATGTTCCATCAGCGATAATAAAGGTCTGCTTCTCCCTGAGGAAAGTCCCTAGAGATGATGATTCCTGGGGAAGGTATCAAAATTTTCAGTAGAAGTTAGCCAGATGAAAACTGACTAATGCCTAATGGGAAATCTGATTTCACAGTCTGGCTAAATAACTCACTGGTCACGTCTTTGGGCACATTGATGAATACCTAGGCCTCAGTTTCCCCACTTTCAAATGTTGACAGACATAAACCAGTCCACTCCTTTTTTCAGCCATTCTTAGGAGACCAACACTTTAGTGAAAGGAATGTTTTGCTATCACCTCCTGCCTTGTGATTTTTATTCATTTATCATAAAGCCTGATTTTATCATCAGCCAGTAACCACTTATTTTTTTTAAAATGAAAGCATCCTTGTATAATAAGACTCTTACGGGAATAGTAAGGGATTTGGAACTCACTTATAAAAATCAAGTAGCAAAACAATTTAGCTGTTGGTTCACTCCAGCCTAGGCTGTGTTTTGCATGAGAAATGAGCTCATCTCTGAATGTAGCAGATTCTGCTTGTTTGGGTAGTGATTCTAATCGAGGCATATATATTTTGCCTCAATCACAGGAAAACAAATTGTCAGTGGCATATTGCTTTGGTGTTTGAACCATTTGTTGGATTTCCCGCCTCCCTAAATGTCTTAAACAGAAGCATGAAGCATGAATAGGCCAAACTAGAAAACCCAGTATTTATGAGCCTATTCGAACCTTGTAAAGATTTGATCAGCAAATATGCCAATTGATACACCATAATGTTTTACAACCGCAGTTGTCTTGGTCTATAAAACTTATTATAATTCCCAAGGGATTTCTGCTTTCTTTGCAGACATTTCTGTTTTACTGCCACCTAATGGCGTATATTAGAATTGGCAGTTTCACTGTTGGGAGTTTTAGGAGGCAGATGTTTTTAAATATATGACAAAAAAAAAAATGACCCCAATAGGCATCTTTCTCTCCCGTCTCACTCAGCTCGCTTTCCTCCCCTCCCCCCCACACATTTACACACGCACTATTCCAGCCAGAATCTATAAAGCTGTAGCATGGATTATGGCCTATAAGGTAGAAAAGATCCCAAATCTACTTTTGCCAAAAATACTGTAATCTTTAATATCTACTGGACCATTAACAAATCTGATATTTTGACTCCTGTTTCCAAAATCTCTACCAGCTCTAATACAATACAGAGAAACATCTAAAGTCAGAGAAGTTAGCAGCCAAATCGGTTCCTCAGATTACTAGGCTTAACTTGGCAGACTCGTGGCCCCAGAGAAGTATACTGGATGTCAAGTGGAATTCCTTTCTAAGAGACTCCTAGAATACAGAGCAAAGGAAGCAAGAGAAAAAGCTCAGGTATAAGTACTGAACATACAGCGAAGAAGAAAGGTCCTGTTCTATGGAGACTCTACAGGTTCCCACAGAAATAATGGTTCTAAGATTGCACAGTAATGTTGAATTCCATCCATCAATGGCTTTCAATCCAAGAATAGCATCCCCACAATGAACATTTGAAATTGAAGAAGGCCTATATTTTGATTGCTGCCTTGAGTGGAGTGGATTCTTAGCATCAAATGCTCAGGGGCTCACATTGCTAAATGTCCTACAACATTTTGGACAGTCCTGCACAATGAGGAATGTTCCATCAAGAATGCCAAAGCTGTCCCCATCAGGAAGCACAACATTTCACTTGAGGGCTGGGACAATTCTTCAATCCTTTCATTCTTTGATAAAAGATTTTCTGAGCCCCTTCATGTCAGACCTCAGGTGAGAATCTACAGACCTAATATCAAAGATGCAGCTTCCCATAAATTTCAAAGGATCCCACTGGGTATTCCATGCAGTCTCACCAACACACCAACACTTTGCTTTTGTTGATTTTCTTTTTGCCCTTGAGGATGTGGTAACTAGCCAGGGAGCCACAAAAGGACAGCAGAATTTTGCCCCTGCCTCAGAGGAGGGTGCCCTCCAGGAGAAGGTTGATTACCTGCCAAAGATGCCGTGGTCCAGAGCAATGGAAGAGATTCTAGCAGAGTCCACCCCCGAGAGACTCTAGCAGAGCTGCCTTCTAATTCTCACAGTGTTCACACCAACGTGGAGAGAAACATGCCCTTTTCTCTTTTGTGTTACACCTTGTCACCCACTCACCAAACAGGTGCTGCTCGTGTCTCTGTGTCTCAAAGTCTCCCCACATCATCCCTTTTATCATGTCCTTCTAGACTTGGGTTACATGGGTAGGATACCTAAACTTCAGACAAATGCTCTTATGTCTATTTTATTTCAGGCTCAGTCCTACATATCCACATGAAACCAAGTCATTCTTCTCCTTCAGCAACTCCTCTCCATCCCTGGAAAAATTTCTCATGCAAACCCAATATCTCAGGTCTTATTCCCCAGTTCATCAGTACATCTAAATCTCAGTGTAGACTTAAGCTGAAACACTCTTTCCCACTCCCCAGGAACTGAACCACAGTCCTTATGCATGTTGATGACAGATGGTTGATGGATGGATGATAGAAAGAGATCATAGAATATCACATGTAAAAATACTTGGCATAACACCTGGTTCTCAACTTTAGCTATTATCGTTAATACATTTTCCACAACTGTATTGTTAGCACTGCCATTTTTTTTAAATAAAGAAACCAAGGCTCAGGGTCTCAGAGCAATTAATTCATAGAGTTAGGCTTCTAACGTATCTCTGACTCCAAAGCTCAGGCGCTTTAGCTCAGATCCTACTAGCTCTACATTCCACTTTATGTAAAAATAAGAAATTTTGAGACCATATAACATGTTAATATCACTTGTAGACCACTGCGTGTATTCACATCACACAGGTGTTCCTCGTTCTTTAAGTATGAGTTTCTCTCTCCTCACATTCTGACAAGGAGGTGTTTCTTTGGAAGACATGATCTATACTAGTTAGAGTGCAGCTTGCTGTGTGTTGGCAGAGGCTACATCATGGGCAATGTATACCAATTCGTGCTACTCTAGATATCCTAACAGGCAGATTATAGAAAGAAGTGGGTACCTTTCATTATGCACTGTGGGTGTATAAACTGTAAACAACATTCCCTTCATTTGAACGTGGTAAATGTAACAGATGGGAAAATTTCTGTTAATAGTATATTAGAAATCTTACATATCCCTATTTTGTTTGTAAATACGACCTTGTTCTGAATCATAGTAATTCTTCTGTAAGTGTGGATGTGGTAGACATTCCTAGGGCTCATCACTCTCTACTTCTCTGTTTCCAGGCATCCAGAGACCATACTTCCCAGTCCTCTTTTGTAATAAGAAAGCCATGTTCCTCGTCTGGCCAATGAAGCACTGCCTGTATGGTTTCTAGAGAAAGTCATTAGTTCCAGGTGGGTGACCTTCCACAACCTTCTTTCTCTTGCCACAGTCACCACTTAAGCATGTGTTAAAACGGAGGTGCCATCGGGTCCATAGAGACCAGATTTCTGAACCAACATAAGGAGGATAATTGTCCTAGAGTACTGCTAAAATGCACAGCACAATTTGCATGAATAAAAATAAACTTTTTTTTCTCTTAAGACACTGAGATCATAGCGCCTAGATGGCTCAGTCTATTGAACATCCAAGTCTTGATTTCAGCTCAGGTCATGATCTCATAGTTTGTGAGTTCGAGTCCCACGTCCAGCTCTGTGCTGAGAACACAGAACCTGCCTGGGATTCTTTCTCTCCCCCCTCTCTGCCCCTCTTCTGCTCTCTCTCTCAAAATAAATAAACTTTAAAACAAGTTTAAAAAAAAAAGACAGTAGATTTAGGTCTTGCCTCTTACCACAGCATAACATGGACTCTTCTGACTAATACTGTGGGTGAGGTTGTTTCATTCATACTGTAAAGTACAACACATACTTCTCTGTCTGAATCAAAAATAATAGATGCATTTCAATCGATACTTAGGATCTTCCACAATCTGGGCCAAACCTGCCGTCCAAATGTTGTGTTCCACCATGCCACCATGAAACTAGACACCACTCCTTTTCCACATCTTACAACTTCTTGATTTTTGTTTTATCTCCACTCATGTACATTCCCTCGGCTTCACATTTTGTCTCTCTGCTTTTCACATGCCATGTGACTACCTACCTTTCAAAGGCCCAACTCATATGTTAACTTTTTCATGAAACCTTCCCCAATCCCCATATTCTGAATTTCTCTTTCCCTCAAATTTTCATGTCTATTTCTTATCATGTCTTTTTACTTTATATCCTGTAGAATGATTTTTAACATACTAGTTTCAAGAGTACAACATAATGATTCAATATTTGTAACCATTGCAAAATGACCACCACAAGAAGGGAGTCTAGTTAATATCCATCCACACACAGTCACAATTTTTTTTCTTATGGTAACTTTTAAGTTGTACTCTTAGTAACTTTCAAATACACAATACAATATTATTAACTGTAGTCAGCATGTTGTACAACACATCCCCGTGACTCATTCATTTTATAACAGGATGTTCATACCTTTTAAACCCCTTCACCCATGTTACCCATTCCTTATGCTTTACCTCTGTCAATCATCAAGTTTCTCTACCTATGGGTTTTGTTTGTTTTTTGGATTCCACATATAAGTGAGATAATGCTGCATTTGTCTTTCTGTTTGACTGACTTCATTTAGATAATGCCCTCAAGATCCACACATGGCATTGCAAATGGCAAGATAATTTCTATCCACTTATCCATCAAGGGACATTTTGGCTGTTTGCATGTCTTAGCTACCGTAGTAGTAGAATTCTTGGATCACGTGGTAGTTCTATTTTTAATGTTTTGAGGAATCTCCATACTGTTTTCCATAGTGGCTACAACAATTTGCATTCCCACTAACCATGCACGTGGCTTCCTTTTTCTCTATATCCCTGCCAACACTTGTTATTTCCTGTCTTTTTGATACTAGTCATTCTGACAGGTGTGAGGTGATAGCTCACTGTGGTTTTGATATGCATTTCCCTGATGATGAGTGATATTAAGTACCTTTTCAAGTATGTCGCCATCTGTATATCTTCTTTGGGGGAAGAATGTCCATTCAGATACCTTGTCCATTTTTAATTGGATTGTTGGGTTTTCTTGCTATTGAGTTATTATGAGTTACTTATGTATTTTGGATGTTAGCCCCTTATCACACGTATGATTTGCAAATATTTCTATTAAGTACGTTGCTTTTTCATTTTGTGGATAGCTTCGTTTGCCATGCAGAGCTTTTTAGTTTGATACAGTCCCACTTAATCATCTTCGTTTTGTTGCTTTTGCTTCTGATGTCAAACCCAAAAACATCATTGCCAAGACCATTTTAAAGGAGTTTCCTATGTTTTCTTCCAGTGATTTTATGGTTTTGGGACTTACATTCAAGTCTTTCAAATATTTTGAGTTGATTTTTGTGCATGGTGTAAGATAGTGGTCTCATTTCATTTTTTTTACATGTGGCTGTCCAGTGTCCCCAATCTCATTTCTTGAAGAGACTGTTCTTTCCCCATATGTTCTCAGCTCCTTTGTCATGAATTAATTTGCCATCTATGTGTGGGTTTATTTCTGGACTTTTTCTGTTCCATGACTTCTGTGCCGGTCTTTAGGCCAACATCATACTGTTTTTATTACTATAGCTTTGTAATATATTTTGAAATCAGAAGTGTGATGCCTCCAGCTTTGTTTTCCTTTCTCAAGATTGCTTTGTCTATTTGGAGGCTTTGTGGTTCCATACAAATTTCAGAATTGTTTGTTCACATTTGTTAAAAAATTACACTGCAATTTTTTACATTGAGTCTGTAAGTTGCTTTGGGTACTATAGATATTTCAACAATATTAGTCCACCCAGTCATGGACTATTATTATTCATGAGCAAATTTTAACTCCTCTATTGGCAATTTTGAGAGGATCATTCAAATCTGATTCATCATTGTATCTTCAACAATTCAACCCAGGGTCATAAAATTATGCCTAGTAAATATTTACTAGATATAGATAGATCAGTGATACTATTACAGCAAGTTTTACCATAAAATCAACTGAGGGCTTTTGGGAGGCACTATCAAGAAGCACCCTTCTTTCAACCACTTTCTTACTTCCATTCCAAAAAAGAACATTATTGGGGTACATGGTGACTATGTGTGGGTTTATTTCCAGGCTTTCTATTCTGTTGGTGGTTCAGACAGTTGAGCATCTGATTTTGGTTCAGGTCATGATCCTGTGGTTTGTGGATTCAAGCCCTACATCAGGCTCATTGCTGTCCACACAGAGCCCACTTTGGATCTTCTTCCCCTTTTCTCCACCCCTCCTCCACTTGTGCTCTCTCAAAATATAAAAAAAAAAACAAACATTTTTTTAAAAAAGAAGAAGCATTATCTTAATTAATCCATGCTTAGAAGTTGGTGGGGATGTTGGGCACTGATAAGTCCTGCATCTATACAAGTTCCTTCCTCTAGGCCATTAAGCAGTATTAGCAAATGGAGCAGGCTTCCTGCTCCTCCCATAAGCATTCAAGAATGGAAGAGTTTAAAAAAAAAAAAAGGAAGAGTTTATGGCACTCAGGCTTGGTGGTTGGTGTTAAGAAGACTAGAACTGGGAGAAAGATAGAAACTGCACTGATATTTCTTGACAATATAGAGCATGCCAGGACCTGTGCTAAGTGCTTTTTGTTTGTTTATCACTGTACTTCCCAAGAACAGCAGGGAGCTATTATAACATGGTGGATAGTGCATACACTTTGTAGCCAGATTGCATGCTTTAAATCACAGCCTTACCACTAGCTGACCTAGGACAGGAACTTAACCCTCCTCTACCTCAGTTTCCTTAACTGAAAATAACACTCTCTACCTCATAGAATTATTATGATTATAAATATGTTGGTGAATATAAAACACATAGGAGAGGGCCTGCATATAGTAAGGGCACAATTAATATTGTTTTGAAAAAAAGGAGGATATAATTGTTGCTCTTTTCCTCCTTTCACAGATTAGGATATTGAAGCATACATGCTAAACTCATTGCCCAAAAACACACCATAGTAAGTGGCTGAGTTGGGATTTGAACCCAAGCCTCTGACCTCAGAGTTAGCACTCTGGATTCTACCATAAAGCCTCTTTGAAGCCTTCAGAATCACTAGGCAAAAACTGGTACAGCCGCTCTGGAAAAGTGTGGAGGTTCTTCAAAAAATTAATAATAGAACTCCCCTATGACCCAGAAATAGCACTGCTAGGAATTTACCCAAGGGATACAGGAGTGCTGATGCACAGGGGCACATGTACCCCAATGTTCATAGCAGCACTTTCAACAATAGTCAAATCATAGAAAGAGCATAAATGTCCATCAACTGATGAATGGACCAAGAAGATGTGGTATATATATACAATGGAATATACATGGCAATGAGAAAGAATGAAATATGGCCATTTGTAGCAACATGGATGGAACTCAAGGGTGTCATGCTAAGTAAAATAAGTCAGGCAGAGAAAGACAGATACCATATGTTTTCACTCATAAGTGGAACAGGAGAAACCTAGCAGAGGACCATGGGGGAGGGGAAGGGGGAAAAATAGTTGGGGAGAGGGAGAGAGGCAAACCATGAGAGACTCTTGAATACTGAGAACAAACTGAGGTCTGACATGGGAAGGGGTGAGGGAAAGGGGGGTGATGGGCATGAAGAAAGGCACTTTTTGGGATGAGCACTGGGTGTTACATGGAAACCAACTTGACAATAAACTATAAAAAGGGAAAAAATAAATAAAATACCTCATTATGGCATGAAAAAGCCCATTATAAGTGGTTTATAAATGTTGGTTGGATGAATAAAAAAAACTGAAAAAAGAATCTTCATGCTCCATGTAGCTGGATGGAGAAATTGATTAGATAAGATAACCTGTAAGGTTCCTTTTGACCTTGAGATAAGTGATTTACAGATATTCCAACTTAAAAGCAAGTAAGGTTCCTAACAATCCAGGGCAGAGGTGACCAGGATGATCTTTCTGTGGTTTAGAACTTCTCTGTGCTCATTCTCTGGAACCTTTTAATACAATCACGTTTTTCCAGGTCTCTTTTATTATACTACAGATGTTAAAAATCCATATTCAAGGAGAAGAGGCAATGCTGTAGGGTCATACAGATATCAACTTGAATCATTGTTCTACTTCTTATTTGCTGTAAGACCCTGGGCAAGTTATTTGACCTCCTATCTGGTTAATTTCTACCAGATTCCTGTATTTTGTAACTTTCTGGATACTGATTCTTCTCCAGAGCCAAGGGCTTCTACAACAATTCATGATTCTGTTATTTACTACTTTTTCCCCTGAGCAATAATTCATTGGTCCAAAGTCTCCTAACCCAAACTAGGCCAACCGTAAATTGTCCCTAGTAAATGGGACTAAGAAATTCCAGGTGTACTGCTCTCTTGAATTGAAATGCTATAAACTCATGAATTGTTAAGAGTGACTTCCTTTCCTGTGGTCTTGGGATCAGAAAACACCAATATAGAGTAGAGCAGAGCAAAGACTAAATGAGGCTGAGGAACAGAGAGGAGCAGAAATAAGAGTTACAAAAAGAAAATTCTCATGTCCCTGACTGTTTCAGAGGGCTGAGTTCATTTCGGTGCGTGGGTTTCATGACAAACACCTCTTTGGCTAGAATTCCCTTTACTGGAGTTTCTGCTATTTACCACCAATTGTTCTGTCCAATGTAGTACTGAGTCCAGATTCTTCATCAGCAGGACAGAGAAAATAATATATCCCTTATGGGATCATTACTGAAATTAAATGAAAGCCTTCCTTAGTGATGCACACATTGTAAACCTTAAATACATAGAAGAAGCTATCCTTTGTTAAATTATGTTTCCTTAATATTATCATCATCATTGTTATACTGTTACAAATTATCCACATGTATTTATGATCACATACTACGTACCAGCACTGTGCTTAGCACTGGCCGCATAACAAATAAGATACGGCACTTACCATCCACAGGAGCAACTCCACAGGGTAGAAAGATATTGAACCAGTAATTACAGTGAAGAGGAGAAGGTGTTAAGACTCCTGGTTTACTTAAGAGATGACTGCCACCTGCCTGGGGACGCTGCAGATAGATAGCTTCACGTCGTTGGTAACATTTTACTTTATCTTCAAAGTTAGAAACAAGGCCATAAGGAAGACATTTCAGGCAAAACCAACCACCTCTAAAAAGGCATGAGGGATAAAACTTATGGAAGGTTTAAAGAACTGCAGGTAATATGGCACAGCTTTAGTTAAGTAGGAGGGGAGAAAGAGACTGGGGGACAAGACTGGAGAAGTGGGCAAGAACCAAATCAAGGGGACCATAATAAAGATGCATATATTATTTTAAGGAGGTAAGGCAAAGGGCAGCAAATTCTTACCAGATACCAAACACTGCTCTAAACATTTGTTTATTCCTTTAACTTCACACTATTGTAGGTATTGGTATTACTCACAAAGAAATAAAGTTACAGAAAGGCAAAGTAGTTTGCCTGAAGTAACACCATACGACGTGCAGAACAAGGTTTGGAACCCAGGCAGTTAGGGTTTGTATGGGTTGAACTGTGTCTTAGTTCAAGTTGCTATAACAAAAACACCACAGATTGAATAGCTTACCTAAGCAACCACTTTTCTCTCACGGTCCTGAAGTCTGGAACGTCCAACATCAGGGAGACAGCCAACTCAGTTCTGTGACACAGCCTTCTTCATGGTTTTCAGAGGTATGTCTTCTTGTTGTACCCTGACAGCGTGGAGAGAGAGGGAGAGAGAGGGACCTCTAGTCCCTTCATTTCCTTATAAGGGCACTAATCTCATCATGAGGACCCAACCCTCATGTCCTCACTTAAACTTAATGACCTCCCAAAGGCCCCACCTCAAATATCAAAACATTTTGAATTAGAGATTCAACACATGAATTTGTGGGGTTCCACAGACATTCCATTGATAGCAACTTGTATCCCCACCAAAATTCACATGTTGAAATCCTAACCCCCAGCATCTTAGAATGTGACCTTATGTGGAAACAGGGTGATTGCAGATGTAATTAGTTAAGGTGAAGTGATCCTGGAGTAGAGTGGGCACAGGTGCGCACACAGGGAGACCGCAACATGAGCCAACATAAAGGTTGAAATCCACAAGCCAAGGACTGCTGAATATTGTCAACAAACGACTAAAAGCAAGACACAAGCATGGAACAGATTCTGCCTCACCACATTCACAAGGCACCAATCCTACTGACACCTTCTTGGACTTACAGCCTCCCGAGCTGTAAAATAATACATTTCTGTTGTTTATAATCTCCCTACTTTGTTGTACTTTGCTATGGCAACTCTAGTAAATTAAAACAGGGCCCCAAATTGGCCCATTTAATCAGTATACCACGTGATCTTGTTTCTCCAGAGCCATGGAGGGTTCTAAAAAGGAAAAGAAACTCGGCCTTGTTTGCAATCTATTAGAAAATCAGCCTGTCATTTGCTCATCTTTTTACCTGATGTCCTTCCTTAATGAAAAGGAAGATGATTGGCTTGGGTCCCGTATGTTTCTGAGGGGGGAAATGTATAAAGCCCCAAATTCTTCACAATACAGTTCAGTTCAGTACAGTTCAGTTTAACATCAGTATTCATCTCCTCTATTTTTGAACAAGGACTTCAGCGCAAAAAGCCTCATTTTTACACATCTGTGATTAAACTGTTCAAAAGAGCAGTGCTTTATAGATTCCTGTTTATAAACTCATTCTGCTTTGACCTATATGAGTGAAAACAAAACACTTTTTGGAGACTTTTTTTTCCTTTTCCTTACTCTCTGTGATGGTTAACGGAAACCCGTGAAGTTTTGGGAGGAAGCATTCTTTGGCTTCCTTATTACAGCTATCCATCTTTCTTCGGAGAAAGAAAGAGTGCCTCTGTTGGAAGATGTTTCTCTGCAATCTTTCTCTGGCAACTTGTAATCTAAAGCTGTTGAATTCAAGGAAAGTTTTAACCACACTATTTAATCTTCTGGAGACATTCATCCCATAATTTTTTGTTTTGCCTTGTTTAACATAAGCCACGGGAGAGATCTTTCTTAGTTATGTTCTTTTGTAAACCAGAGTGTGAAGTAGAAAATCCCAGATAAGAAGAGGCCGCTCCTCCTTAAGAACTCGATCAGAGAATCTGCATTCTCTAAGGGAACCAGAGCCTTAAAACAGTGCCAACGAAAACATCAACACTAATAACAATCCTAACAATGATGGCTAACTCCCACAGAAGAGGTATGGAGTCGTGGCTATAAAGCGTACGTCTTAGAATCAGGCACGCCTGGGTTTTTACTGCAGCTCTGATTCTTCCTAGCTCGGCTCCCTCCAGCAGGTTATCTTCTCTAAACCTTGGATCCCTCATCCCCAAGATGGGGATATTAAATCCATAAGATTGTTGTGAAGGTTAAATAAGATCTTGAATGGGAAGCTTTGTAGCACAGGGGGACTTGTGTGGCTCAGTTGATTAAGCAGCTGAGTCTTGATCTCATCTCAGGTCTTTATGTCAGGGTTGTGAGTGCAAGGCTCATATGGGCTCCATGCTGGGTGAGAAGCCTACGTGTAAAAAAAAAAAATGGGGTGCCTGGGTGGCTCAGTCAGGTAAGCATCCCACTTTAGATATTGACTCAGGTAGTGATCTCAAAAGTTGTGGGAACAAGCCCCACATTGGGCTCCATGCTGAGGGTGGAGCCTGCTTGAGATTCTCTCCCTCTCTCTCTCTCCCTCTCTCTCTCTCTCTCTCTCTCTCTCTCTCTCTCTCTCTCTCTCTGTCACACACACACACACACAAATAAATAAATAAACATTAAGAAAAACTTCTGAGAGAGAGAGAGGCATGTGTGCACGAGAGCTAGGGGGAAGGGGCAGAGACAGCCCGAGTTACAGAATCGGAAGCAGGCTCCAGGCTTTGAGCTGTCAGCACAGAACCCGACGCCAGGCTCTAACTCAGGAGCTGTGAGATCATGACCAGTTGAAGTCAGATGCTTAACCGACTGAGCCACCCAGGTGCCCCTAAATAAACATTTTTTAAAAGAGCTTTCAGCACAATGGCACATCATAAATATTCACTAAATGTTAGCTGCTATTGTGAACAAGACTACAATATATGAAAGCTCATTACATGTCAGGGGCTCTAGGAATATGATCTCTAATCCTGATAGCAATCTTCAGGATAATTATTGTTTGTCTTCACCTGAAAGATAAGAGATAAATTGCTTATTCAAGGTCATTTGGCTAGGAAACAGCAAAGCAGAGGTTCCCTCGGATCCAAAAGAAATATATCCAATTTCAAGTGAATACCTTCAAACTGACAAAATAGCTACAGTGAAAGTCCTCCCTCCTATGCCGTTATGTTTCAAGTTGGCATTTATAAAATCTTTAGGTCAACATAAGGTCAAAGGGAGCCTTTCGTAGAATAACTGATCTGATCAAAATTGATGGACTTCTTCAATTCTGTCACAGAATTAACACTGAAATTTAAAATGCCAATCAATCAACTGCACCCCACATATGAACCTTAGCAACCTGAAGTGGTAAAAGTCTCTGCGCTTGCCAGAACTCTTTAGGTAAAGATTAATGAAGCTCATTTCAAAATATCTTTTAAGCAAGAGCTACATTTCTCACTTCTGTGTTTAGGAGGTCTAGAATCTTGCCAGCTTCAAGCATAGCTGGACCCAGGCTTTTGCTGCCATCCCCCTCCCACACTGGCTCCATTTTCAGCGCTGATCTGGCTTCCTCCTCATCTGCGGAAAAGGCAGGATGTGTTGATGTAAATATCTGCCGACAGCCTCATACCTTATCCTCAGGCTTCAGTAACCCCAATGGATAGAAGGCCTCTGTTTCATCCAATACCTGTCCACTGGTCCTCAATAAGAATTCTGTTTGGCCTACTTGAGCCATAGCGTGTGATCAGTTCTATGAAGCAGAGGGTCCTGGGGCACCTGGGTGGCTCAGTCAGTCAGTTAAGTTTCTGATTTGGGCTCAGGTCACAATCTCCCGGTGATCAGGCTCTCAGGTTAGGAGCCTCACATCAGGCTGTCTGCTGTCAGTGCAGAGCCTGCTTCAGATCCTCTCTCTCCCACTCTTTCTCTGCCCCTCCACAGCTCACGTGCTCTCGCTCTCTCTAAAAAAAATAAACATTTTTACAAAGAAGTAGGTTCTTCAATAACACTGCATTTGTTTCCTATGGCTGCTGTCATCAATTATCACAAACTTGGTGGTTTATGACAACACTTTATTATCTTAGAGTTTTAGAGGCCAGATGCCCAAAATCAGTATCGCTGGGCTAACGTCAAGGAGTTAGTAGGGTCTGGTTCCTTCTGAGGCCTCCAGAGGAGATTTTTTTTTTCCCCTTTTCTAATTCTGGAGGCCATCTGCATTCCTTGGCTCAAACCTCTTCTTTAAATCATTCCAATCTCTTGCTTCCATGGTCACATCTCCCCCTCCCTCTTCTGCAGTCCATTTTTCGTCTGCCTCCCTCTTCTAAGGACACTTGCAATTATATTTAAGACCCACGTGGATAATCCAGGATAATCTCCCCATCTTAAGATTCTTAAATTAATTACATCTGCAAAGTCCCTTTTGCCACAGAAGATAGTATTAACAGGTTTTAAGGATTAGGGCGTGGATGTCCAGGAGGCCATTATTCAGCCTACAACAAGCATCGTCCAGGAAGGTATGGCAACCAATGCAAACAAGTAGTCACACTACCAGGCAAAGGAAGACGCATTTTACGAGGAGAGAAACCACAAATTATACAGAGAACAGAAACCACTTTCAGCTTCTGGGATCTGATTTGGCTTCTTGACAGATAATTATAATAATGATGAGAGCAAACATTTATATTGCTCATTATGTGTCAGCCATTGTTCTAAGCGCTTTACATATATAACTCAATTAATCTTCACAAAAAGTCGTCCTCATTTTTATAGAAGAGGAAACCAAGGCACAAAGATTTTAAATGATTTGCCAAGATCACTTAGAACTAACACAGCCGGAATCTGAACCCAAGGTATCTGATTCCCGGGTTCATGCACTTGACCATTTGGGAAGGAACTTAAAGAACAGATGGTGAGAAGCATGAAGGGTCTTGTACAGAGAGAACAGAATAAATTAAGGCACAGAGGCAAAAAAAGAAAGAAAGAAAGAAAGAAAGAAAGAAAGAGAGAGAGAGAGAGAGAGAGAGAGAGAGAGAGAAAGAAAGAAAGGAAGAAAGAAGGACGGGAAGAAGGAAAGAAAGACTAAAGAAAAGAAAGACAGGGTCAGGCCAGTTAGTAGACCGGGTTGGATGGAGTCTAGAAAGCCTGGGAGACGTAGCTTGAGGATAGAGCACGGAATACTTTGAAACCACGGACAATCTCCATGGCTGATGGGAGCCCTTTGACTAGAGATGGGGACTTATCAGAATTGGGCCTTAAGACGACTGCTCAACAATGTGAAGGTTGGGCTGCAGAGTAAAAAAAGGGAACTTTTTACGCCCCAGAGATACTTTGTATAGCATAGAATGTCAGGAATGTCTTGCTTACTAGAGAGCGACCCCTAGAGGGGAGATGCATCTACTGCATGTGCCGTTAGATGATTTGGTAAATCACAAAACACAGTACAGCCAGAGGGTCGGAGGCAGGCAGGATGGATTCTGGGGCTGCTGCTGGAAATAGTAACACCATTTTGGAGTCAATTTAAAGTGTCTTTACCCATGTTTGCTTTATTCTTTTAACAATAAAACCTTTCTGGAAATTCGGGATGTGTAGGAATGCATTCAAATCTTCATTCTGTCAATTGCCTCTGTGGGATATTGGGTAATTACTCAACACTGTAAGCCTTATTTTTTGTAATGGTTAAAATACAGATAAAATTATGCTACTGGTCATTGTTAACTTATAAGGTAACAATAGTTGCCTGGCTCAAATGAGGGATCTGGCACACAGATACCACTCACAGTCTTCTAATATTCTTATTTAATCTCATTGCCGACCTACCTTTACAAACTTGAATCTCAGCGGAAAGAAGGGATTTATCCAAAGCCATACAATGGAGAGGACTGGATTTGAACTGACAAATGCAAGAATCCAAATTACGTGGTAATCTCACCAAGGGAACTATGCAGCTTAAGGGAAGGGAAGGGACAAGTGTGACTACACAGGTGAGTGAGATGAGCTTCAGGAAAGACGCCCACATATCTTGGAGAAGCTCCAAAGCACAGTTTGGAGAACACTCAGACTCCTGCCTGTCTGCAGCCACACCCTGGCGCCGGTGGAGGAGCCCCCGCCCCCCTCCAGCAGGTGGAAGAAAACCGGGTCCCTGCCTCACAACAGCCTCTGCGTCCTTAGCGACCAGGTGGTAGCAGCCCAGCCCAGCCCGAGAGCTGGGCCCTGTGACTGGCCCGACTCCTGGCCTCCAATCCCCCGCCCCGCCCTGGTCCCCACAGCCTGGGGAGAGCACAGACCATGTATCCCTGAGCTGCCTGGGTGGGGAATCACCGCCTCAGCGGTAAGGCCGCCCCCTCTGTTCCATCCCAGGAAAGGGCTCAGGGCTGACGGGCAGCTGCTGGGCAGAGACGGGTCGCCGCAATCACAAACTGTGGTCCTTGAAGTTTCAGACCGTTTCCAAGAGGTTGCAGGTTCCACTGGACAGGGCTACCCTCGCAGAGCAGGTCTTTCTTGAGTGCTGGCCACACAGGAAGTGAAGCTGCGGTCTTGGGAAGACCGCTCATCTCCTTCAAACCTGCAAACTAGAACGGGGTCTGTTCTCATTCGCTGTGTGCGTTTGGTCAAATAATACACCTCTCTGGGCCCTGGTTTACTAGTCCGTAAAGCTAGTGTTTAGATTAGAATGATCTGAAGAGTTTTCAATAGGTAAGAGACCCAGAAAGAGAGTGATCAGCCTGGGGCCAGGCTTATAGAACTTTCTGGCATCAGACCTGTATAAACATCCAGTACCTATTAGTACTGGATCTCAATTTCAGATTCCCTGCATAGTTGCAGAAACACACATCCCCAAAAACAACAAAAATCCCTCATTCCTATATACAGTGCTCCTTCAGACGTATCATCTCATTGGACTCACCCTAAAACCCAGGGAGTAAAACTGGAATTATTCTGATTTTTTTAAAGGGGAAACTGAGCATGAGAGCTGAATCAAAGATCTTCCTAGTCCCACCTAAAGCCGTGGTTTCCTTTCACAAGAATCACATCAGAAAGGTGGAAGGAAACCACCTGATATTAGAAAAGCATAGACTTCCCGGATGGCTCCGTAGACTGGTTTGGTGGACCTCTTGAGTGGGATTCCCAATTCTGCTAATTACTGAATCTATGATATTGAGTAAGCTACATAACTACATTATGCCTGTTCTCTCAACTAAAACAAGAATGATAATAGTAATTAAGAATATCTTACACATGCCTTTATTAGGAATGTCAAGTGAGATAAGATAGGCAAAGCACTTGGTTCTGCTGCTATTTTTCTTGTTATTATTGACAACAGTAAATTGACTAATGGGAAATCCAGAAGAAGAAAGATTTACTTGTTTTCCAACCTAAGGATTTGAAAGGATTTTGAGAAGAAGCATGTCTTCCGTTTGGAAGACTCCCCGTGGCTCAGAAGCAGCACCCGAGATGGTGGTGAAAATCATTGGAAGTAAACACTTTCGGTACCTTGTGGAGAAGCCAAAGATGTGAGTTTACAGTTTGAAAAATGTCTGCTTTGCTGGGAAGATAATGAAGTTTGGAGTTGCTGGGTTTTTTTTTATCTAAAAATTTACATTTTTAAAATGTTGTCCATGGAAAATTAAGTCATTAAGGAGTAACAGTAGAAGCAAGATAGTGTTGATAACTTCCATGAGCACCGTTTTCACGAATATTTTTCATCTTTATAATTCCCCTTACTCCTTAATTACTTAAGGATTTTCCAAATAGATGAGGAATGTAAGCATTGAGACATTTATAAATATTAATGGAGTATTGCTGCTGCTTCTCATCAGGTATGCAATCTACTACATGTAGTAATTTTTTTGCGGGGGAGGAAGAGTGGTAGTCAATTTGTTATGAATTAAAGGGGTGAGATTACTAATGAATCATAAATTATAAGATTTTCATTTACTCTTATTTATAGTCTCTACTCCTCGAAGCAGGGGCTTCTCAGAGCTTAGCTACGAGGTCTTTCTTTCCTCCAACTCATCACAATCACATGTAAGGGAGGACACTCAAGGATCTTTAATATTCACCAGAAACTTGGCACAAAAGGCTATGACTAGGTCTTCCTTCCAGCATTTTGGTGGTTCACAAAAGAAAAAAGAAGGCACTAGACCTGCCTTTCCTCTAGTATCATTCCATAAATAGCAGCTGGTCAGTAGTGGCCTTTCCCTCCTGAGATTATTCTCACAGCTTTTCACTTATTTCAGAAACCCACAGACCAAACACAGAGACAAACAGAAAAGACCTGGCCTCACAGAACACAGATGCAGAAAGTGGGGGCCACCAAACCTGGATGCCATTAGAAACATCTAGAAAATCCTTAGAAATAAAGATTTGGAATCCAACCCAAGACCTACTGAATCAGAATCTCTGAAAATGAGGACATCAGGACCACTGTTATGGAGCATAGGCATTAGCAGGGTAAATTTAACTCCCCACCATCAGTATTGTCAGCCCAGAAAAATTCCAAAGTGAGTGCTATAATCAATTAGTAATGTCTGTCCTGGCACAGCAAGGGAACTTTGCAGCCCATGAGTCCTGCATTTGGGATTCCTACAGAGCTGAGAGATGTGAATTTGAATCCTGGCTCTGTGCCTTCCTGGCCTTTTGGCATTGAGGAAGTTAATTAATGTCTCTGGCCTTAGATTCTACTATCCATTAAGTAAGGCTAAGACACATGTGTCTAGTAGGGTTGTTATGAGGACCAAATGAGAAAACATACGCAAAACACCTTTCCAGTGCCCTGGAGTATATTCAGCATGCTTACTCAATGGTTCTGCTGTTACTAGTGAAGCATATTTTTTCCAGAGATACAAGACATTAAATAAAAAATCAAATCTCATTCTATGGAATGCTTGCCATCCCTTTTTATATTCTGTGTCTGGATGGCTGCTTACTTGGGTCAGTTTGGATGTCCTGCTCAGTTCTCTGCCCACTCAGAAGACGACATTACTACTTTACTAGTTCCATCCCACCTGGGGTTCTTTATTTAGCCCCTTGTGTCCCAAATTCCTTTCTTTTCCCAGGAGTAGGAGAGTCCAGTGTGTTCCTAAAAGGGTTGTTTGAGGAGGGTCCTTGTCCTTTTAAATAGAGAAAATTTTCCTTTGTCATATGAACAGGTGCCTTTCATATTTTTCTCTTTACTCTTTAAACTTCAGAATCCAGGAAATAAAGGAGTACATTAGATTAGATACATTAACTGTGAAAAAGAAGACCCAGTTCTTTTTCTTCTGTGACAACCGTAAGAAACAAAAAACTTTAAAAACCATCGAGACAGGTTGTTTTGTTTCTGTTTTCTATGGGCTTGATGCTACTGTTGCTGGAATTACATAGGACCATTAATACACTTCACAAAAATATTTATGTATAGCTCAAAAATAAATGATTCTCCAAAGGTTCTTGTTGGTGAGGTAAAAGCAGACCCACCACTATCCTGTCATGCATGTCCTAAAATCTATCTCAGAAGCATTTTAATTGTGCTACATCTACACCCTTCAGCCCAGGTCTCAAATTTGTGTACAAATTTCCCCTTTCTTTAAGAAGAGCAGTCCATTGGATTAGGGCCCCATCCTAGTCTAGTATGACCTCAATTTAATTATATCTGCAATTATCTTATTTACAAATAAGGTCATATTCTGAGATCCTGGGGGTTGGACTTCAACATATGAATTTTAGGATTCAATTCAGCCCATAACATCCAGTCTCCCATTTTATAGATGAGACAACTGAGGCTTTGGTGGGCTTAAAGTGAGGCTGGTTACTAAGGACTATGATTAGAATTGAGCTCTCCCCCTCTTTCCTTCATTTAGCCTATACAGTTATTGAAAGATGAAAGAAAAAATACTCAATGCCCATTTAGTAGTCCAATTCTTCACACAGGAGATCCGTCTGCAGTCTTCAAAGAGTAAAACAAGTGTCCCCAAGTTTTGTCATCATCCTTTGCCACCCATATTATCCCACCAGCCTTCCAACCCACTCTTTCTCTCTCCGTACTCTAGTGCATTCATCTAAAGGCTTGTTCCCAAAGGGCTGTCCAGAGAAAACCAGGATCAGCCTCACCTGGGAGCTGGTTAGATGCAGAATCCCAGGCCCCTCTCCAGACAGCCAGAATCTGCATTTTTGTCAATTTACAAGTAACTCCTAAGCAACATTACAGATTGAGAAGCCCGCTTCTCAAGTATGGCAAGGATCATCTTTCTAAAATGCAGATCTAGGGGCACCTGTGTGGCTCAGTCAGTTGAGTGTCCAACTTCGACTCAGGTCATGTTCTCACGGTTCATGGGTTTGAGCCCCACTTCGGGCTCTGTGCTGACAGCTGGCTCAGAGTCTGGAGCCTGCTTCAGATTCTGTGTCTCCCTCTCTTTCTGACCCTCCCCTGCTCTTGCTGCCTCTCTCTCTCTCCAAAATAAATAAAACATTTTAAAAAATTTTAATGCAGATCTAATCAGGTGCCATCACCTTCAGCCCCAGATTCACTGACCCCCCCCACCACCACCCCTTGTGGGCTTCCATAACAACCTTAAGGGACTATTATACCCTATGATGATTTTCTATGCATTTCTGGCTCCTCCATTTCACTGTAAATCCTGTTTGTACAACTGCACGCTCAGCACTGAGTACAAAGTCTTTACATTCTGAAAGCTTAATAAATAAACTAGAGTATAGTGCATGCCAAGAAAAATAAATAGCTAGAAAGGCAATACTTAGTTGCTTCAAATACAAGTCTAAAGGCCCATGTTGCTAAAGTATCATGCAGATGTTACTATGGAACTCTGAGGAGTAATCTTCTATAGCTCATCGAGAAGAAGGTAACGCCAAATGACAGGAGACAAATAGTCCCATTTTCTAAAAGGAGATAAAAGCAGGTAATAAAACCACAAAACCTTGCCTTGTGGACAATCCCTGGCAAAATTTCAGGCCAAAGAATTAAATATATTAGCTGTGAAAACAAAACACAAAAGTGGTGGTCACTAAGGGTTGGTACATGTTGACTAAAACCAGATTATGCCAACGTGGTGGTGACTGAACAATTTATGTCAACACTATGTGTTGGAGGTGGGGAGGGTGAGAGGATTTGTGTGTAACCCTGTTCTTAGTCAACATTTTAAAATCCATAACTGAAGGAAGGCAGACAAATCGCTTCAGTAAACATAGGAAGAGGAATGCTGGAAAGCCCTGGCAGGAAAATGAGCTAAAACTAACAAGATGAAATCAATGGAGATATATGCAAAGTCTGTGTTTAGAGAAGAGTACATGTAAATGTCTCTACGGAATAAACGTCTGGGTTTTACTTGGTGTGAAACAATAGAAAATATACATGTTGGTCTCTGCTCCCAGTTCCTGACATGGAGCTCCTAAACCCCTTGCAGTTTCCTAAGAGAATATAGGAGCACCAAGTGCATCTTTTGTTCTAGTATGTGTTCTTTGACTCTGATTACTGACACAAAGCTCCTAAATTCCTCAGAATTTCCTGGGTGATGTGGTGTCTCTGTTCCCATGAGGTTATTCTCAGTGGGCTTCTGGACAGCTTCAAGATGGAGGCTGGTCAACAGAAAGACCAAGCCATGATTTAAAACAGAACTTTCAGCCCTACCCTCCATCTTCTGGGTAGGGGAGAGGGGCTGGAGACTGAGTGAATGACTGAACATAAGGAGGTGATGAAGCCTCCTGAAAAGTCTCACAGGTATGGAAGTCAGGGAGTTTCCAGGTTGCTGAACACACCAATGTGCTGGGAGGGGGGTGTGCCTGGTCAGGGTACCGATGTTCCATGACCCTTCCCAGATACCTTGCTCTGTGCATCTCCTCCATTTGGCTGTCCCTGAGTTATATCCTTTTATAATTAATCAATAATCTGGTGAGTTTTCCTGAGTTCTGTGAGCTGCTCTAGCAAACTAACCATACCTGAGGAGAGGGCTGTAAGAAAGCTGATTTGTAGTGGGTCTATCAGAAACACAGGGAATGACCTGGACTTGTGATTGATGTCTGAAGGGGGTGGGGCAGTCTCGTGGGAATGAGCCCTTAATGCGTGGGGTCTGTGCTAACTCTAGGTAGAGATCATCAGAACTGAATTGAACTGTAGGGATACCCAGCTGGTGTTGAAGAATTGCTTGGTGTGGGGAAAACCACAAGGATTTGGTGACCAGAAGTGTGTTGTCACAGTAGAGAGTAGAGTGTTTTCCCCTCTACATTTGGGTTTGAGCTCAGCATGAGTTGAGAGTGTCCACAGAGCAGGATGTGGGAGCCCCACTCTACTCAGGACAGCGTAGGTCACCCCTGCCGTACTGTGCTTCTGAAGGCCACATTTTAGGAGGGACCTGGGCACACTAAAAGTGCAGACACTAAAGGTGCTGCATGATGGAGAATCTAGGGTGTGAAACGTGGCCTAGAAGAACATTTATAGAATCTGGGGATTGAGTCATTAAATAAAAGAGGAATTGGGTCCATTTCAAGAAATGCCTGTGAGTCGAGATGCTTCTCATGAATAAAGCTGGCCTCTACAGCTCCTTCCAATGCCAAGAATCAATGACCCAAAGCACTTCATTCCATGGTTCCCTTGCTGTTGGTATGGCATTGTTAAACACAGGGGAAGCTGACTGCTCGTTTGTATGGGAAAGGGTAGCAAATATTGGTAATAATGTGTGTTGATATTTGTAGCCTAGAAATATAAAGTTTTTAGTATTTTCCCACATGATGATCCTGGAGCCCATATTCTGTCATTTTTTGATCACTCAAAATCCTTCATGTTAATACATTGTTTTTTACTTTCATGAACTTTTTAAAAGTGCTAATGTTAACAGCACTTTCCCACAAACATTAACTGAGCACCTACTGAGTGCCAAGCCTCGGGAATACAGCAGTATCCCTAAAATTCTAATGATGGAGGACATATAGCAAACCTATGAATAATGACTATTTGAATGAGGAAAAATAGAGAAGGATCATAGCAATATATGGAGTCACAAACACTGTTCCCACAAGGCTCTTGGAGCAAATGGCATTTGAACTGAGACAAGAGCCAGAATTATCCCTAATAATTATCCCTGGTTAGTTAGCAGTGAGCTGGCCAAGATTGGCCCAACTGAATCCTGTTGAGTGTGGCTCACCAGATTCCACCTTTCCATAAAACTAGAAGTTTTAGTTTCTTCTTCTCACTCCTGCCTCAGGAGAAGAGGCTGAGGGGCACCTGGATGGCTCAGTCAGCTAAGCCTCCGACTTTGGCTCAGGTCAGACCTCACGTTTGTGGGTTCAAGCCCGTGTGCTGACCGCTAGCTCAGAGCCTGGAGCCTGCTTCCGGTTCTGTGTCTCCTCTCTGCCCCTCCCCCTCTCATGCTCTGTCTCTCGCTGTATCAAATATAAATAAAACATTAAAAAATTAAAAAAAAAAAGAAGAAGAGGCTGCAACTTCCCACGGGCTCCATGTTCTCCAAATAGTAGACATCTGGCTTTCTCAGCATCTGCTACAAACAGCACCTAAAATTGACCACCAGGAGCTCAAGCAGATTTTTTTTGTGCAAAGCCACCTCATGCTCACTTCGTAAAAAGTGAAAGGACACGTTTCTCCAGAAGCACAGCACCCGGAGACCAGGGTACCCAGGTAACTGCTGCTTTCCTGCCGATGAGGTTCAGCCTATATCCAGTAACACCGCAGGTGTTCTCTGTGCTCCTGGTGCCTTCCCAGATCTGCACGGAGAACAAACTGTGCAAATACCCAAGAAAAGAGCACCACGGGCAGAGGGAACAGCCAATGGAAAGCCTCGTGTGTTGTACCCAAGTTTGTAAAATTACCCCAAAACAAACACCAGAGACTGCCAGAGACTGCTAAGGAGACCGAGTCACGCCTGCAAAAGCAAAGGGCCTTTATTACAAGCTTAAGCTCGGGCTCACAGTCTCCAGCCCACCTGCCGGCCACGTGGAGAGAGCCCTGAACAAAGGCAGGGCAGGGCCTTTTATGCCTTTGGGAGGGGGAGTTACAGGAAATGATGACAGATGTACAGTGATCCAATCCCTGCCCCCATCAATACTGGCAGTTGTGGGAGCCAATCACAATAGTTGGAGTATTGACCAATCAGAGTGGGCTCAGGATGCCCCACGTGGGGCGTGACTAGGCCCGCCTCTAGAAAGGTCAATGATATCAGCGGCCTCTCCCGATTGGGCACCGCAGGAGTTGTCCTTCCTTAAGGTGCGCCCTTTCAGGAGAAGCCGGTGCCTTCCCCTTTAAGTACAGGGGAAGGCTGGATCGGACCTGCGGCCTGCGGGGGACCGCCCCCCAGCCTGCGACTGGCTGCCTCCACTGCGGAGGTGCACCGCGACCAGCTCCTGACAGCTGGGAAGGCCCAGTGGGGAAGGCCAGATGGGACCTGCATCCTTACACGTGGCATGTTTAGGGCGGAGCAAGGAAGCAGATGTTGGTGCAGCAGAGTGAACAAGGGGAAAGGGGATAGGAAATGAGGTCAGAGAGGCCTGCCGGGCTCAGATCACATAGCCTGTGGGCCATGGTAGGAACTTAGGATTTGTTCCATATAGAATGGGAAGCCACCGGAATACTATGAGTGGCAGAAGTCAAACGTATACTTTCTAAGGGATGGTTCTGGCTGCTGTGTGGAGGCTAAATTAGAAGAGATGTGAGTAAAAAGAGAGAGACCATTTAGAGAGTCATTATGGTAATCCATGCAGGTGACTGTGCGATGACAATTATAGTCTCTATATAAAACCTGGATAAACTTTGTAATTTAAGGATTCAAATACCCTACTTATTTCTTTTAAGAAATAACTGATCATAATACCTTATCTTTGCTGTATAGTCTATTCTTGCTGTATAGTCTACATGTATCTCATTTTCCATGGACGCCATCTTCCCTTTATATAGAGCAACGTTAGAGTGCACACTTTCATCTCCATTTTCACAAGTTCAAAGGGGTGGAGTAATATGTTAAAATCATACTTCTCTGATGTCTTTTTACAATATTAAGCTGTTTATTAATCTCCTACAATGGGTTGTTTATTATTATGATTATTGTGATTATGATTATTGGCACTGTGAGGCATATAAAGTAGCTAAAGATACTGTTTTAGACATAGGCATAACAGCTACAGTAGGGGGTGCCTGGATGGCCCAGTCAGTTGAGCATCTGACTCTTGATTTCGGCTCAGGTCATGATCCCAGGGGTCATGGGATTGATCCCTGAGATAGACTCCTCACTGAGCATGGAGACTGCTTTGGATTCTCTCTCTCCCTCCCTCTCTCTCTCTCTCTGCCCTTCCGGCACTCATATTCATGCTCTCTTTTTCTGTCTCTTAAAAAACAAACAAAAACCTTAAGTAAGAGTATATGGCTTTATGTGAATGAATGCCAAATGAATGTTATAAAAAAAAAATAGGTGCCCATCAATCCTAAATAGTGAGGCTATGAGGTAAACATTGTTACTTTGCTATTTGAAAATCTATATTTCATAAAATAGAATAAAAAGTAAAAGGCAAACACAGAACACTATTTATAACATAGATGACAGGGGAAAATAATTCTTCTTACTGTATGAAGAGCTCTTGCAAATCAATAGGAAAAGGACAAGCAGCCGAGTTTCATAAACTAGCAAAGGATCTAGATCATCCATTCACAAAAGAAGAAATAAACATGAACGCCTGGGTGGCTCCATCAGTTAATCAACCAACTCGAGTTCGGCTCAGGTCATGACATCATGGTTTGTGGGATGAGCCCCACAGTGGGCTCTGTGCTGGCAGCATGGAGTCTGCTTGGGATTCTCTCTTTCTCTCTCTCTCTCCATCTCCCTCCCTCTTTCTCTCTCTCCCTTCCTCCCCCTGTCCCCCCTCACCTGTGATCTCTCTCTCTGTCTCTCTCTCTCTCAAAATAAATAAGCATTAAAAATGAACACTATATATGTATGTGATGAGAGTGTGGGAGATTCAACCTGAGTGGTAATGAAAAAAAATTAAACAGCAACGAGACATTATTTTTACCAATAAATCTAGAAATGATTCCATAATGGAAATATCCAGGGTTGACAAGGATTTAGAAAAAAAGAGTACTCATATGCTATTGGTTTTTAAGTATACATATCAAAAGCCTTAACTTTGGCATAAAATCTCTATGAATCAACTCTGTAGAAACAATTCTAGATGGATAGATGGTTTGACTTTGAAAACTTACATAATAATGTATAAGTCTGGGTCCAGTAGGAAACATTATGTAATTCGAACTAGGATGATTCGAGAAGGGTCTCCTTTATAAGAGTCAGGGAATTGCAAGATGTCGCTCAAGAACGACCACAGAGGCAGCGTTGTGAGCAGTCCTCCGTCTGCAGAGAGAGAGATGTTGCCGGGGATGGAACACTGCAGCCCAGGCCACCTTGAGAAATGTAGTGACCTCAGGGCCAGAAACACAAGGACCTTGAGGCCACACTGCAGGGACAGAGTCGTGTCCCGCCAGGGCCATCCACTGGCCAGAAGCAGCCAGAATCAGAAGGGATCAGAGCAGATCATTAGTCCGCACAGATCAGCTTCCGGGGTGAGGAAGGAGGCCAGGACATGAAGGCATAGGAACACGTCCAGTGGGGCAGCGATGTGTAAATTAGTAAAAATGGGGGAACAGTAAATGTTCAACAAAATAGAATTCCTTAAATAAATTGTATATCCATGCAGTGAAATACTGTTTAGACATTTAAAATGTTCTCATGGAGACATAAGTATTGATGTGTAAAGATATCTGTATTATACTATGGGCTGGAAATTCTTTTAAAAGATTACAAAACTGTATAATCCTAGTTTGGTTTAAAAGCAAAACAGGGGCACCTGGGTGGCTCAGTCGGTTAATCGTCTGACTTCGGCTCAGGTCATGATCTCACGGTCTGTGGGTTCAAGCCCCTCGTCAGGCTCTGTGCTGACAGCTCAGAGCCTGGAGCCTGCCTCAGATTCTGCATATCTCTCTCTCTGTCTCTCTCTCTCTCTCCTCCTCCTCCTCCTCCTCCTCCCCCTCCTCCTCCTCTTCCTCCTCCCCTCCTCTCTCTCTCTCTCTCGTAAATAAACATTAAAAAATAAAAATAAAAAATAAAAGCAAACCAAAATTTAAACATTAAAAAAAGGAGAGGGCACCTGAGTAGCTCAGTCAGTTAAGGGTCCCACTTAGATTCAGGTCATGATCTCATGGTTCATGGGTTCAAGCCCCACATCAGGCTCTGTGCTAACACGTTCAGAGCCTGGAGCCTGCTTCAGATTCTATGTCTTTCTCTCTCTCTCTGTCCCTCCCCCTCTCACATTCTGTTTCTCTCAAAAATAAACAAACTTTAAAAACAAAACAACAACAAAAAAACAACAAAAAAGCAAAACAAAAGTTCCTGTATACATGTGGAAATTTTCTATAAAGAGATACTATAGTACCTTGCCACATTTGGTTTAACCACTTGTAATTTTGAGAAAGCATAGGTTTATATTTGTGTAGTATATTTTTTTAGAACTTAATTTTTTTTGGAGCAGTGTGATTCACAGCAAAATTGAGAGGAAGACACAGAGATACCGCATGTACCCTCTGCCCAAACATATGCACAGCCTCCTTCAGTTTTACATCCCCCACCAGAGTGATACATTTGTTACCGTTGATGAGCTCACATTGACACAACGTAATCACCTGAAGTCTAGAGTTTACATTGTGGTTCCTTCTTACTTTTGTACATTCTAAGGGTTTGGACAAATGTATAATAGCATATATTCATCATTAGAGAGTATTTTCACTGCCCTAAAAATCCTCTCCTCCTTCCCTCTAGTACACTTTTAAAATCTATGATCTCCTGATTCCCCTGATTCAGTTCAACCTAATCAAACAAAATAACATAGCAATAATTATTACTCCCCACTCCCATAGACCACAAGGATGTACCCAGGGGGCGGTCCAGAGAGAGAAAACAGTTTGTGCTGCATTCTCTCTCAGGATGGACAGAAGTCCTGGCTCAGAAACTGTGCCTTAAAGCACTGAGATAATTGGGGAAAAGGCGAGCCAGTTGCATTGTCGTTTTGCTTAGACTCGCAAAAGCAAAACAGACTAGAATGCAAGTGCAAAGGACATTAAGTTTCCAGCTGCTAAAGGCTGGCTCAAAGATTTAAAAACGGCACAGTCTGCAAAACTCCTGGGTATAATCCACCTGAGAACATCGTGGTGACACAATGTTTCCGTTTTTGGGGAGGTTTTTTTTTTTTGTAAAATTAAGGAAAAGTGACTCTGAAGAATTATGCTTTATCGGAGCAGATTTTATTAGTAATTAATCTGCTTTGTTTGTTTAAAGTGGATGCCTTTTGGAACTTGGATTCACTGTTGCTAGTAAATTACCAGGTGGTCAGATAGATTACACGGACTGTTTCTCTTTTTACCTATTGAAATAAATTTTCCTCTATTCTTATGTACTATAAAACTTTGATCTTTTGAACTTCAGTTTTGCTTATCAGGAAAGAAAGTTCTGAGGGTCCACAGGAAAGAGCACAGCATCCCTGCTGTACTTGGATGATGAAGGAAGTATTTATAAAAGAGAGAGCACTCTAATTTAGGACTAATTTAAAATTACCAATTGTCAAGGACTGACTGAGATCCAGGCGCAGTGCTACATAATTTGTACATCTTATATTGACAAGGATTATTTTTCTAATCTCACAGAGGAGATACTGAAAATCAGAGATGTGAAGTAACTTGCCAAAGTGAAATGACATCTGGGTCTGGAATTCAGAATCCGGTCCATGGGGCAGATAGTTCATGTCCTTAACCACTATATTATACTGCTTGTGATGAAGGGTTAATTTTACATAAATATGGAAAAAGCTTTCTATTTCATTCTCTATGGCATTTCATTCTCTATGCTTCTCAGACTTTAGTGTGCATGGGAATAATTTGACATGTTTGCTAAGAATACAGTTTTTCTTGTCTGTTGTAGGTGTAGGCCAGCTTCTGGAATGTAACAGATTAACTTACTGAATGTTTTGTTGCAAACAGTTCCCCCACCCCTTTTCTATGGTCTAATGAAGGCCACACCTACAGAAAATTGCTTAGTCACTGTCCAACTATGATTGGTTCCTATTAAACAACTATGATTGGTTCTTATTGTCCCACTGTGGTTGGTCATTTAGAAGAGCAAAGAACAAACGTGATAGGTTCCCATTAAAACTGGTGATCAGTGTATCAAATTGTAATTGGTTATCACAGAATCCTATGTATGCCTGTATAATATCAATGTATCCATGGGTCATTCTCTGGTCCTGTTATGCCCAAGACTTCATTATCGTCCCACAAACCAGAGACCACCGGGAAGACCGAGTCAGGCATGCAAAAGCAAAGGGCTTTATTATTACAGGCTTAGGCTGGCCGAGCCTAAGCTCGGGCTCACAGACTTTACCAGCGCAGTGGATCCGTGCTGAGAGCCCCGAAGAAAGGTGGGGTAGGGCTTTTATAGGTTTGGGAAGGGGGAGTTACAGGAAATCGTGACACAGGTACAGTGATCCAATCATTACTATACAATATTACTGACAGCAGGTTTAACTGTTCACATTGCCTAGAGTATTCGTTACTTTTGGCAGGACCCAATCACAACATTTAGAGGGTTAACCAATTACAGAGTGGACCTGTTATGCCTAAGTTTGTAATATTGCCCCAAAACAAGCACCAGAGACTACTAGGGAGACCTAGTCACGCCTGCAAAAGCAAAGGGCTTTATTATGGGCTTAAGCTCAGGCTCACAGACTCCACCAACCCACTGGCCACATGGAGAGAGAGCCCCAAACAAAGGCAGGGTAGGGCTTTTATGAGTTTGGGAAGGGGAGTTACAGGAAATGACGACACAAGTGCAGTGATCCAATCCCTATCCCCCCATCAATACTGGCAGTTGTAGGAGCCAATCACAACATTCGGAGTATTGACCAATCAGAGTGGGCCCAGGACCCCCACATAGGGTGTGACTAGGCCTGCCCCTAGAAAGGTCAAAGGTGTCAGCTGGTCTCTCCCAATTGGGCGCCACAGGCGTTGTCCCTCCTAATTGTGCACCCTTTCATCTGGAGAAGCCGGCGCCTTCCCCTTTAAGTACAGGGGAAGGCTGAATCAGACCTGCATCCTTACACTTACACTCCTTACCACCTGGAGTTCAGGTTTGGCCCTGCCATCAATAAAGTTTTGCCTCACCTCAATTTGGCTTTGGTGGTCCTTTCAACATCAGGCTATATAACATTGTCCTGTTTTAAGAAATTCCAATTCAGTGAGGTTAGAGTGATCCAAGTTGCATTTTATTATCCAGCACCCTGCCTGAGTATGACTCACCTCAGATGGTCTGAGGTTCAAAGGGTAGAAATCACTGTCATTTGTAATAGGTCAGTTTATGGAATGTAATAGGCTAACTTACTTATGGAATGTAATAGGTTAACTTATGGAATGTAATAGATTAATTTACTTATGGAATGTAATAGATAACTTGTTGCAAACCCCTTCCCCACCCCTTTTCTATGGTTACTAAGATCTGACCCAGGCCAAGCTTCCAGAAAATTCACTTAGTCACTGCCTATGATTGGTCATTCTAAAAGAACAAAGAACTTTAAATTGATAGGTCCCCACCAAAAACTAGCATCTGTGTATTACAATGTAATTGGCCACCATGGAATGCTGTGGATATAATTGGTTAATTAAATAATGACATATTCTGTCTATATAATCTCACGGCCACCTTGTTCAGGGCCATCCTCTGCTTTTTAAAAGCAGGAGACCAGGTTTGGCCCTGCCGTAAATAGGTCTTTTCGACAGCACCCTGTTTCATCATTGTCTGCGAGGACAAGCCTTTCCTCCTACCTGGAATAGCCCCCCCACCTCCTATTTCCTCTTTCAACTACATTTCATATGTCAATTCCTTTGTGGGAGATTCCAAAGTAAAATAAGCATTACAAAGAGAATCACTGAAAACAGGGAGGGTAGGTTATTCAGGAAGCCAGGCCTCTGCACTGTCTCCTGTTTCAATTTCTGGAACTCTGCTGACTTTTGATTTTAGTCAATTACAACTTGACAATTGCACCTCTACCACCTTCTGGTTCATACTCTTCTATACTGGACTGAAGTGGATACAATGTAATATCTGTTGAGTAAATAGCCACTTAAATATTAGTTTAACTCTGTCACCAATAATAATTCCTTCAAAACAAGCTATACAATCTTGTGGGTTTTGCCTTATGTAGGCCTGTTCTCCCTGCTTGTCATTTGGAGCACACTTTGAATTTCCGTCCGTTCTGTATCTCTGAGATTGCAATTTCTCAGACCCCAAATGCCCTTTTGGTTGCTCTCTAGCCTCTTCCCCTTGGTCAATACCTTCATGGAATCATTTCCATCCTCCTTAAGCCAGTTTGGTGTGAAATTTCTCTGTGATCTCCTTTTTATGTAACTATTTTTTCCATTATCACACACTTTTTCATATATTTAAAGACCACACAGCCCATTGGATGCCTAATGCAACATTAGTAAGATAGTAGTATCTTAGATCTGAAAGATCATTCAAATAGAAGAAAACACCCATGGTGTAAATATGTATCTTGTGCTGTACAACTCTTATAAGTGAAGACAGAAGGATGCAGAAAAGTAAGGTGTGCTGGGATATCGTGGTTTTTTTTTCATTTATAGTTTATTGTCCAGTTGGTTTCCATGTAACACCCAGTGCTCTTCCCCACGAGTGCCCTCCTCCATAACCATCACCCCCCTCCCCTTTCCCCTTCTGCCCTCAATTTGTTTTCAGTATTCAGGAGTCTTTCATGATTTGCCTCCCTCTCCCTCTTTCTCCCCTTCCCCTCGCCCATGGTCCTCTGTTAAGTTTCTCCTGTTCCACTTATGAGAACATATAGTATCTGTCCTTCTCTGTCTAACTTATTTCACTTAGGATGACACCCTTGAGGTCCATGCACTTTGCTACAAATGGCCAGATTTCATTCTTTCTCATTGCCATGTATTATTCCATTGTATATGTAAACCACATCTTTGTGATTCATCAGTTGATGGACATTTAGGCTCTTTCCATGATTTGGCTATTGTTGAAAGTGCTGCTATGAACATTGGGGTACATGTGCCCCTCTGCATCAGCACTTCTATATGGGATATCATTTCTATAAGCTGAAAGTACATCACACCAAAGAACAAATGTGGACTGGATTGGTTGCTCATTTGACATCTAAAATAACCCTTTTATTTCACTCTTCCATGAGCAATCAACTTTGGTTATTTTCATTGACATCAGAATTTGGTTCAATGTTATGAAGAAAGAAATGGGCTACTTTGGAAACAACTCTGGGATATCACGAAGTCCTTGCCCCTGGGAAGTGTACAGACCAAAGCTGAATATCAGTCATTTCAGGTTCTGTAGAGGGACGTAAGTCTAGCTGAGAAGATGGACTAGATGCCTTGAGAGATGTTCCTTTTTATTAATATGTTAAAAGACAATAAAAATCCTGTTGCTTAAAACAGGTTGTATATTCTGGGTAGAAAACTGAGGAATAATGTAGAGGAAGGGGCGTGTGCTTTACAGCCACAGAGACCTATAAATAAGTCCTAGATCTCTGTGTGCTAGGCGGCCATGAGTAATGTACTTGACCTCTCCGATCGTTGGTTTTCTCATCTGCACAGCAGTAATAAAATACCCACTTTTCAGGATGATTAAGATAACAGGGAAGGATTTCTGTAAATTTATAGATGGTAGCTGACACATGAAAGCATGTAGAATGTTAGTTCATATAATTCCAATGATGAGGAAATGATTTGGGCACAGGTTTGGGATTTAAATGAAAGTACTTTAAAAATCTTTCTGAGGGCTAAATTTTTATGATAATAATATGGCTCTCTGGCATTAAAAAAATAGACAAAGAAGAAAAAATAAAAACCTCTCACACTTCATCACAATAACATTTGCCACATTAGCACGGGCTTCACAATTCAGCTTCCCCCATGGAGTTTGGTGAGATTTTCAGCCACATTCACCTCCCCAGGCCCATTTTATATTTTTATTTTGTTGTCCTCTTAAAAAAGGAAAGTCTGCTTGTGTTGATTATCCACTATTACTTCCAAATAAGAACATGCTTTCATTTACTGAAATTAGATCCCCATTCACTGCCTTGGCACACTCAGGACTGTCTTCTCCAGAGGGTTGGGGGCCTGTTAGATGGCGCACAGTTGGAAGCTGGTGGCACTGAGTCGCTGCCAAGGCTGGCAGACCTTTAAGGTGGCATCTGGTGACCTTTTCGCTGAGCCCCCCTGGGTCCTCCATTTGAGATTTGATGTTCTCGGCAGGGGTGTAATCCAAATCAAATGTGAGATCTGGTGAGTTGGAGTTACAGGGGCAGTGGGCCGATGGGAGGTCTCTGCACTGCTTTGGGCACTGGAGGCTCCCAGAAGCCCTTGCACTGTCTCTTTCTAACCCTGAGACTCTGAGCTCTCCTAGATGGTGGCACTAAAGGGCTGGTTTGCAGGAAGAGCCCAGTGGGACAGAGGGAACGACTGAACAACTTTCACCTCAATTATGTTATCATCCAGCAATGCAGTAATCCTCATTGGTGTCATTCAGGATGACACTAAACTCTTCACAGCGTCCCTGAGAGCGGCAGCTGAGGTCAGAAGGACATAGGAAGAAGCTAGCTGTGCCTTGTTTCCAAGATAGTGTGGATGGCATTTTTTCCCTTCCTTTTCAAATGGCAAATTTCTATTTTCAGTTCTTCAGGTAGACAGCACACAAGCCTCGAAGAAAGAACTGTGGGTTTGTGAACAGCCTAACAACCAATGTGTGTTGACAAATTGTTTGCGCTAACAACAGGCGCATGCCGTTTCTCAGCTGGGGAGTCATTTTCATGATAATTTTAAAGTGCTATGTATGTTTTTTGTTAAAAAAAAAAACAGCTTTTACTTTGAACAGATTTAACAGGTTATTTTTGGTTTACATCTACTGTGGCTGTTTTAACAGACAGGCAGATACATTTCACATTTCTCAGGCAATGCTGTCCTGAAACTGCCCACGAAAGGACTTTGAGGTGATTAGAGAAAAGATTTATCTCTCTTGCCTTTATGGAGTGGAGTTAGCTCCCTGCCCCAAGCCCATTTTTCTCTTCAAATCTGCGCGTCCTCCTCCTCTACTCTATGCTCCTCACAAAATGTAAACTTTCATGGATTCTTTCCTGATTCTATGGGCAGTAGGCACTTAGGGGCCATCGGGCAGATTTAGATTTAAATTCTGGTTCTACTACTGAAAAGCCACGTACAATGAGACAAATCACATCAACTCCCTGAGCTTTAATTCCTTCACCCTAAAACGAAAATAATCTAAGCACCTACCTATAGGGATGATCTCATGATTAACTACCTACTGTGTGTAAATGGCTATAACAGGACCGTCATGTAGTTAAACGCTCAGTAATAATTTTGCAACCATTGCAAATCATAGTTATTTTTCTTTCTTATGAACTTCAAATAGCACTGATTCTTTGTAATATTCACTTGACACTGATTTATATACTAATTAGGTTGCATATTTATGTAAATTTTATACTAATTTCTTTGAACAGGTTATAGAAATACAATGTATCTATTATATATACACACATAAAAATGCACATCATATATATAGTCTCACCAAATTTTCACAAATGTCTTAAACCCTTGTAACAAGCACCAAGATAAAAGACAAAAACAAAACCAAGAAAACTGAATAGATGGATACCACAGAAGCCTCTGGTGTTTCCTTCTAGACTCTACACCTCTCTAAAAAGGTAACTACTGCCTAGAGGCTATCAATCTGATTTCTAGAGGCAGGTTTTTACCAGTTTTTAATGTTACTCTCTGTGTTATTTTTGCACAACAAAATGAAATTAAATTTCTTGAGGTCAGGGATCATAGGTTTTATGTCTTCTCTCACTACAAGAATTATTTGTTAAATATACACTCTTGTCCCCATCTTTCCATCTTGTTCTGCTGTAATTTGACCACACCTGTCTGGCCAATCCCAGCACTGAATGTGGCCATCTCTCCTCTGCATCTCCACAAGGGCTCCTAGGCAATCCTCTCAGCCTGAAGCCACACGATTGTCATCTTCAACCTTCCTGGCTCCTTGGTTGTACCCAGCCAACCTTTCTTCTTGTTCTGATCATCTCTATTCCACTCCTCATACCAGTTGCCTCAAGCCATCTGCCCTTAGTTCAGACTTTCTCCCCTACCCCTTCCCCCTGGAGAGCCAACAGTAAGCATATGATCTCTTTATATCAAAGAGAAAAGTCAAGCCATCACTCAATGTACAAATAAATTTGTCTACATCCTCACCTAGCTCCCTACTATCCAACTTGAGGTTTCATTTCTACCTCTGTTCTCTCAATGACACCCCATCTCACTTTGTCAGGGTTCATCATATTTCCTCAATGACATCCTCTCTTTCCCTCTGGCCCTGTTGGCTCTTCACCATTGGTATTTAAATGTGTTAAAGTCTCCACTATCCTTCAACATGATAACAACAAAGCCTTATCTGAAACCCATATGGCACTCCAGCTACCAATCCGTGTCTCTCCCCTCTTGCAGCCAAACTTCTTTGCAGAGGTCTTTAGACTTCCGGTATTCCGTTTCTTGCCCCGTTCTTTCCCCAGCCTGCCAGTTGTCCTGGAGGCCAGTTCAGTCCAGTGTCCATCTCCATTCCCTCATAGAAGCTCCTTTGTCAAGATTCCTGTCAGCATCCTGATGGCTTAAAACAATGGACACCTTTCAGAACTACCTTTCTCAGGAGGCTCTGACACTGTTGACTCTGCCCTCTCCCTGGTAACATCCTCTCCACTTTGCTTCCACGACCCCACACTCCTGGTTTCCCTTCTGTCTTACTGAGAATTTCTTCTAAATCTCCTTTTAGGGCTCTGCTGTTCTCTGTAAATGTATATGTTCCTCAGAGTCCTTTTTCAGGCCTTCCTTCCTTCTCATGCTGCCTCAACCAAGGGGATTACTATAAAAAGTATACGTACATTCAAATCATTGCCTATGCTTTGTTTGGCTTTATCAGATCAACAAGTAACAGAGTGACTGTTTTATGCTCAGATAATGTCATGATTTAAAATGGGTCCCTTCCATTGTATCAATACTACCAGCTAGAATTTACCATGCCTTCTATGGCTATATAGAAATTCACTTTTCCTGATTATAAAATAATATTGTAATATCACAAAATAAATTTATAGTAATATTCTGAATTCTGCTACCCAGAGACACTTACTGCTTATCTCTAGCACATTTTTTTAGCTATACTATGCACTCTCACACAAAACCCATATATTATGTACATGAATTTTACATAGTTGGGGGATAATTATAGTTTTCACTTATTTGTATAACTGGACATTTTCTCGTATCATTAAGACTATTCCTAACTATTTTCATGGCTTTATAAATTCTATTGTATGAACATAGAATGAAATATTCAACATATCCACCTATTACTAAATACTTAGAATTTAAAATTTTTCTTCTTCTGCATTCTTTTCCCTAATACACAATTTTAAATATTGATTTAGTTGGTTAAAGCATTGCACCTTCCTGACTGACTCTTCATACATTTTGTCAGGTCACCCACTATACTAATTATATCTATTTATATGGCTATTGGCATTTGACTTTCTTATTTTCAAAGAAGTTTTCTAAATTTAAAATGATGTCTTATAATTGCTTTGATTTGTGAGTCTTTAGTTATTAACCAAGGTGGAATCTTTTTTTTTAAGTTTGTTTATTGTTTGCATTTCTTTGAATCATTCTTACAGTTGGATTTTCCTTTTCTTTTCTCTGTTTAATATTAAATATAAATGGAGGACTTTGAGAAGAAGAGGCCACAGGGTGAGGCACCTGAGGAGAGACAAAGAGCTGGCCTGGAGCCAGCAACCCCCTTGACTTTCTTCTTCTTCTAGTTGCAAATACTGAAAATACTGTTAGACTCATCAGTGAGATACGTAATAAGCTGTAGAATTCATTTTTGACACTGCCATTACTTACATGAAGGGCCTGGGAGCAGACAGATAGATTCTTTTTATGAATATGAGGAAGAGGGTAAAAGCAGTTAATCTCTGAGAAGAAAATAGCATATTCTCTCTAGCTAAATGATCCATACACAAATAACCAATGTTTGCTCCTTCATTCCACCATGCTGAGTTACCACTGTTCACACCACCAGAGTAACACCTTCTGTTTCTTATCCAGCCTAGTGTGTTCAGTCTGCCCTGTGAATAACAAAGTGCAAAACTGTTTATTCACAGCAAGGAAAATGAGAACTTGAAGGCAGAAACTCCAACAGGACTCCAGAAATCCATCATTGGTTGTTCAAGGCAGATGAGCAGAGACTCCCAGCTCCTCCTAATACTACTAATCATTAAATCAATCATGACCCAGATGATGAGGAAGAAAACAAGTACCCAGAGAACAACTAGAGCCTAGAGAACAACCAGTAATTTCTCACAGGAGCCCTCAGAAGCAGATTTCTGGATGGCAAAGTGAGTGACAAATATCCAAGCTATTTTTTGGTAATTGACTAGGAAAATTCAAATTAGGCTGGAAACAGATTCATACCACACACCCTTGTACTAATGGTAATTAATATATTTTGCATAAGACAGACTTGGAATTAATTTCTTAAGTCAGAAAATAAATTTGAGATCACTCTGTATATTGTATTCTGGTTGACCACCAAGTGAGTTGGCCAACCTACTCTATCTGCAGCTAAATCAGTGGATAATCATACAGTGATACATGTAAATGTACATGCAACTCTGGCATATGCTCAAGGAGAAAGGTCCATCTAACATTATAAGAAGAGGTCATTTATTTTCAAAATCCAATGCAACCATGACTATAGATTAAAAAATTATCAGCCAAAACTATCTTGATAGAAATATATATCACGGCACTCTGTTAAGAATCAACCAAACAATTCACAACAAATTAACTTGATAATGATGAATCCATATGATTAGTAATTTGTAATTAAAAAGCAAGAGTAGCAGCAATTGGAAACTGGATCCAAATCAAGACAAAACTAATCATTCATTGATAACAAAGTACCACTTCCAAAAAGTGCTGAAATTGCAATTAGACAGATACATAGAGTAGGAGTTTTGCAGTACTGCCAAGCATTAAGTGACAGCCAAATATTTTAGTAGAATATTGAATTAGAGTCTGCAGTAAACTCTAACATAACTATTTTTAGTTTATAATTTTAATAGCCCTTACTAAATCACTCAGATACTAGCTAGTCTTTAGTCATCTGAGAAAAAGAAAAACCTATAGATGTGTGATCTTTTCCTCATAAGAACCTTGCAAAGTTTATAATTTCGAGTGCTTAATGGCCCACCAGTGGACCTCAGGCCACACTCTGCAAGGTCTAGTTGAACACGGGTCCAGAAATAAAAGTAACTTGCCCAGAATGTCAGTTACAGAGCCTATACTGGAAATTGTGCCTCCTAATACCAAGTGTTCTTTTGGCTGTCTTATAAGTAGTCGTTGAATTTAGGGCCTGCTTGGGGCAGGATATAGTGTGTCCACAGAGGTGAAGTGATCTATTGTGAACTTCCAAAGACCTCTGAGTTTTTACGTAATTTTGACTCTGGCATTAATGTATTTATTGTTACTCCCCAAGGGCAACCTTGGTAATAATGTTACAAAACACTATTATTGGTAAGTTTGACACTGGCATTCATGTATTTATTGTTACTCCCCAAGCATAACCTTGGTAATAATATTATGTTATAAAATACTTTATTATTGACTGGTTGCTTTCAGATAAATTATATCATTTGCTATTTGGAATTAACCCCTTGAGGTAGATACCACTGTTTTCTCTATCACCATGGTACAGATGATAAAACTAAGGTTCAGAGGGACACCTGGGTGGTTCGGTCGGTTACGCATCTGACTCTTGATCTAAGTTCAGGCCTTGATCTCAGAGTCAAGAGTTCAAGCCGTGTGTTGGGCTCCATGCTGGGCATGAAGCCTACTTTAAAAAGGGAAGAAAAACAAAACTGAGGCTCAGAAAAGTTGAAGTGGCTCATAAACGTAGAGAGAGGATGTTTACCCAGGTTTTCTTCCCTCTCTTTTTTCCAAATCATCTTTCTAATTATAAAGTACTGCATACTCATGTACAATTTTGGCAGATGGAGAATATAAGAAGAAAACTCAGCCAAAGAAAAATAATAGCATATTTCCTTCCTTTCTTTTCTCTATGTATAGACATAGAATGAGAATCATTCTGTACGTACTCCTTGTTATCCTGCTCGATTCATTTCATATTATAAGAATTTTCACCCCAGCTTCAAAAAATTCATTCTAGGCATCATCTTGAATGGCTCTATGAGAATCATACTCAGAACAAACACTTAAATATTATTTGTTATGTGCAGGGCACATTCTAAGTTCTGTACATGTGTTAACTAACTTACTATACCCAAGCACCCAAAAAGGTAGGAACTCTTATTATTTTCAGTTCATACATGAAGGAACTGAAAAACAAGGAGGTCAAGTGCCTTGCCCAGGTCATGAGGCTGAGAAGTGACAGAGCCACAGTTGAAACCCAAGTCCTAGGTTCCTAACCACCACCAACTGTCTTCATTCCTTCATATGGATATACCATGGCTCATTTAACTAATCCCTTACTGATGGGCATTTAAGCCATTTCTAGTTTTTCTCTTACGCATGGAAATATGTTTCTTGACACTCCCTCTACCACACATCAAATGGCCCATTCCTGGAACAGATTCTGCATTAGCCATTATCATGGCCAGAATGCTCATTGAGTAAGCTGTTCTTGGACCTCCAAGATAAGGATTCTTTGCTAGCTCTGTAGTGCCAGAAGGAGATGATTTGCTCCTCCCCTCCCAGAACTCATTGAGGTTTCCTGTGGGAGACTCAGCGGGGCTGACACCCAGCCACCAAATACAGCAAGGCCTCCTGGGAGGTGTGTGTTCTGACTAATTGGTTCTGTCTGCCGAGTATACGGTGCCGGCCTGCCAGATGGCAGCCACACTTGCCTGGTACAGAGACCCTCATTACCACCTTGACTAAGTGGTAAATGGAATTCTGCTGCAGTGAAGGAAGCAAACCAATCAGAACGCCTTCTAGATCCTTATCTCTCACATATAGATGAAAATAAGCTTTCCTGCCTGGGATGTAACAGGCAATCTGGACTGCCTGAATTTGCTCCAAAAGAAAAGTTGCTGATAAAGACTGAGCTAACGTGGGTGAGGACAGGCAAGTGTGAAACTCTTTTCTAAATTACAGATCAAGTTTGAAGACTACCATTAGTTAGTAGGAGGTAAGTAAAGCTGAAAATGCAATGAGAAGTCATGGTTTCATGCATCTGAGGACAGTAAGAGATCTTAGAAATCAGCACATACAAATCTCCACTTCAGAAATGAAGAATGAGGGGCCCAGAGAGCTCTCGTGATTCGTTTGAGGCTTCACAAGTCAAGAGCCTGACTCTTCTTCTCGACAGTAGCCCTAGAATCTTTTTTCCCCAAATTCTGTTCCTTACGTGTCTTTGAAAATACAAATACTGTTTGTATTATTTCTCAGAAGTATCAGCTCTGCCTTCTCTCAGAAAATAAAAAAGAAATGTGTGACTAGCTACAAACTCAGTAGCACGGTTTCAAAAATAAAATTAGAGAGTGTTTTTTTGCATCTGGCAGCATGAAAATGAAAGTGTTAGTGCTTTAATTTTAATAATTATCATAGCTGATTGGTAATGGGTTCTTTTCAAGGTGGTTTTGTGTGTTTTATCTTACTTGTTTTCCACAGCAGCCCTGTGAGGTAGGTAGAGGCACATGATGTTATCCTCACTTTCTACATGAATAGATGCCAAGGACATTTCCACTTGGCCGTGCATTGGTAGATTCATCATGCTCAAAACAGAACCTTTGATCCTGCTCTTTTTCTGTGGCCTGTGTCTCACTGAGTAGACCTGCATCTTTGCCAGTAACACCAGCAAGACACCTGGCCATGCTTTTCTCCTCTCTCGCCCTGAATCTAGTATAACTGAGTCCTTTAAGTTCAACCTTTTATTTCTCTCAAAAATACCTTCTTATTTCTGCTTCCTCTGCCATCAACCTAGTCAGACCACCATTGTACCTCAGCAAGATGACTTTACTTATCTTCAAACTGGCTGTCCTTTTCTATGTGTCTCTCTCTCTGTGTTAGTCAGCTACTATAACAATACTGCTGTGTGACAAATCACCCCAATATTCAGTGGTTTTGAAAATAATCATTTATGCTCACATCTGTAGATGTGAGCTAAGATAGCTTTTGTTTTTTTGCTTTTTTTATTTGGACTTTTCTAGGCTTGGCTGCAAATGATATATTTGGTTCAGGTCTGCTCTGGGTTTTTCTTCCTGTTCTGAACCCAGGAGGCTCCTCAAGGCAAGTTCTTCTTATAGTAATGGAAGTGTTTCAAAAGAACTGGCTCAACCACAAGTACATATTCACTCTTTGCTTGTGTCATATCTGATGTGGGAAACAAAGGCAGAAGAAAAAATTAAATTCCCTTGCTACTTACAGCCCATTGACAAGTCTGTGAAACAGGCAGAGTAACATTCCTCTGGGAACTCAACTGTCTCAATGTTGACACTTTGCTGAGGGCAAAAGGTGATCTTGGCTTAACATTATCCTGATCTCCAGGATCCTGTAAGTTTCCCTTAACATATAAAAATTCCTTTGGAAACTCCCTTTATCCCTACACCCCAAATATATGTTTTCAATCTTCCTCCAAGCACCTGGCTCACTAATATACATCTGAAGGGTTTTATTGATATGCAAATGTTGGAGTTCTGAAGCCAACCCAAGAAAAAATTCTTAGGATGTCTTCCATGCGAAAAGGTCTAATTAAAGTACAGACCCAGGACCCATGAGCAGAAAGAGCTGCCCTGGGATTGCGAGAAATAGTTGATTGTATACTTGGGAGCTGGGGGGAGGTAAAGACAGGGGGAAATTTCCAAAAGTATTTTAACATGCTAAAGAAGACTCGTGGGGTATTGGAGGCCTAACCATTGTCAAGTTAAGGCTGTTTTTCCTTCTAGCAAAATATTAACATTAAAACTGTTGGGAATTCTTGGAGAAATGTTCTACTCTGCCAGCCACAAGTATATGTCAAAGGGCTGCAGGTTCTAAGGAAATGTAATTTTATCTACATTTCCTTTTTGCCTTTATTCCCCATATCATTGTGATTAAGGTTTTATTAGACAGTAACAAATGACCTTCTCCTAACAATAGCTAGCCCTCTTGAGATCCTAGAACCTTGCTTCCAAAATTCCTTAGAGACTTATACTATCCCTAACCCTCCTGACTCGACAGTATACAATCTGTCACCCATTAAAACCCCAGTGCAGCTCTTCTGCCCATGGGTCTTGTCCCTGTGCTTTAATAAAACCACCTTTTTGTACCAAAGATGTCTTAAGAATTCTTTCTTAGCTGTTGACTCTGAACCCCAACATTTCCACATCAGTATCCATGAACATCTGCCCCATTCGCCAAGGCAAACTGCATGGCCAAACACAATACAACGGGAGCAAGGATATCTATTTTGCCTCTTTTAGGAGAAACTTCAGAAGCACTCAAGTGTGGCCACTCCTTAAAAGATTTAAAACCATTGATTAATCCCCTTTGCCCTAGTATGAAATGTACACTCCTTGATGGCCTCTCCAGCTCACTTCTGTTCTCTCTTCTCTCACATGCCCACCTTTCCCTAAACAATCTCTATTTCCCAGATAGAGTTCTGTTCCATTCTGTCATCAGTGCTTTGCCCATGCCAATCCTTTTGTATGAAATTCTCTTCATGTACCCCTAATTACACCAGGGTCTCAATTTACTAACATATCAACTCTACTAAGAAGCCTCACTGTCTGATCACCAAGATGGGGGTAAATGCCTTTTGTAAGGTACTTGTCAATCAATCTGTGCATCCCCTACAGCAGAGGTTGCTATACTATTAAAATGGGTTGCTTCCTCTCATGCACCCTTGTGTGTCAATTATACTAAAAAAAAAAATAATTAAAAAAAAAAAGAAAAAAGTAGTGGTGTGAAGTACGTGCTCATAGCTTTGTTTTGTAGGTGAGAAACCTGAGACACAGTGACATTAAGTAACTTGCCAAAGCTCATACAATCAGTTGGGTATTGGTGGATCTAGGATGTGACCCCAGGTGGTCTGGATCCCTGACACCTGTCTCAATCTCTTTCATTATTGGACCCGATTCTTCAGGAGAAAAATTAAAACTCTCTCTAAAGAGAATGGGATTAAATACCAAGAAATACTACTTTGTTGAGAAGAGCTGAGTTTCAGAGGGCTGGGAACCATTATAATATTTTAGAATTTTTTTGCCCCCAAAGAATGAATTTTTGCCCCCTTGAGGGCAACACTGAGAAAAATACATGCACTGCACTATAATGACTCACATAAACACATGATTTTTGGTAAAGTTTCTTGCAAATAAACCTTAGAAGTAAATGAATACTTTTTTTCTAAATAAAAAAATAGGCTTCCTATCTCTTTCCATGAGTCTGTAAATGCCCAGAGAATAAAAAGTTCCTTGTTCACTTTTGTTTCCAAAATGCCTCTCTCTATATATGACCCAAAACCAACATCCAACATTTGTTTACTGGACACACACTAGAGGCTTTCACATTAGAACCTGGAAGAAATCAAGCATATCTCTTATCTCCATAAAGTTAGAGGTGTTTGGACAATGTCATTTTTAAAAAGAAAGCAATTAGAGGAATAATAATTAGAAAGGAAGAGGAAGAAACATTTTCAAATGATACAATTGCATGTATAAAATTTGAAAACAGCTAATGAAGAAACTACTAAAACATGAAGAAAATTTGACAGAACAGAATTATATCATCAACATACACAAATCAGTGGCCTTCATATATTATAAACAAAAGCTAGTTAGAACACAGAATGGGAGGCAGAATTTATAATTACAAATAAAAGCATACCTATATTAATTAAGCAAAAAACCCAAATGGCTAGTCAAACATAACAAGGAATGTTCAAACCTTTATGAGAAAAAATAAACTCTCCTAAAAGACAGAAGAGTAGATTGGAACAATGAAAAGGTGTGTTGTTCTTGTATAGAAAAAAATTAACATTGTTAATCTCTATCAAAATCCCAACCACATTTTTTTTTTGCAGAAATATAAAAATCCAACCTAAAATTCATATTGAATCTCAAGGGACTCTGACATCCAAAGCAATCTTGAAAAAGAAGGTACAACAAGGGGACAGTAATCAGAACACTACTGTATGGCATAAAGATAGACATATAGAACAATGGATTAGAATACGGTTTCAAAGAAATGCTCACATATACGTTCAAATGTTTTTTTTAACAAGGTACTAAGATGATTCAATGGGGAATAGACGGTCTTTTCAAGAAATGGCACGCGGAAAACCGGAATGGCCACGTGCAAAAGTATGTAGCTGGACTCTCACCTAACACCATATACAAAGATTAACTCAAAATGGAGCCAGGACTTAAGTATAAGATCTAAAACTATTAAACTCTTAGAAGAAAAAAATGGGCAAAATCCTCACATCGGATCTGACAATGACCCCAGCTTTGAGCTGGGACATGTGCATATACCAGAAGCAATGGAGTTACCAAACCCTTTCCAAGATGTCTGAAAAAAAGTCTTGGAATCTAACCTAAAATGGCTCTCACTAAAATAATAATAACAACAACAATAATAATAATAGTAATAAAATAAAAATAATAAAATAAAATAAATCTTAAAGGCTCCCAGTAGTCAAAAGTGGGGTATTTTGGCTACCAATAAAGGAACAATTATAATGGATTTAAATGCATTGTATATGTTTAAATCTATAACTTTATAGTGATTAAAAAAACTCATCAGTCACCCGTGAGGAACGCTAGGGAACAAACTATTTTTTAAATTAGTAAATAATAGAAGCACTTATTGTTTGCCTTTTCTATACAAGTTGTATTTTTTTAAGTTTATTTTGAGAGAGAGAAAGAGAGAGAGAGAGAGCAAGCAGGGGAGGGGCAGAGAGAGAGGGAGAGAGAGAATCCCTAGCAGGCTCCACACTATCAGTGTACAGAGGACCAAATCACCAAGGCAGCCCTACCCAAACTGTACTTTATATAATACTTAATGAAGACAGCTTCTCTGGAAAGAAGTATTCCTATTAATAAATGAGAACTAATAATAGGATAAGAATATTATCATTTCCAGTGCCATAATGGAAAATAAATGGACTAAAGCAATGAGTTTATCAGTACCTATAAAAGGAAAGACAACCTTACAGCCTTTGCTTGCATGGGGCAATGTATTACCTGTGAAAAGATCTTGCTTAAAACAACTGAACTTGAATAAGATCAAGACCCTAGTTCTAACTACTATTTTACAAGATAGAGATGGGATAGTTCATTAAACCGCATAGAAATACAAGTAACCAAATCCAGACTGTGGAAAACTTTATAGGGCACACAACACAACTTCTTCAGCAAATAAATTACAATGAAAAAAAAAAAAAGCAGGGAAAAAAAAGGCAGGGGTGGGGGAGGCCATGAAAGGAACAGGAAGAACTAGAAATTTAACAAAGATGTAAAAGATTTAAGCCAATTACAATATATAGATCTTATCTGGTTCCTGTTTTGAATTAACAAACTGTAAAAATAAGATGTATCAGATAATTGAGGAATTTTCAACAACTGCCTGGATATTTGAAGATGTTAAGGAATTATTATTTTTAAAAGTATTATAATGTGATCGTAGTTATATTTCCAAAAATTTGTTACTTTCAAGGCAGCAGTTCCCAGACTTGGACATGCATTATAATTACTGGAAGGGCACTAAAACAGATTTCTGGAGCCCAAACCCAGAAATTCTCTTTCAGTAGGTCTGGGATGGGCCTCAAGAATTCACATTCCTAATATGTTCTTAGGTGATACCGAGGTTTCCGGCCCAAGGACCACACTTTGAAAACCACTGCTTTATAGATATGTGCTGGAAAAAATGTGGAGGAAATAACTCACCATCTGTGGTTTACTTCATTTCTGGTGGCAGGTGATGTGGGTATGAATAAAACAAGAATTTCAGTTAATAGTTACAGCCTGGTGATGAGTAGACAGAATTCCCTTATACTTTCCTTACCACATGTGTCTGTGTTTGAAGTTTTCTATAATTACAAGTTAAAATGTAAAGAAACTATAAATTTTTACAATTCCAAACAAAATAGTCAAACGATTAAGGCTAATACTTATTGTATCCACTTAAGGGATATAGTAAACTCGCATGTTAAATGTATTAATTTGGAAATACAGGGGTTTTTTTTGTCAATTCTACATTTCTTAACAAATCTTATCAAGATTTTTATATCCATCTTTCTCATGATTGTATTGATTATCACTAGCATCTCTTTTTGAGCCACTTAACAGCTTTCTAGAGCACATCAACATCTCAGTCTAAAATATTGAAGAAGCAGAACTTTTCAAATCCCCAGCTCTGCATTGCACAGTATGAGGACCATTCACTGTATTCACTTGTCCTGGAGGAGGGTGTTCACGGATTCCACAATGTAACCACTTTGTTGTTTTAAATTTTAAATGTTTACTTATTTGAGAGAGAGAGACAGAGAGAGAGAGACAGAGCACAAGCAGGGGAGGGGCCGAGAGAGCGAGGGAGACACAGGACCTGAAACAGGCTCCAGGCTCTGAGCTTTCAGCACAGAGCTCTGTGATGATTTCAAACTCTGGAACAGGGAGAGATCATGACTTGAGCTGAAGATGGATACTCAACCGACTGAGCCACCCAAGCGTCCCATCACAATATAACCACTTTAAAATAGTTTCTTTTAATAATCAATTTATTTTTTAAAACATTTTTATTGTCTATTGTTGAGAGAAAGAGACAGAGTGTGAGCAGGGGAGGGCCAGAGAGAGAGGCAGACACAGAATGCGAAGCAGGCTCCAGGCTCTGAGCTGTCACCACAGAGCCTGATTCGGGGTGCGAATTCATAAGCTGTGAGACCTTGTCCTGAGCCGAGTCAGATGCTTCACCCACTGAGCCACTCAGACACCCCTAATAACCAATATTTTTTTAAAGACTTATTTACACTCCCCAAACCCCAAGAAGAATTGCTAAATCTGTGTTAAATCTTTTTTAAAATTTATTTGTTTTGAGAGAGAGACTGAGAGACAGAGAGAGAGAATGAGTGAGGGAGGAGCAGAGAGAAAGGGAGAGAGAATCCTAAAATGGAATTCCATCTCATGGTCATTAGATATGACCTGAGCCAAAATCAGCAGTCGGATGCTCAACTGACCGAGCCACCCAGGCGCCCCTAAGTCTATGTTAAACTTCTGTGTTTCATTTGTAACAATTCTTCTAGGTAAATGTCACAAAACTTAAGCCCCAAATTCATTGTGTGTCGTCCACAAGCACTATTCTGTGATTCAGAGTAAAGCAAAGGAGAGAAGCCTGTAGAACTGGAGATTTTACGGACACTCTGGCAGCCACTGAGGTCAGACACGTGGTAATTCTTGATCAAAACGTCCCAAGTTATCTTCTTTGACACTTCGTGGATATGACATTTGGGAAAACAACAGCCCAGGGCAGCTGATCTCAGTGACGGGAGAGATCTGAAGCCAGGCACACGCCACAGGGGCTCAGCATGCCATTGTCACATTTCTCACGCTGTGTTTCTCTACTTGTGCCTCAAATTTGGCACTGTTCTTAAATGCTGGGTAGGAGTCAGTGGGATACAAGACAGTTCTGGCCCACACAGAGCTCGCACTCTATTGAGACACACCGCAAATAACCATCAAGTTTTAGAATTTACAAATTGTTTAAAATACAATACTCATTCCTCACAGCAGTCCTGGGAGCAGAATATGATTTCCTCTTTCCATAGGAGAGACTATATAACTTAGTCTGTGGACATCTAGGTGAAAAGATCTGTGAGGGCAGGAAGCATACCTGCTCTGTCCACCTGTAGAGAAGAAACTGTGGTGTTTCCATGAGGAAAGAGACACCCTGAATCTGTTGGAGGGATGAAGTGTTGATAAATGCTTCCTCAGAACCATGAAATGTAGGGGCGCCTGGGTGGCTCAGTCAGTTAAGTGTCTGCCTTCAGTTCATGTTATGATCTCACGGTTCGTGAGTTGGAGCCCCATGTCGGACTCTGTGTGGACAGCTCAGAGCCTGGAGCCTGCTGCAGATTCTGTGTGTGTCTCTCTCTCTGCCCCTCCCCTGTTCACGCTCTATCTCTCTCAAAAATAAGTAAACATTAAAAAAATTTTTAAGAATCCTGCTATATAGAAGTGTATCACTTCTCAGAGGCAGAAAATATTTACATGTAGCTGAAAATAGAAATGTTTTATATTACAAGTCATTTCCAAAGAAACATAGTGTTCTGAGAAAATGTTCTGGAGCACCTAGGTGGCTCAGTTGGTTAAGCACCCAACTTCAGCTTAGGTCATTATCGTGTGGTCTGTGAGTTCGAGCCCCTCATCAAGCTCTATGCTGACAGCTCAGAGCCAGGAGCCTGCTTTGGATTTTGTGTCTCCCTCTCTCTCTGCCCCTCCCCCACTCACACTCTGTCTCTCTTTGTCTCTCAAAAATGAATAAACGTTTAAAAAAATTTACAAAAACTAAAAGTTCTAAGAAACACCTGAAATAACTAACTGAATATTTTACAGGATGAAACTGCTCTGTGGACTGAATGCAGACTCTTTCTCCTTCTGGGGCAGTAGGGAAATGCAGGCTTCAAATCTTATCTGTACAACTTACTGGGGGGTAAATTTTGGACAATTCCTTTTTTTAATCTTTATTTATTTTGAGAGACTGAGAGAGAGAGAAAACGTGTACACACACATGCCAGCAGGGAAGGGGCAGAGAGACAGGGAGAGAGAGAATCCCAAGCAAGCTCTGTGCTGACGGCTCAATATGGGGCTCATGACCTGAGCTGAAATCAAGAGTTGATACTTCACTGCCTGAGCCACCCAGGTGCTCCAGTGCTGGACAACTCTGACCTGCTCATAGCTCTCCTGAAAACATCTCCATGGCTCCCCATTGCCGAGAGGCTAATAGGACTTAAGGCAATTCACCCTGTTTCTCCTATCTTCTTCTGCGGCCTTATTTTTCACCTTTTTCAAAAGTTAAACTATGCTCTGGAAGCATCCATCTCTGTCTTAGGAGCATGTGGGCACCTTTGAGGTTTCAAAACCGAGTATCCTTTTCCTGGGCCCTTCTTTCTTCTCCCTCTTCTCTTCTCCACGAGCCTATCCAAATACAAATCTGACTCATCTTTCAAGCCTAGACTTAAATGTCATTGCTTCCAGACTTGGACCACCACGCCTCGCTTAGGTGGACCTGTGGGCAGTTCTGATAGGGACCCTCCCTGCTCCATAGAGTCGGTCGCAAGTGCTTGCTGTGTCTCTCACTGTCTGCAAGCTCAGTGAGAGCAGGAGCCAAATCTGTTTTGTTCACTCGAGTGCCTGTCACAGTACCTGGCCCAGGTTAGGCAAGCCACAAATATTTCCCAAATGAAGGAAGACACTTACCTTCTGAATTGATTTTCCAAATATAAAAGGGACTAACACTACCGGCCTTATAAGGTTATTGTAATGATTAAAACAAATCACAAAAACAAAGCCCCCCCAGGGTGCCTTGTACAGAGTATATGTCCAATAAATGTCTTGTTACATTTTTTAAGTTTTTTATTTATTTTGAGAGACCATGAGTGGGGAAGGAGCAGAGAGCGGTAGGGGGAAGAGACAGAGAATGCCAACAGGCTTTGTGCTGAGCCCAACGCAGGGTTCGATCTCATGAACAATGAGATCATGACCTGAGCTGAAATGAAGAATCTGATGCTTAACTGTCTAAGCCACCCAGGCTCCCTAATGTCATTATTTCTATGCCCCTTCTAGAATTCTCTACCACTCCTGCTCACTCTTCCCACTCTAGAGAGCCTCTTGATTTGTCTTTCAAACTCTTCATGACTATAAAGGACCTATAGGTTGCTATCCATACTGACTGGTTATTCAACATGACTCTCAACTGAGTACGACATTCAGCATCCAGTGAATCCTTCTGCTAATGTCTCCTTTTAATTACCTGACATTAAAAATAGTCATGTGTCTCAATTTGTTCCCAAGATTTTATTTTTATCTGGCATGACAGGGTAGCAGATACGGTGACAACTGCCTCTGAAGGAATAGTTTCTCACATTTCCCACCCAAAGGGGGCATGCCACATATCATAGGACCTCATGGGGAAGGCCCAGGCTCTGACAGGAGGCAGAAGTGAGGGGAAAGCACAGGCCACAGTCTTCATAGGAGTTTCCACAGAGAAGGAAAGGCAGTGTAGGCTACGTGGCTTAGGACGGGCTAGCTTGAATAACTCCAGCAGGTTTTGAACAGAGAGGCTGTCCCTAGTTGTCCAGTATCTGGACTGGGTTGATTTGGGGCAGGAGAAATACTTTCTTCATGAGAAATTAATTAATCCTGGGAAGGGCAGTCTCTCCCAGCCAGCAAGGCTACCTAAGGTGTCAAAACACCATAAAACACAGAAAATAAAAAACATGATTAATACACCTATGCCAAGGCAGGAGAGAATGGCAGTTCATCACTGGCACCCTGGTTCCATCATTTATTCTATTGTAAACTTAAATTTTTTTTTATTTTTTTATTTTTGAGAGACAGAGAGAGATAGCACAAGCAGGGGAGGGTCAGAGAGAGAGGGAGATACAGATTCTGATGCAGGCTCTAGGCTCTGAGCTGTCAGCACAGAGCCTGACCCAGGGCTCGAACCCACGAACTGTGAGATCATGACCTGAGCCGAAGCCGGACGCTTCACCGACTGAGGCACCCAGGTGCCCCTATTCTATTGTAAACTTTAGTAACATTGCTCTTGGGATATAATATTCCAGGCTTCTGGTCTCTTCCATTCCGTTCCCGACAAAACTCACAATTGCCCTTTCTGCTCTTCCTCAATCTGCTAATTAAAACAGCCTAAAGGGAGTGGCTGGCTGGTTCAGTCAGTAGAGCATAGGACTCTTAATCTCAGGGTCATAAATTCAAGCCCCACATTGGGTGTTAAGCTTACTTAAAAAATATATATATAACAGCCTAAGGACACATTTATCTCTAATAAGAACCCTATATTTGCCTATAAATGCCTTATGTTATACCTATTTTTCCTTTGTCATCGATCCCTTCTTCCTCACACAACAGCCCTGTTTTACTGTTGATATGCTTGTCAACTGCATTAATTGCATAATGCTGCGACTGATGTTGAGACAAGCTTTCTTCTTTAGGGACTCACTGATTTAATGACTACATGGGCTGACGTCACATGGAACTGGGAATGTGTTTTAAGAGATTATTTCCTCATTCACATTCTCCCTTCTTTCTTCTTTCTCTTTTCCTCTCCCCTTCTGATCTTTACTACCATTTGTCTTTGTTTCCTTAGGATTCCCAGCCAGCCAAATGCCCACTGTAGCTCGGCACCAACTGGAGACCAGTCCCTGTCCTATAGTCATGGCCTCCCCAGGAGAAACCTCAGAGACTGGTCTTCGGAACAGATGGCAAGTGGCAGCTCTGACCAATCTGAGGTACGTATATGAAGACTGGACTTGTTTTCTATTGTGGATGAAGGGTATTGTTGCCTGTATATTTGGATGTGCAGCAGATATTAAGACAATCTGAGGGGGACACTAGAGGCCATATGATCAATCAGCTTCTAAGAAGCACCTTGGTGAGCTTATAGGCAAACCTTGACTGTCTCAGCTGAACTTCTCATCTTTCTTCCACCTTCTTCCTCTGGATACAATGGGTCTCTAAAACGTGGCATTCTAAATTCCCTTACTAGAAAAGCTGCAGAAAGAGCTGAAGACCCTGGATCCTTTCTCTTCAGGATTTCTTCTCCGGTCTCAGCTGAGCTGCCTTTTCCTAAGACACGAAGTCCCTCTACAGTTACCAATGGTCAAGATCCTTTGCCAGAGATTTTTCTAAGAGGGGCTTTCCAGAAATGGTACAACCACGTTCCTATTCCAAGCATGGGTTCCATTTGTTTATTTTACTTGCACGCACCAGAGCAATAGAATTAAAAGTTTAGTTTCTTTCTTTTTTTTTTTGTTTAGCTTCTCTCTTAAAAATAACCTTTACTATTGATTCCTAAGATACAAACTTATTCATATTCATATGTGGAAATTTCTAGTCAGAAGAGACCAGAATAGAAAATGGATTAAGCTTGGGGCACCTGGGTGGCTCAGTTGGCTAGGCATCTGACTTTGGCTCAGGTTATGAGCTCACATCCGTGAGTTCAAGCCCTACATCAGACTCTGTGCTATCAGCTCAGAGCCTGGAGCCTGCTTCGGATTCTGTGTCTCCCCTCTCTGTGCCCCTACCCCACTCATGCTCTGTCTCTCTCTGTCTCTCAAAAAATGAATAACTGTAAAAAAATTTAAAAAAAGAAAATGGATTAAGGCCTTTTAGCCCTATTTAATTTCTTTCTAAAAGACTGATGTTCTTGACTTTCATTGTCTGCTCTTAGCACTGTTGGGTTAAAGATTCAGGAAAATGGGCTCATTTGAGTCAACTTACAAGTTGGTCAGTTGGCTCTTAGATAAGATAGGATGTATCATTCTAGAGAGTTCCTAAAGAGTTAGAGGTGGGAGATATCTTTGAAATCTAATTCAGCACTATTTTATTAATTGAGAAACTGAGACCCAGAATGGGGTCAGGAAATTGCTTAGTGCACTCAGAGAATTAATGGCAGACCCAAAGCAGAGATTAAGGCTCCCCAGTGACAAGTCCAGGGTTCTTGCTCTGAACACGCCACTTCCCAAGTTCATATTTATGGGTGGATACAAAGAATAGTCCACATGTAATAGGGGTGCTAGAGGAATATATCCTACAATAGAAAGAAGTAATAGCAGTGGGTAAATCATGAGTGAGCATGTGTTGATGGAAAACCAGGCTAAAAATCAACCTCATAGCAGTAGTCTGGGAATTTAGTAATATAGTAAGTACAAATTACCTGGTCACACGCTTAGCATTTAGTAGGTTCAAACAAATATTAGTTCTTTTTCCTGCCCATCTCTAATCATAATTAGTTGTATGTTGATGAAAAGTATTTAGCAATACAATATCAACTTTGTACAGCCACTGTGAATCACCAATTCAATCAAATTCTCTAGCCTGAGACTGATTTTATTTCAGAACCTTACATAGCTTACTTGCCCCGTGTTTACCCCCCTGGAGTTGTATGCCCACCAGAGTCCCTAGGATTTCATCCAGACCAGCAATGGAAATGAACAACATTCTTTCAGTCATTTCCCATGTTTAAAAAAAAAAAAAAGGGGCCAGGGAGGAGGTGTCTTAAGATTTTTCACTTAGCTTAATAAGACCTTGTCCTCAAATAATCTGAACATATCTGCTAGATATATCTAAATACAAGCAATTGCCATTTATATAATAAATATATGAGAGGTGAGAGAGAGAGAGCAGCTAGGGGCTATGTTATGCTGTAGTAACAAATAGCCCCAAAGTTTCAGTGGCTTAAAACAACAAACATTTATTTCTCACATTTCTGTAATTGGTCAGGCACAGTCTTGCCATTATCTTAGCTCCCAAACCCAGGCTGATGAAGTAGTGAGTCTGAAGTATTCTGGGACATACTGGCAGAGGGGAAAAAGAGAACTCTGGAGGGGCTCCTGTGGGCAGTTTAATCCTCAACCAGAAGGAGTGCATGTCACTTCTGCTCACAACTCATTGGCCACAATTGTTCCCATAGCCCTTCCCAACCACAAGGCAATTAGGAAGGGAGAAGAGTAGGAATATTTGGTTTTAAAAAGCAATAATAACTACTATACTATATTGTTAAGGCTGTTTTAGAAACTTTTAATGGTAAAAAAAATTCCAAATACCCTCTATCTCAACAAGCATTTCCCTTATGGGCATTTATTTCCCTTATAAGGACATTAAATGAGAATGTTCTTTTTCATATTGGATTTTCAGGTGAGCTATGGGAAACTCTTCTGGTTTTTAAAAGCTGCAGCTTCAGATGATCCACAGCAAAGCCAAAGAGTTGTGGGCAGCAACGAGGGCAAGAGTCAGGGATATCACGATCATGGCCAAAGGTACTTTCCTTCTTTTCTTTGTCATAGTGTTCCTAGATTTCTAGAGCTGGCAGTAACATCAGAGGCCATTCACCCGGAAAGCTCACCCAAGGTAAAATCACTTTGCCCTTCACCAACATCTGGCTTATGCTGATCATTTCTTCTCTCTCATACAAAGGCCAGCACAGAAAGTTACTTGCAAAAATTGCATAGTTTCTTGAGATCAAGCATGTGACTTTTTTTTTATGAGGTTGCCATACAAAAAGGAAAACCCTAATTATGAAGTAAGGAATGACTGTAGACTGGTGCAGAGCTCTAGTCTATAAGGTATGATTCCCGAAATACACTTGGTTAATGAACTGCTGGTTTACGGGCACTAGCAAAGAAAGGTTTCATGTACAAGAATAAATAATCCTTTCATATAATCTCGAAGGAAAGAGATGACACAAAGTAAAACTAAGATCTGAGGAATATCATTAAAGATGAGGCACAGTAAAGCATGATAGTCTCTATGTTCTCCAAGAAAGTTGACAAAGTGCAGTAGTTAGAAGTGTAGCCTTTATTACCTGAAGCCTAGGCTGAATTCCTGTTTCTGCCATTTATTGGCTATGTAACCTTGGGATAGTCAGCTACCCTCTCTGTGCTTCCATTCTCCAATTGTAAAACAGGAACCATAAGAGATTTCCCTTCACATCAGATTTATAAGGGTAATTTAATCAATCAATGCAAAGTTCTCAATAACAGTATCTGATACATAGTAAATGCTAGATAAGAATGTTTTTACTTGTTTTAAACTAACCTACCAGAAGACAGTCTTTCAATTGCAAATAATGAGACACCATGATTAAGAGCCATGGTATTGGAATTTATCACTTTGCTCTAGGGAACTAGAGTTTCCTGTAAAAATGTCCCTGGGCCAAGTATAAGACTTGATTCCTTTCTAGAGTGTGCTCTTTTCATGCCCTTTTGGCATTCATTGAATACCAGCTGCATGCCAGGCACACCTTTCTGGGCACAGTGAATTCAGAGGTTGGCAAGGCCCAGTCTTTCCCTCAAGGGCTCAAAATGCAAAGAAAGTGACACTGCCATGTGGGTCTATGGGTCAAATATCTGGGAGCAATTGTCCTGTGGAGGGCCATAAAGCCCCATAGGTTTAAGTATATTTATTTTTTTGAGAGAAAGAAAGAGAGTGGGGGAGGGGCAGAGATAAAGAGAGTCTCAGGCAGGCTCCACACTGTTGGTGCAGAGCCGAACACAGGGCTCTAACTCATGAACTGTGAGATCATAACCTGGGCAGAAATCAAGAGTCAGACACTTAACCCACTGAGCCACCCAGGTCCCTAGAGCCCCAGAAATCTTTATTAATCAGCAACCACACTTCATCAAACACAGACCATGAGATTTGGGCCCAGTGAGGTAGTGGACTGTGCACTAAAACATATGGTTACCCATTGGCAGGTATGGGTATTATGGGTCCTTGACAGGAAGGCTTTCCTGAGCCCTAGACTAGGATATGATCCCGAAGTCCTTTCCTTGCCTAAGAGTCATTGTACTTGTAACTACATACTTGACATTTGAGGTTAGCAATAATAGCATCTGCCCTAGCCAACTTGGTGTCTAGCATAGTTCCTGGCACATGGAAGATACTCAACAAATAATTTTTTAATGTAATGGGCACCCTAATTGTCCACTTGCAGGGACATATGGATATCTACCCTGTAAAAGAGGTGCATAGAGAGATTGTTTTGAACTCATCAGAGAAGGTGCTGCTTTATACAAACCAGATAGCATGTTTGTGGAAGTGCAGAACTGATGGCCTGTAATGAATCCAGGCTCTCCATTAATCAATGTGCTGCTCAGGAAAAGGCTCTCTCATGTTCTATCAGAGAGAGCCTTTCTTTAATGGGGTAGCTCTGTGATGTTTAAAAAGCCTCCAGCATCACCTGTGGTCACAACAGTGGCCACAGCTCTCCTCTCCTAAGTCGGACCAGATGATACAAACTTCTGCAGCCGGTTTCCTAGGAACCCCCACCGGCTGAAACAAATGGGTTCCATACAACTCCTGCCCATTTAGCATTGGTGTTCAGAGACAAGGGCCAAAGCCTCATGAATTCCTACCCCCAGGAACTGGCATTGCAAGGAAAGAAATGAGGAAGAAAAACTTGTGATTCAAATCTGGGACATATACATCTCATTGGCAAGGCCAGGGTCATGTGCTCGCTCTATCAGCAAAGAGAGACTAGTAAAGTAAATAGCTGGGATTTTCCTTGGCTGGAGTGAGAGGTTGACACCTGAGCTAGAGGACTTTCTGAACAAAGGAAGGCAGGTGCAGAAACTATGTGACCAAAACAAGGACACACAGCCACCCCTTCCTTGCCAAGCTTTTGAAAAGTATTAGCTATTAGACGAAAGCTCAAGTAAGAGTCACAGAGCAACAAGAAGGTGTAATATGACCATTGGTAAAAGTTAAATACATATAAAAATAATTGATTCCAAATACTGTACAAGATCCCCAGGAAATAGTAAGAAATAAACCAGAGTTGACCCACATCTGATGGAGCAGTCTACTAGGAAGTCAGACATGAAACAATAACCAAAGATGTAAAGATGTGATTGCAACATGAGGGAGACATATTAAAGAAAAGGACAAAAAATTATAAAAGAGCTGATCAAGCACAGGGTGCTGGAGCACCCCTGAGAGCCAACTGGGAGCACCACTTCCCAGATACTCATTCGGTGACATCGGGTTGGTAGCTTGAAGTCAGCCATGGTGGGACTGCTTACACCATGTAAATTAGTAATGCTACAGATTAGGGCCTTATCTTGGAGAGTGGGTTGTTAAAGTTTACTGGCACACTACTGAAAGGAGGCTGATTTATAGGAGTGGAGGTTGAGGGATATCACAGAATATTCCTATAGGGAAGTGGCACTTTATGTTGAGACGGTGGAAATTAGGAACACTCCACTGCCAAGAAGATAGTTCAGAGGGATCTGGAAGGAACATCATTTGAATGCTAAATAAGTAAACATCTCAAACTGGTTAAATCAAATAAACAAATGACTGTAACACTTTATCACCCTGTGGTTTTTCACCTATTATTTAAAGTAACAATAGTCAGTGAGATAAACAATCTTAATAATTATAAATATTTGCAAAATCATTATTTTTACTAAAATTTTTCTGGGTTTTCCAAATACAAATTGCAGAGTCAAGGATAACAGAGGAAGTTCACTAGATTCAAGATTTCCTTCTTTGTAGGCTCCCTAGTTACAGGGATCTGGGAGGATCTGCTTTGCTTTGCTTGTGGCAATGAACAGTTTGGAAATTTGATTTCCTGTCAATAGTTATCTGGGCTTAAAAGAAGTAAGACCAGGTAGCTAAAGTAAACTACTATGGTCACTTCTAATGTTTTCTCTCAACCTGGAAAAAAAGAGTTGGAGATTAGATTACAAAGTTGGGTTTATGTTCTAGTTGAATTGGTGCCTCATGGAGAAGAGACTCTAGTGGTCAGAATGATGGAACGGATTGGAGTTAACCTAGGAAACCTTCAGGCTCAGATGTGACCAGGTTATCAAGATTTAGAAGACCTTCCTGGGTGGGTTCTCTAGTTCCACAGTGTATGTCAGGGGTGAGAGATGTGGTGTGAAAACATAGGGCGGCTTTGGGTGGATCACCTTTTCACAGCATGTCCTTACTCCTCCGAACAGTACCCGCTCCTGAAGGTGCCAGATCACAGTCAGAGGTGAGCAAGAGCCTGTCGGGGATCCTGATGGCACTAAGGACAACTAATGGCAAACTCAACATAAAGAACCTCAGTTGGAATTTTCGAAAGGAAGATCGCTTGTTCTCTGGCTCCCTGCCCCTACCCAAGGTAACCAAAACTAGAGTTCAGAGTTGTTGATCTCCAAAGGCTACCTCAGGACATTGCGTCTATAAGAAAGCACAGTTATGATCTGTGTTCTGCCTGTGGATCACATTATACAATTGTTTTCTGTGCCTGAGAGAATGGGAATTATGGAATGTGCAGAATTGGTTCAGGAATTATTTACACTGGGATATGTTTTATGTTAATAATAGAGAATATGACAAAACCCAAGTAACATTTCACAATGGAAAACAAATTCTTCCAAGGTCAAGTGTTCATTTCTCACATCCAGTACCAGCTTCCCGTGACATCAGCATGTGGTACATGATTTAGGGACACTAAAGTTTAGGAACTAATGTGATTTATTGCTGATAGAGACTAGTCTGCAGTTTGGGAGCACTAATTAACAGTGCAGATGTGTTTTATGGAAGAAGATCCAGAACCACATTAACTCAAGTGTTGTCTTCAGCCAAACAAACCCTAGACATGAGGCTACCTCAGATACAGGGGAAATAATAGTTACAACAATTACTACAATGCCATTAATAACAACTTGTCACCACTAAGCTCACTAAGTTCTTACTAAGTGCCAAGTACTGCACTAAATGCTTGAGTTACATTATTTTCATTTAACATTTACAGATAACTACAAAATCCAGATAGATGTTATAATACCCATTTAATGAAAAATTCTGAGTCTCAGAGAGGCCAACTGAATTATCTAAGATAATTATCTACCAAGCTGTAGCCAAGGTTCAAAGTACAGAAGAGTACAGGGATATTGAGAGTCAAAAGAGGAACTCTATTAGGAAGAAGATGTCTGGAAACATCTATTAGGTCTGTGATACAAGACTTAGAATTCCAGATGAATAAAGAGATTGGAAATTACTGGGGAAAAAATACGAAAAAAAGAAAATGCTATAGAAAATATTGGAAAATGCCTTTCATCTAGGCAAACAGGGGTTAAAAACAAGAGAGAATTTAAAAGAACTTGTGATGTTTACTAAGGAAGAAAGGATACAATATACTGACTGGATTCTTATCCCAGGACAGAGGCAGTGTTCTCTATGCTTTCGTTTATACAGCCAACTAATCATGCAAAGGCAATGGTTATGGTAGTGCATAAATGGGTGTGTATGCATGTGAATATGACACATGCGAGGATATTTCACTAGAAAGAGAGAGAGAGCACACTATGGGAGATTCTACACAATATAAATACCTTTCACTATGTTCATAAAAGCAGTAGAAGCAGCAATTCTTTGTTAGATTGGAAATTACATAACATTATCAATGAAGCTTGAATGTCCTCAGATAATGCTTGGGGAGTTAAACATAAATAACTTGGGAATCAAAGTAAGTTTTCTTAAACTCTTTGATGGTTCAGATTTTTCAACTGGAAAAAGTCGGTTTGAAATATCTATCTCCTGCACCTATTGTGAGGGTTAAACAAGATAAATATGTGAAGGCACTTAGCACGCTAATATATGAGGCACTCAGTAAATACTAGTTTCCTTTTCTTCCAGTTAAAAAAAAAATCAGTGTTTGGTTAAATTATTATTCAAAACAGCCTAAGGAAGGGGAATCTTTCCCAGGGTCAAGTGATGGCCACATTGAGTGCTGGCTCTCAGAGCTGGTCCTAAAAGCTTAAATTTGTGGTTCATATCCAAGGAAATGGGGCACATTTTCCTTGAAGCTGGTCTGCCTCTCTTGAGCCATCTGGCATCTCTTAAGACATCTGGAACTCACTCAAAGTATATTACAGTCTGGGAGGCATATAAAATAGAATTCTGTTTCCCCAGAACGTGAGACAAATTGAGGCCCAAGGGACATTGGATACAAAAAAAAACAGCAGCAGCTGTGCCCCAACATTTGTGCTTTTGGACACAGGACTTCAGAGTAAACTAGGAAAGGATAGGATTTGGAAGGGCTTTTTTTTCCTTTAACTAGTAATTCTTAATCTCCTTGGAGCATGGGGAAAGAATCACAGACTTCCGTAAATTTCTCATGAAATCAATGCATTCTGTGCCCCTGTGTTGGGGGTGGGGTGGGAGTTGCCATCATCACAGCCAACATTTCAGAGGGTTCACAGATCATCTGTAGTCTCTCAAATAAATATAGTCTTGAAGGATAATCTAAGGGTCTTGCCACTTGAATGAAATTTTGCCCTTCTCAAAGAACAGTCTAAAAACATTTCCAACATCTCCCATCCCCATTCTGTGGACTCACTTCTCTTGTTCCTCTAGCATAGCTTGATGCAATTATGGCTTCTGGCAGGATTCCTGAAGCAATGGCGATCCATATCCCAGTGTTCTGAGCACGATGTGAAGGCACTAAGGAGAGGAGAGAGAATATTATGATTTCAATTTCTGAGTTATTTAGGAACTCACGGGAATGGTGACATTTTAAATATGTCACAACTCTGCATGACAAATGCAGTGATGGCAGTAACTTGGAACACAAAGAAGGAAGACCAAACTAGCCCGACTCAAAAACCCTCTGGAAGAGATGGTGCAAATATGAAATCTTAGAAGACAGGTAAATTTGACAAAGAATTAGGAAAAGGAGAAAATGAAGGAATAGGAAAGGCATTCTATGTAAAAGAACAATGTGAAAGGGAACTGAAATGAGAGAGAGCATGGCTAATTCAGGGAACAGTAAGCCATTCATGTAGATAGAACATAGTGGGTACCTGGTGGCTGGGATTGGTGGGAGATGCTGCTCAGGGCAATATTAGATAGTGAGAGCCAGTTTATGAAGGGTCTTTCTAAGGAGCTGAATTTTATCCTGAAGGCCCAAAAGGATCATCAAAAGATATTAAACAGTGAATGATACGATCAAATTTGAAATTTGAAAAAAGCACCCTAAGGGAATATGAAGAATTAGAGGCAAAGAGAGCCCTTTAGAAGGCTGTTCCAAAATTTCAAGCAAGAAATTATGAGGTGTTAAACCAGGGCAGAACAGGAGAGATAGAGGAATTAAGGAGATAGTAAAGTAGGTCTTGGTGACTAACTGGATATGGGCCCTGAATTAGGAAGAATCAAAAATGACTCCCAACATTTTGGCTTTGGCAACTTGGTGACTGGTGGTACCATTCTCTGTGATAGAAAAAGAGAAAAGGAGTAGCTTTGGAGGAATAGAGGACAGGATGGAGAGTTCAGTTTTAAACACATTGATTTGGGTTGAGAAATTAAATAATGATTTAAGGGTCTTCAATATGGAGTTGAAGCCATGGGAGTAGCCAGGGTTACCCAAGGATGTAATAGAAAGTGAGAGGGGAAGGCTGAGGAGGACTTTCATTGTTAAGGAGTAGGTAGAAGAGAGGGCAACACAGGAGATTAAAAACAATCAAACAAGACATAGGAGTGGTCAGGAAAGCCAAAAAAGAGATTGATAGAAGGATGGTATGATCAGCCATGTTACATGCTGTGAAGATACCATCTATAATTAGGACTGAAAAATGCTCAGGCAATTTCAAATCATGGAAGTTACCAGTGACTTGGCAAATACAGTTTAAGTACAGTGATGGGGTAAAATGCAAATAGAGCCATAAGTGGGAAGAGAGGAAGTTGAGATAGCATCTGCGTGCCACTCTTTCAAGGAGCATTTTGGGGAAATGAATATTTATTCCACATGGCATTTTCTAGTGATGTAGACATGTTATTTACTTTTGATTAAAAAACATTTTCTTACTAAACAGAAGAAACTACACACAATGAAATGCTTTGTTATTGAACAAGGGTCATCATTATGTATAGTCATGCTTTAAACAGTTTAGTAATAATCCTGAATAACGCTACGCTGGAAGGATTTTCTGGTAGATTTTTTGTTGTTGTTCCTTTATAACTGTCAGTTCTTAGCAGCTATCAATCAATCTGTTTCTAGGAACCCTGATGTACTATTTCTAATCTGCTGTTCTTTTTAGCCTAGAGCAAAACTCAGTGTTGCCAGAAGTAAATGAACTGTTTTTAGAATAACCTCTGATGTTTAAAAATACATTAATATGCTGTAATCATGAGGGTAATTCAGTTCTTATTTACTGAGTAAAATGGCATAATGTCATTAATTTCTACCTCTAAATTTACTTTTGCCAAGCCCATATACATTCTACTCTTTTCCATCTTCAACTCATTCATTCACTTCCTTGTTCATCTACGTATTTGTCTGTTCAATAATTATTGATTCTTTACTTTTCAGTAGGTGCTAGACAATGGTGATCAATATATACATGAAACACAACCACAGTCCTCAGCAAGCCAGGGTTTTGTAATAAAGCTCTAGTGAACAAATAATCACTGCCCAGTCTGGAAAAGGGTACAGAACTATAGTAGGTGGATAATGTCAAAATACACGCAGTTTCTAAAAAGCACCATACTTTTTCTTATCCATTAATTACACATACTTTTCTTTGGTCTGGAATTTTTCATGACCTCTTAGTCTTCTGGTAAACTCTTACTTTTTTTTTTATGTTTCAAATTGATCTTTGTTCCTCCTTTAAACATCCCGTACATTACTTACTCATCTATACCTACTAAGTAACATGTATAAGTTCTAAACTTAGACTGTTGTTTGTTTCCTTCAGAAAGACAAACTAAGATTATTTTTTTTTGGTCACTATTTTAAAATCTAGGTTTTATTATTATTCAGCTATGGTCTGACCAACAGATCAGGAGATGATTGCCACTGAGGAGACAGTTTGTTACTCACAGTTCCCAAGGTGGGGGGTGGGGGGAGCTGGGCACATTTACACAGGCCACACAGAAACAGTAGGGTTGGTGAGGAAGCAGAGAGGTTAAGGGGAAATGTGGTCAAGAGCCCTCACTATGGAATGGGCAAGGTAGGGTAAGCAGGCTTAGGACTGGCTAATTTGATCTATTTCAGTGAGCTCCGGGACTCAGGGGCTGTCTAGTACTTGGCCCTGGGGTGATGAGAGTAGGAAAATCCTGGCTCAAGTGTGAGAGCCCCTGAGGGAGCTGCAGGGCCTCCCTGGATGAGGAAGTCACAGCGATGAAATGACAGGTGTTTGCACAGCTCCTGCCATGAGAGGCAAAACTGGTATCTCCTTCTGCTACTGGCTCATATTGGGAATGGGACTGTTGTCATTAATAAGGCCTCATAATGTTCCAAATCAAACCGATATTCCCCACACAGCTCATGAGAAGAAGCATATTCCTACCCTTACAAAGGAGATTTTAGATCAAAGCACTGTAGATGTTTGTCAAAAGACTCTTCCAATAGGCCCCTGTAGATTTGAAACATAGACTATGAAGGGGTTAAAAACACAAGAGTTGCATATAAGTCTGGCCCGGAGAAATGAGACTAATTTGGAGATAAGTAATAGAAAACAAGGACAGAACATAGTCCCTTCCCAAGGTCCACATTCTACAAATACCCTCCATTATACTGACTTCAGTTATGAAGATGGATAAGAAAATAGAAACCCAGGTGCAAGGCTAACACACATAAGGCCCCCATTGTACTTACATCAAAGATAAGCCTTTCTCAAGCAACTTAACAAGCATTCTTTCTCTTGTGGTTAATGAGCTAAATAAAATAACTCCTAGCCTATCTATATACAACTTAACCTATGTTTTAATCTTAGCATTACTAACTTAAATAATGTGTATATTATCCTGTTTTTTACTAAAAACATCCTGTTATTCTCTTGGCTATAAGATTTACTCAACCTCACTGTAAGTACAGTACATGACTTGGTTGTAACTTGTTAATTAAAACAAAGTGATAAATATTGGCAAAAAACCAACCCGTGCAAAATAAGTTTGTTACTTTCTTGTTCTGGGGGACTAACATGAAGAATGAAGGGGGTAGTTCTGTGAAAATACTTCTGTAAAACCTGTTTTTGTACATTCTCGCTGA
>NC_043707.1:94704888-94929529 GCF_006229205.1 Suricata suricatta
TTGATGGAATAAAATAAATAGGCACTTTGTATCAAGTAAGGTGTGACTATGCCTCCATGTTTCAGAGTCATCTGCACAATGGGGACCGTGCAGGGGGACCCACTCGGTGCCACAAAGACTTTTTGAATGATAAGGGATGGAAAGTAACAAGCCCTGTTCCTAGATCATGCTGTAAAAGGAACAGGAGAGTCAAATGTTATATATTGAGATAATTGCCTAAAAACAGAATTCTAATGTTTTGACTTTTATATCCATGCTTCCCTTCTGCAAAGTAGATTGGAACAGAAGATTTACAATGAATCAGAACCTGAATTTGTTGCTTTTCTTGAGAGGGAATGATTCTCAAAAAGATAAGAATGTACTGTTAACCAGGTGTGGCAATAGGTATAATGAATGTTAGGGCCTGCATCACATTCTTAATTTAATCCTTCTTTAAACTACTAATTCTCATTCCAGGATTTTCTGTTGACTTTCTATGAGGCACTGACATATGGGACAGGACACTCAGAAAATTCAATCAGAAATCTGAATCTATCTAATTAGAAACCAGCATCTCATATCTCCAGAAACACATGATTAAGCAGCAAAGGGCAAAAGGCTACTAAAGAAAGTTGATAATATCAGGACCATATGTGAAATGAATAGGATTATAAAAGGCCTGGGGATGGAAGCTAAATGGAACTAAAATTCACAGCAAAAGACTTGTCCTACATTAAAAAAAAAATTTAAAAAAAAAGGGGGGGTGTGCCTGTGTGGCTCAGTCAGTTAAGCGTCTGACTTCAGCTCAGGTCATGATCTCACAGTCTGTGGGTTCGAGCCCTGCATTGGGCTCTGTGCTGACAGCTCAGAGCCTGGAGCCAGCTTCAGATTCTGTGTCTCCTTCTCTCTTGCCCCTCCTCTGCTCACTCTCTCCCTCAAAATAAAAAAATAAAGACATTAAAAAAAAAAAAAAGACTTGTCCTACACAAGAAATGGGAGCCCTGACTTTTCATCCACTATTGGTGGGAGTATAAATCATCAATATGTATCAGAATTCTAAAAGCTGGGAAATTTTTGGATCAAACAAATCTATCTCTCTAACTTATTTTATGGAAATAATTTAGGGTATCTGCAAAAACTTAGCTACAGAGATGTGAGCTGCAACATTCTTTAAAACAATGAAGATAATGTAAACACTCAAAACAGAGCACTGGTTTATCCTGTATGGTATAAAATTATGCAACCCATAAAAATAAGAAATAACACAGTTTACTACCTATTTTTGGGTGGGAAAAGAAGCTACAAAACACTATGCACTGTAAGAACACATTCTTGTAATTTAAAAAAGTATAAAGTGGTTTAAAAGTATGTACCAAAAGGGGCACCTGCGTGGCTCAATGGGTTAAGCACCCGATTTTGGCTCAGGTCATGATCTCACGGCTTACAAATTCAAGCCCCATGTGGGGCTCTGTGCTGACAGCTCAGAGCATAGAGATTGCTTTGTCTCTCTCTCTCTCTCTCTCTCTCTCTCTCTCTCTGCCCCTCCTCCACTCACGCCCTGTCTCATTCTCTCTCAAAAATAAACAAAAATTAAAAAAAAAATTTAAGTATGGAAAAAAATACTGAAAGTGTAGAAACCAGAATCTTCAATACTGACTATTTTAGGGTAATAAGATCAGTGTTTTTGTAATTTTCTTTCAGCTTAACTGAACTTTCTTATTTTTTTTCCCCAAATGAACATGAATAATTAGTTGTAGCCCAGGAAAAGGAAAAGAAAAAGAAGCAAATGAAGATCAAATGTGCCAAGAAGTGGGATGGTTTTGTATATCTGAACATCCGTGATATAGCAGGTCTTTCCAAACCTCCAGAAACTAACATCATCCTAATCAGCTTTACTTTGTAAAATGGAAAACTGGGATTTATGGTGACAGGAAGCCAAATAGCTCTAAAAAATCACAGAAAGTTGACGCCCACACACACAAAAAAACAGAACAGAGATGCACTGGATCATATACAAAATCACCGGCTTTGAGGCACCTAACAGGTGATGAATGTAATTGGCTCTAAATGAAGTCTACTTTGTGGAAAAGAATGGAAGGAGAAGCTTCAGCTAAGCGGTGAGTATGTTTGCAAGAACTGACCTCCAGGGCAGACCACTGCGGTCAGTGAGGACAGCGTCTCTTGTGGGCACACATTACAGAAAGGGTGAGTAATCACGCCTCTCAACAGGCCACTTACACGGACTGGTCTGCGAGACCCAGGACTCTGTCTGGAACGTGACAAGGAAAGCAAATGGTGGGAACACACGGAGTCAATGGTTTACAGATGCAACAACCCTCACATGGTGGGAGGAAGAAAGGTTTTGATTAATTGGTTGATTCCAAGGGCTCATTTTCTGTATAGTGGTACAGCCTTACGTAGATTGGGGAGTTTATTTTCACGTCCTGTCACAGCCTCCTTTTCCTGACTTTTGCTTCCTCCACTTCTTTTTCTCGGGGTCGGGGGGCAGTGGGGAGAAGGTGTCAACTAAATAGCACTGCTAGAATTAAAGCTTGTTTCATATAAATAGATCGAGAACCCCAAAACAAACCCTGTCCTTTAAGATAAGAAATGACGGAAAGCTAATGACATCTGTGGAGCCTGAAGGAAGAGGAAAGCGGGATGGCGTCTATATTTCTGCCTCTGCCATTGACTGAGTTTTCTTTCATTGCATCTTGAAACCGGTTTCTTATTTTCTGTATCCTTTGCATGTCTGAAACCTCTCTACCTTCTGTGCTTGCATAATGTAAGTACACTGATAGTGCATAAATGTTTTTCCAGTTTGTTATTTTTTCCAGGGCCCGGGAGGCTACAGAAGGGTGAGGGGATGATCCCAACTCTCTAATGATAATTATGTGCTTTCTAGGATATTCAGAATAAGAGAATCTCTTTGGAGGGCATGGGCAGCCAAGGGAGTGAGCTGACTTGGGGGATCAGGAGTGGTCAGACGGGAAGGTCACAGAGGTCAAGACTGCGTGGGTTCCATACTCTAGTGAATAAAAGGAGGAAGGAAGACTTCCTCTTGCGATCCCTCCTCCCACTTACTCAACAGCACAACTTTTACCACAAACGCAGCATCTCTGTGGCTGAGGTCCCTCTTACTGATTAAGCTGCACATATGAAGATGACGGTGCCATGATGCTTGTCACACTGTCTAGTGGAGACAGAGTCTTGAACACTACTTACATGGAAAACATCATTTCTGGAGAGACACAACCCTTTAAGATATTAGTAGTCATTGTACTCTCTAATGCAGATGGATGGCTAGATCAGTACCCTCTGGGAGATCCTCATTTGAAAGGGGAATAGCAGGATGCTTTCGATGTCAAAGGGAGGAGAGGGTGGTAAAGAAGCAATGAAGAGAGGGAGGGAAAGAGAGAGAGAGATTATGATGGTAACAGGAACGAATAAAAGAACAAGAAATGGAGGCTAGGCATTGTTGGCGGGCTTCAAAACTTGAAATTGCAATGGACCTTGTTCTTGACTAATTTCTCCCCTTAACATCCCACCAGACGGTTCTATCCCCTAGCCCTCTCCATCTGATGAAAATTTCCCCAGAATTGAAATGTAGAGAGAGGTTTACAATATTCGTAAGGAAAACTCTCAACACTAAATCCTCTGGACCTGTTGGTATCACCACAGGGAGGCACAGGGCTCTACCCCTGGCTGAAGACACCCCCTCACAGGCCCAGGAAATCAGGAAACCCTGTGTCCCTAGGCATGTAGGCCCTTTTCTTAGGTGTAGCCCGGGTCCTCTGGACTCTTCCTAGTCTTTCATTCATCTGGAAGAGAGGACTCTGGCTGGGTCTACCGAAGTCTGCACTATGGTAGCGCCACATGAAATCCTCCCTCCCACTACCGAATGTGCGGTCTATGGAAAGAGAAAGCAACACTGAGCTGCTGTCGGGAATCACTCAGCTTTCTTAAAGGAACGAGTAGCAGGCACCTGAAGCCCCAGTAGGATCTCTGAAGTTGAAAGAAAAGTGTACTGAAGTTCAGGTTGAATATGAATCAGAGGGAAAAAGCAACTCTGTTTCACATCAACTTGCCAGAATCCTGAGCTCATCCCCAGGCCTAAGACCCAGAAGTTGGTGTCTTCTTTGGAGAGGGGTGCAAATGAAGCCACATCTACGTGCGTTTACATTTCTAAAGCAGTTTTGATAATCATTATGACAATGTTGATAATTACACCTGGGGCTCACGTAGGTCCTGAGAGTTCCCAAAGGCTCTTTATCTCAAGAGGCCCACATGAGTGGCAATTCTCTAAACAATTTTTAAAAAGGAAATACACAGTTGATGGAGATAGATGTGGTATATATACACAATGGAGTACTACATGGCAATGAGGAAGAATGAAATCTGGCCATTTGTAGCAAAGTGGATGGACCTTGAGGGTGTCATGCTAAGCGAAATAAGTCAGGCGGAGAAGGACAGATACCATATGTTTGCACTCATAGGTCTAACAGGAGAAACCTAACAGGGGACCATGGGAAGGGGAAGGGGGGGAAAAGAGTTGGGGAGAGAGAGGGAGGCAAATCATGAGAGACTCTTGAATACTGAAAACAAACTGAGGGCTGAAGAGGGAGGGGGAAGAGAAAGGGAGGTGATGGTCATGGAGGAGGGCACTTGTGGGAAAGAGCACTGGGTGTTATATGGAAACCAACTTGGCAATAAATTATTAATTTTTAAAAAAAGGAAATACACAAATAAAGCAAGGCGAGGTGCCACTGACTGAAGATACACAACAAGCAAGCACAGAGGTCAAGATTTCAGGACTCTCTTGGGCATGCAATGCCAGATGAGCTCTGGGGGCTCCCGAAGCTGGAGGCTCTCCTTACTAGACTACTGCATCTTCTAGAAGTTACTGTCAGGAGGGGCACATACTTCCTTGGACTTAATAGGAGAGACGAGCTTCTCTTTAAAATGCTGTGAGACTTGCAGCTACACTCAGATCACCAATTCCAATATTCGATGCACCCTACCTGAGATTCGGTTCCAGAAGATGAACAGAAAATCTCACGTAGTGACGATGCGTCAGTGTGGCATGAAGGTCAAGACTTCCCACTTAGGGAAAGATGTGAGTGAGTCCTCTTGGAGCTAGAAACTCCACGTCTGACCAAGCTATCACTGAGGCACCGTAAGTCGTGGTATGGAGTATATGATGAGGCAAGCTCATCCCACACTACTCTTTGCTGCAGCTGTCGATGGTCTCCTGAGTTGCCATCAACAGGGCATTTCTTTTCAGAAGATACACTACTAAACATTCATGAAGCCACAAACTATATTTAACACACACACACACACACACACAGTCAAATGAAGTAGAAAAAGAATGATAATCAGGATGGGACACAGATTCAGAGTGCCTTAGTTTCAATTCCTCTTCTGCCCTTTATTAACTATGGCAAATTAAAACCTCTCCAGGCTTTGGCTTCCTCATCTACAACATAAGGATGAAAACATCTACCCTGCAGGCAGGGACACTGTCAAAATTAAAGGAGGTTTCTCTGTCCGCTCCTGCCGTCATACAAAATACCATAGATTGGATATTTAAACAACAGAAATTTATTTTCTCACAGTTCTGGAAGGTGGAAGTCTAAGATTAAGGTGCCAGCCCGGTCAGATTCCGCTGAGGGCCTTCTTCCTGATGTGCAGGAGCCACGACTCTGCTGGGTCCTCCCAGGTAGAGAGGGAAAACACAAGCTCGCTGGTGTCTCTCCTCCCCTCGTGGGGACCCCACCCTCACGGTTACATTGAATCGCAACTACGTCCCCAAAGGTCCAATTTCTAAATACCGTCACAACGTATAACACGGGAGGGGACACATTCAGTTTATAATGTGATGTAAACCAATGCAGGGCCTCAGGGAGCAACGCCACTGTTTTGTTTTCACTACTGTTTGTCCCAGGAACGGCATCTAGTTGGGACAACACCTCCATAAACGAATGCATTCAAATAATGGCTGACAATTCAACAATAAAGAAAGAAAGAAAAAACCCATACAAGTGTTTTGGAGAGAGTACCAGAAAAATCCCGAAATCCTTGAGAAATCAGGTGCACTATCTTTGATGAGAAACTTCAGTTAACAGGAACTTAGCATTCACAAGTGGATTCAATTCTTTGGAAGCGATATTTCACAGACCTCAGTTCCAGAGGCTCGGCCAGTGTCCAGTGCACGACGCTTCTCCAAATACGGTACAGACGGTGGGATCAGACTTTTGCATCTGTGTTTCTAACAGTCTACCCTTCAGTTCTGTCACCCTTTTGGATCTCTGTTGCTTAACCTCTGCTGCCCATGTAGGTAACAGGTGTCAGGAAGGTCCTAGAAAGAGCGCCTAGCATAGTTCTTAGAATATAAAAGGGCCGCAATAAACAGCACTCTTGTTCCTGGGCCTTTGATGTGAAACCCGGCTTCTCATCCTGACCTGGAGGCCTTGGACAAGTCATTGAAGCTCTCCGAACAAATACTTCTTGAAGCTCAGGGGCGGCTGGGGAGCCAGGCCTCTTGGTTCTGACCTTTATGAGCTGTTTCACCCGAGGCCAAGCCACATCACTTCATGCCTCGGCTTCTTCAACGATAACCTGGGAATGATGCGACTAAGTGTGCCTTCCTGATCTAGAGAAAGAACTCATAATGTGCTCCTGAGGATTATTACAGACAAAGAAATGGAGTAAAGAGCAGAGCAGGACACAGAGCTGGAAGGTCATCAAGGTAGGATTTGAGCCCAGGCAGCCTGAGTCCAAACCCTGTGCTCAGCCTCTTATGGTGCTTCTCTAGCTTTTCATAGACCTGTTGTTAATATTATTATTTAACTGCTCAAAATCTCTCCATAAAACCTGTGCATGAAATGTCTTTTGCAATTTGGTGGCAGGAAAAGCCCTGTCTCCCACAAGAAATGAATGTTTCCTCTTTTTGAAAATAAGAATTATGCAACTTATCATGTGTTCATTTTTGTCTTGGCTGCCAGGAAGCTCAGAGTCCAATTGTGTGCTCCGTCACGGCGCCCAAGTTATTTCCTTCTTCCTGCATCTTTGTTCCTTATTTTCTCTTTTAATTCTTTTTTTTTTTTTTTTTAGCTAACATTTTCATTTGTGTCTCTTATTGGTAGAGTCCTCAAAATTATTTGGAAAGTGGTACATGGAGATGAAATAAACAAACATAAATCTGAAATTTACATGGAAAATTTAAGTTTTAAAATGTATCTGTTTCATTTGCTATAAACAAAAGTCCATGGGAAATGAAAAGAAATAATTTAAGAGCTATTTTTTTAAAGGACAAAAAGGAAAACTAACAGGAAAACAGAATGACCAACACTGACAGAGGCCAAGTCAAATGAAAACTGCAAAAAGTATGTCTGGGGCTAGAAGTGTTTGTGCTTTCCATGGCTGGAACCTATCATTTCTTAATTATATCCTATGTGTGTTTTGCAAGCTGTGAGCTGCTGTCAAGAGGAAGAACAGCCTCAGACAGGGGAGGAGCCACGGCCCACCCCTGGGTCCTCACATACCTGTACAGAAGCGAAATCCCCCGAGGCACAGGCACCCAGAATAGCAGCGCCCACAAGAACAGACTCCACCTCTTGAGACAGGACCACAGGCATGCCTGCACATGACAAGGCCACACCTCGGTTAGGGAGCAGAGCCGGGGACAGAGAGGTGAGCTGGCAAGCAGCTCCAGCAACAGAAAACACCTGCCATGATGGGACGTGACAGCAGCAGCAGGGACCCTCGCCCGTTCCCCACAGTCCTCTGCTCCTTGGGATGACCTGATTCTAAAGGATTTTGCAGCCTGTGCCCGCGGTGCAGTAGCCGGAGCCCCGAAGGACCCAGCACTCATGAGACCTTCTTGCCCAGACTTCCCACACTTCTGCTGCTACCATCTGCCATTGGTTCAAGTTCCCTTCAGTGAACATTTCTTGAGTGCTTTGCTGGGCCTGTGACTATGGAGACGGACCTCTGTCCTGCTACTCAGTCTCCAAGGGGAGGTGGAGGATAGAAAGATGGAGGCACAGGGGGTTGGTTCTCTAACTGAGATGCACTAAGAAAAGGGAAGTAGTAAGAGGGTGTGATTGATCCCTCTGGGGGCGGTCTATTTCTCTGCAGACAAGCCAAAGCCCTTCTGATGGCTGGCGAGGCCCTCCAGAGCTGGCGCCCACCCCGACGGTCTCCTCCCCTCCTGGTCATCACCCTGCCCCAGCCTCCTTGTTTTCTTGAATCAGCTTCAGGGCCCTCGCCCATGCTGTTCCTTCTGTTTAGGTCACTTCCTCCCAGAGGCCCACACAGGAACTCCCTCTCTGTCCTTTGTGCATTTGCGCAAACATGCCCATCCCGCCGGGCCTTTCCTGACCATTCAGTTTAAAGTGACAACCTACGACATTACTCATTCCCCTCCCTGTTTCCTCAGCATCTCTCACCCCTGCGTGATTACTGTCTGTCTCCTGCTAGAGCCTACACTCCATGAGGGCAGGCACGTGGTCTCATCCACTGCTCAATTCCTGGATTTGAGACTGCTTAACTACCAAGCACAGGGCTTAAATGATGAAAGAACAAATTTCTTGGACAGGGAAAGGGGTGTTCATCAGAGTGGAGACAAGCATTACAGAGGTGTTTGGAGGATGAGTAGGGGTTCACCAGGCAGCAAGAAAAGCATTCTGCAGGCCAGCTCCTGGAGCTTGAAGGTTCACAGTGGGTTTACGATTACTGGAAACAATTTAGAATGCTGAGGGTTTTCTAGGTATATCTGTGCATATCTGTATACTATCAATAAAATATATATAAAATATAAGTATAAATGCATTGGCTAATCAGGAGATGGCAGCAGACTCCACAGAGGAAGCTCGGTAGGCAGACCTGAAAACCTTCCTCTACTCAGGACCTCAGACTGACTTTTTCCAAGACTGGATGTGTCTTCCTACCCTTTCTGGGCAGATCTCCTTGACACATCCGCCCCCAGGCTCCCACTACCTCCTAACCCTTCTTCCGACTCCCAGCCTCAGTCAGCTGCCCAGCCACCTGGGACAGAGAGTCAGGGAACAGTAGTCCCCCACACAGCCGGGGGCTCAGAAATAGCAGCCCCCAGACTGCAGGGCCAGCACCTGAGGCTCTGCTGACAAGCATCGGGGGTGGGGGTCCCTCAGAAAAGCTCAGAGTCCATTCCACGAGCTCTAGGTCCTTCTGTGAGTGACTTGAATGTTTAGCCTCAGTTTCCTGGTGTGTGAAAGGGGGACTCTAGTGAGATGTGCTGCGCAGGTTGGCAGTGATTAATGAGAGAAGGCACACGTGGGGCTTAGCACACGTCTAGTGTCTCAAGCCTCAGAGAAAGGTGGCTGCAGCTGTTAGGGTGAAGATGGAAGGTGAGCAAAGGCCCTCTACACTCACTCACCTGCAACAGCGGGGAAGGGACAGGTAGGTGCCCATAACCATCTACAGGAAAGGACAGAGACCGGGCCACACGGAAGGGCCAGTCAGCAGAGCGCTGCAGGCCTTTGTAGAATCCAGGACCACCCTCGTGGACCCAGAACTTTCTAGAAGATAGCAAGCACCTCTAACTGCCAAGACCTTCCAGCCCCTCCTTACCCTGTCAAAAACCTTACTAGTTCTCAGCAGGGCAGAGCTACCTGAAGTCCCCTCCCCTTGGGAACAGGACACCAGAGAGAACCTAGTGGAACCCCCACTAGCTCTTCAGTTGCACCCTAAGGGCTCTGGAGCCAGACAGTGAGCATTTGAATTCTGGCTTCCTAGCTGATTGAGCTGTGTGGTCCTGGGCAAGTTACTGGACCTCTTCGTGTCTCAGTTACCCCATCTGTAAAACGGGGCTAAAATTCCACCTCCCTCTAGTCTGCTTTGAGGATTAAAAGTACTATTGTCAGTAAGGCACGTAAAGCAGTGCTTGGTTCAGAGAAAACACTAAATTAGCATTAGCTGTTAGAATTCTTAAGATTTTCCTTGCCTCTAAAAACTTCCTTCTCACCTCTGTCATGTGGGTGAAACCAACTCACTGCTTCTACTCCCCTTCGGGTCAGTCCCACCTCTTCCCTTCCCACCTCCCATCCGCTGTGGGTCCTGGGACACTGGCCATGTAGACCACATCCATGGCGTCTTGTCCTCATGGCTGCATCCTTGACTAAGCTCTAGTCAGGCAGCCTCTTCAGAGCCTCTCAGTCTCAGGTTGGCTACATCCCTGCCTGCCCCCTGCAGGCCTAGGGGTGGTAAGACTGTGGGCAGCCCCGGGGGACCACCTGGTCATCGAGCTTTCCCTACACCCTGCCGCACTTCTGTAACAGACCCTCTGATTTTCCTTCAAACTCTCGTGTGTCATCTGTTCCCTGCCTGGACCTGACTCACACTGACACCAGCATCCTCTGGGTCCTCACTGTCCTCTTTGGACACCGGTCAGACTACCGAGAGCACTTTTTTGTTTTGTAATGACCCTTTTGGCTGGACTTTATCATTCCTGTTTGCATCCCCCAGCCAAGCTCAGCGCTGGGTACGTTGGTGTGCTCAGAGAAGGCTTCTGCATGAATTAAATGGAAGGACAAATTATTAAAATAATGAGTAAGAAAGAGGGAAACCCCTGCTGAAACATCCAGGGATAAAAAAAAAAAAAACAAAACAAAATTCAGAGAAGGAACATTCAGTCCCAAGTCAATGGAGGAAACCTACAATTACTTAGGACACACCAAGTATTTCTCGAAACCACAGTTAAACTAACTGCCAGGCGTACAGGGAGCTCCTTCCTCCTCACGTACAGGACAGTTTCCCAAGTTGGCAAAGCCCCGTTTTCTCTGCTTGCACGGAGAAGCCTGCTCATCCGATGGCAAAGATTTGCTTACAAATTATTAAATTGGTTTTTTTCCCCCTAACACACCTCCTTCTTCTTGGCATGGGGCTACCTTAAGGGAAAAAGTGAGCTAACATTTCCTGAACACTGACTTCCAGGCATGAAGCTCAGTGCCCGCCAACTCACGAGCATGCACTCCTCAGTACAATCTAAGGGAGGGAAATAATGCTATTTCTTTTTGAAGAGAAAACTGAGGTCCAGAGAGGTAAAGCAGCTTGCTCAATGTCACAGAGGGGATCACCTGCTCTCTCCATGACTCCACACTCTCTCCAAAAAAGCTTCTAAATCCCGCTGGGTTTGTGACAGGTATTCCTGAGACCCAGGTACCAGGTCTGCGGTCCTCCTAAGCCTCTGTTTGCAGGAAAACCGGATCAATTACAACATTTCAAGGCATCCTACCTACACACCCACTGCTGTGTACCTGCCTTTTACAGGAATGAATGCAAATGGGTTCTTTTCTGTGAGTGCTGGGTGAGGGAGAGGAAGAAGGCAGCCCAGCCTGGAATGTGAACTATTTTATCTAATGCATTAATGAGTTGAGCAGAACCCAAAGCATTTAAAGGCAGATGCACTTTGCCATCACTTGTCAGTCACAGCTTCCCAACACAGAGGAATTCCGGCCAAAGAAAAGGTCCCTTTGTCTGGAACTGTAACCAGTCCACAGCCAGAGACAAAGGGTCCAGTTTCAATCGGAATCCAAATAACGATTAACAGCCTTTTCATTCAACAGCCTGAAGAACAGTTTCCAAAGCAGAACTTTCTGTGAAGCTGCTCTACCCTGGCCACCCCCATCCCCTCCGCTCTGGAGTCAGCTCAGGGACATAAGGCCTGGAAGAGGACCCGCTTTCATGAAGGCTGGAGCCACAGGGCCTGGTCAGGACCCAGGGTCACTCCAACTGCCCTGCTCGCGGGGCATTCTCACCGGTGACCTGTTAGCCAAGGCAGATCTTTTCTCCCCTCCTGCATAGAGGCAGGAAGGCTCTGTGGCTGTTGGAAGGCTGGAAATTGGAAAGTCACTCACAGATCATGTTTTAAGTCTGAATCTTATCTGACCAGCTAGCTGATGTTTAGATACAATGTGGTTATCAGTTTTCTCCTGGGGGAAATGACAAGGTAATTTGGGCTCCTTTTTTAGGTCCTTCCTCTTTCGGCCTCGGCATGGCCCACATCCCTGGGTTATGGAGACTTCCGTCAAGGAAGAGTAATCCTCACATCGGAGCAAACTACTCAGAAAAGCTAAGAAACCTGGGTGAGCAGCACAGCACAGGGGACGCTGGGCCTGGACACACCTGGGTCACAGTCCTAGTTCTGTCCTTCCCCTCTTCTTAATGTTTGACTTTGGACAATTTAATTGACCTCCCTGAGCCTCAGTTTCTTTATCTGTAAGATATGGCACAGATTTCTACCTTTTGGCTGTTTACAAAATTAAACGTATACAATGATTCTAGCAACACACAGTGGGAGCTGGGTTAATGGTAGTACTTTCTATGCTTAACATCCTGATATTTTACCCTTAGACTATGTGCTTTTTTATACCATCCTCTGGCTTGTGCCTCAGTCTATTTATCTCTAAGATGGGGATGAGTAATTCATTTAGTTTGATCTCACAAAGTGCAGGGATTAATTATGCCCTGACATTTGCTAAAACTCTGATCTTCAGGGGTCTGGAGGGGGCAAGGGTGGTATAAAGCAGTGTCAAGGGCAGGGACCTTGACTCACCCAGCTGTCAGAGGGGTAAGGAATCCAGGGGATGGGAGACAGCAAGAGATCATGATGGAGGGAGGCTACTGAAGGATGGTCTCCTATGAGCTGGAGCTGGGCTGTAGGCAGGGTCCAATCCCCTCTATCTCCTTTCCCCTGCCCTGCTCTGGGGCCTGGCCATCCTCGGTAGGGGAGGGGGGATGCCAATCTCCAGGAGACACCAGGGGAGCAGGGAACAAGAGGCACAAGAGCACAAACTCCACAGGGACAGCAGTCCAGGGAGGGCTCTGTAATACCAGCGAGCCTCCTGCCAACGGGGTCCCTTTCTTAAGGCCCAGGGATCAGCACCAGGGGTCCTGCTCTGCTGTGCTCATATCACCAAGGCACTAGCGCATGACTCTGGATTTTCTCAATTTGTGTCATAAGCTATGAAAGAGTCACAGGATCTTGGGGTTTCAGGGCTCAAATTCCCATCTGCAGCCAGACCCTGTTCCCAGAGCAGCTGGGCTCTGCATTCTTCCTTCAGGACAGCCTCCCTACTGTGCCCTCCAGAGTGTGTGCCCTGCCCGGTCTCAGGTCCAAACCACGTGAGGTGTCCGACTATGTTTCCATAACACTCTCTGCTGTTTTTTTCTCACTGTCCACTCTTGTCTTGCCACATAACATATGCACATCAGTTTGCCCTTTTCAATAGACTCTGAGCTCTCTGGGGGCAGAAACCCTGCCTTACTCATCTCTGTAGCTTCAATATTCCCCACAAGCGTGCATCAGAAGAGGTGCTCGGACTGTTTTGTAAATGCGTAAATCACGTGCTAGCCCTTGCTGACCTCTTTCATCTTATTTCTTGGGATCATTCAAAAGGAGCATTCCCAGAAAAGTCACTTTCTCCATCGTGTCTACAAACACTTCACTGTGATTTTAAGGAAAAAAAAAATACATGTTAACCTAAATGTGCAAAATAATTTGGCACATCACCTGTACCCTGCTATTTCTAACCTCGCCCGGTTCGCAGCCAGGCACATTTGCTGCCAAGCCCCAAAGGACCTTCTCTGTTCCTCCTCAGACTTACCTGTAATGTCTGCGTGCATCTGCACAAAAAGGGGATTCTTGCTCAGACCTCCACACAGGAAAAGGGTGCTGATGGAGTGCCCTGCCGCCTCCAGGGCTTCTATGATGAGGCGCGTCCCAAACTTAAAGGGAAAAAGCAGAAGAAAGCATCAGTGCAGCAGCAGCGCGAGTGAAAGCTCTGGAACGTTTACTAAGCATTTACCCAGTGCCAGACACCACACGGAGAGCTTCACATGCACCGTCTTGGAGCACCGAGACTCCAGGAGATTATGTCGCTTCTCATCATACAGTGAATGAAGTCACAGAGTAGGAATTCCAATGGGGGCCTGTCTGACTCCCACACCCGCGTAATTACTATACCATTTGCTTCCATCAGTAGTTACACAAGGCCGACAAAAACAAGTGGCAGTGCTGCCACAGTTAACAGTAACACAGTTCACCGGAACAAACACGGGGTGAGTGTCTGCTGTGGCCCCAATCCTCTAGCAGGAACGAGGAATGGAGTCACTGGCTGGTGGTCTCTCGCCTATTTTCCTTCCCTGGATAGGAACTGAAGAGGTTTGATTTTTGGAAAAGAACACCAATAAAATCAGCAGCAGAAATGTGACAAGAGAGCTCCAACCGCATAAAGGGGAGGATAAGACTTCAGGCTGGCGGAGGGCTAACCTGACCTTTATGGTCCCTGGAAGCCAGGTAGTGGTTTTCCAATGACAGCCCTGGAGCCTGCGGCCCGGGACGATGTGGGAATCCCATGCTCTGGTTCGGTCATGGCTTTGCCTGATTTCATTTCAGCCCTCATGTGCTGGTATCTTCCCAAAGTGTGTTAGGCTCCTCCTTGTGCTAAGGTCCCTAACCTCAGTAAAAATCACTGATGCTTCAGAAAAGGACACTGCTGCGGGGTCATCAGGGTGAATGTCAATGTACGATTCTTTAGTTTTAACTAGGATATGTGAACAGCTAAAAATGAGTTTATCTGAGGTTCAAAAACTGGAAGTTCACGAGTCATTTATTTGGGGGCAGGCTTAAAAGCAAAAAGATGGAGTGTGACATGACTTTAGGAGGCAGGCACATGGCACTGGTTGAGAAAGTGGCTCTGGAGGGAAATGAGGGAGAAATGGTTTTATGATGGCAGGAGAGAGCCCTTGAGATGTTTAGAGAGTGATTAACTGGGGGATGACACAGTCCCAGGTGTGGACAAGGGGGTGAGTTACGAAGCACTGGGAGGGGGAGGTCAGGAAACGTGAGAAGGTCAAGGATCTGGGAGGCCACAGATGGGGCAGCCACCAAGAAGGTGGGCTCAGGGATGGAGAGAAGACTGTGAGCCGGTGTCACAGACTATGTGACAGTGCTGTGGGAAGCTGGCACCCCAGTGTGTAGAGAAGAAGGCAGCAGTTGAGCATGAGGGCATGGCCTATCAGAGTAACCAAAGTAAAGGAAGAGGGTTTGGGAAGTGGCCAGGATGTCCCCCTGACCCCCAGGGGGTAGCATGCAGGGCAAGTCAAGCCTCTTTGGACCAGGCAGTCTGGAGAGCTGTCTTACCTGGGTCTGGGGTGCCTCTGGGACAGAGGGTAGCTAGAAGGTGTCTTGGGGACCATGGGGCATGAAATCCTAAAGGCCGTTTTATGAGAGACGGGGGCACTTCAGGAGCAAAAGCTCAGCAGTTCCAGCCCAGAGGCCCTCAGCTATCCATGAATCTGGTAGGAATATGGATTAGGTGAAACCTGGGCCACCAAAAATAATCCACAGATGTCGTGTGTTAAAAAAAATTAAAACATGTTGTACCGTATAAGGCCAGATCAGCATGGGGCTGATTACCCCCAGATGTTCTTTCTTAAGCTTTTGGGAGGGTCATGAACCCTCTCGAGAATATGATAAAACCTACTGACCTTTCCAGAGAAAAAGGCACTTACAAAAAAAATAGTATTATGAATGACTTTCGAAGGTCAACAGACGCCCCACGTCCACCGCAGATCACTTGGTGTCTGTGGATTCCAGGACACCCTAGTCTAAACGAGGGGCATGAGCCTGTAGTAGTTAAAAGCATGGCTTTTGAATTCAAGAAACCTAGGGCTGGCATTCAGACATTTCACCTACTATTTGAATCTAACTGTATGGAAACTAGATTCAATTCTCCTTTTTAAAAAAGGAATCATAGTATCACACTCATTTAACTGAAAACTCTGCAAGTTGTCAGAAATGTTGCCATGCAAATAACATTTTTTTAAATATGGCCTTAGAATTGATGAAATATAGTAATACTGCAGGGTTGCTGCTGAAGACGGTGGATGCACCACTCGCACAACGGTGTCGAGAACATGGAAGGTGTTCGGACATGAGTGCTACCCTAGTTATTAGCTAAACTCGAGGCACCCTGCTATGCACTCTGATGTCATCCCTAAGCTTATGACAGACTCAAAAACTGCACCTTGTCATCCCCATGTAGGAGTTCTATGATTTGCCTGAGACAATAGGGTCTGCGTTGGGGGAGGACAGGTTCCCCCCAACATGCATGACAATACCATGCAAAATCGGTATGTCTGATACTTCTGAAACCAGAGACGTGCGGCTCACGTGATTAGCAGGCCAGAGCTGAGGGTAACACAAAGCACATTCCCTTGGGAAATGGCAAGAAAGTATCTGCACAAGAGGCACTCCCTTGGGAGGGGCTGTGACAGCCTGCCTGTCCCCCACGTGGCATTGTTGGCTGGAATTTCCCACTCCCTCCAGGGGTCCCAGGCTCCACTCTGTGAAATGTCCCACCCTCCTTAAATGCCATGCCACGGGGCTTTGTGCTAAAATGATTTTGTGCTCACCTTTCTGGAAAAAATGTTTTCCCAGAGAAATTTAAATTAAAATCAGGCCAGTCCACTGGGAATGTACAGAACCAAATGCAAATCGAGAGACTTCAAATGCAAATAGTACTTTTTAAGGGTCTATTCTGAGAAGAAAACTATAGATGAACAGTCTATGGATAAACTGGTTGTTTGACAAGTCTTTCAATTCAGTGTGATCAAGAGAGAATTTTACTTCATGGAGAGTTTCGCACAGTCCCAAGTTAACTTCATTACAATATCTCTTTCATTCTATTCCTACAAAACACCAACCGCATCTATTCACAACATATAGATGCTAGAGCAATATTCAGAGCTAACGAAACAAAAAAACCATTTTTTTCCCAAGTTGAACATCATGGGAAAATATCTGTTATCAGAATACTTCATTGAAATGCACATCTTTGCCTGAAAGATCAGCATACCGCCTTACCTTTGCAAAACAGACTGAACTACTCACAATTCAGTTGACCCTACAATAAAGCCTTATTTAAAAAATCGGTCTTAAATTTCTTTCCCTTCGTGGTATGATAAAGGTCATTAAGACGATGGAAAGAATAAATATGATAGCTTTTAGAACATGCACAACCCACTGAATACAAGATTGATTTTCTGAGTGTGTGGTATTTGGGAAAATGTAGTTGACTCCACCCAGCCTGCATTATATTTAACCTCATTTACATAGTCTCCAACTTCTGCAGTGTTCTTACCAGGGATTGGGGGGAGGGGGCACTTCTGTGAGGCATTCCTGGCCAAAATAACAACATTTGGAAGAAATGTAAAATAAAAATCAGTCTGAGAAATGCCTGAAAGCTATTTCATCCGTGTAGCATTTACAAGCATATCAACAAGAACATGCAGGTTGGTAGAGTGGAAAGAGCAGAAGATTGGCAGTGAGGCAGGCACGCCTCAGCTCTAGCTGCGATTCTACCGGGCACTTGCTATCTTATAAGATGCTTTCCCCTCTGTCTGTTGAATGAGGACAATCTCACCTACTTACTGGGTAGCTGTCCTAGGCGACAGGTGGGTAGGTACTCTGGTGCCCGGCACAGCTAGTGGGTATCAGTGAAAGGTAACAGTCATTATCATCACGTGATGGTGTCCCTTGGTCTGCCTCTCAGCATGTACTCAGAGCAGGAGCAGCACACAGCTCTGATTTTCCATTTCAGTGTGTGGTCATTTTATTCCACTTGAAGACTTTTCATACAACAGCACTGACAGATCAGAAAATCAAAGTTCCTCAATACTCCATATATCTATCTATTTATTTTAGAAAGCCGTGGCTACCAATCCCGGCTCTGCTAGTTGCTAAGCTACATGAAATTGAGCAAGTTAATTAATCTTGCTCAAGTGGAGGTTTTAGGTCTGCAGAATGGGGATTCTAACACCTAGTTCACTAAGTCACATGATGTTTGTAAACATTTAGCACAGTGCCTGGCACATAATACCCCAAACAGGATCCAAACAGGAACACTAAATAACTGTCTTGACTGCCAATGCCCATTATTCTCCTCCATATTCATTTAATCATTCACTCCCTCCATTTTGACAGATGTCAGAATTATCAGTTTTTGACCAAGTCCCCATAACTAAGGCCAGCTGATCGATGCCACTGAACTGGCCAAGTTAGTAAATCAATGACAGTTGCTTCAGGAAGACAGTCAAACTGGCACATACATAAACTAAAAGGACTCTTTCATACACTCCAGTTGGCCTATTCCATGTAGGACTGTATGTTCTTAGTGGTTGAAAAGCTCTGATCTCTTATATCTACATGGACAAATGTGGACATAAGAAAAGCACTTCTGTTAGTGATATGGATAGCAGAAGAAAATGTATGCAGTTCTATACTTGAAGGAATAAGGTTATGGAAGTGGTATATGGAGAAACAAAACAATGGACGGAATACATTTAAATATGTCCACATAACATTAGCTAAGAAACTTTGTGTGTCTCTAGAAATAAATTTTGAATCAGAATTTAGTGAAATGATTTTTCCTTTCTTTTGGTCTAGGTTCTCTTACGAGATTAACTACAATTTTGGGGGTTCCTTCCCACTCGGAAAGCCATGACCCCCTCCTCCAAAATGCACTTCCTAACCTGTTTGTGTAGCCCATTTCCAGATCACCTCTGGGACAATAAGATTCTTGGACAATTAATGTTTAAACTGTTAGATTGTTTTCACTTTGGATTCACCTTCAACAGAGTTCCTAACACTTTAAATTCTCCCCTCCTTTTCTCCCTAACCATCTGAACCTCTCGTGGAAGCAGCGAATTACCTAAAACCAAATACTTCCATGTTTGAAGGATGCTTCCTATTTAGAGGAACCCTATAATGAATCCTCTTCAAAGGGAACAATGTCACGTGTTTTAAAAGTTTGCACATTCTTAACGTCAGCTTTTCTTAATGCAAACACACATGGTGTCGGCTTCTATTTAATTGATCTTGGAAGACAGATTACATACATGAAAACTATGATGTTCAAAGGCTTGAGCTCTTTTCAGCTTTCAGCTATGTGAGGTGATTAGTGAAGCAGGTGAAGAACATCAAGATTTCCTTCCTAAAAGACACGCATCTCCTTTGGGCAAGCTCTTTTTTAATTAACAATCTCTGTCGCAAAAGCACATGACCTATCTTGGAGGAACATATGGTCTAAAGTTTATTGATAGCCCCTAGTCTCTTTTAAAAAGGCATTAAAGGGTCTTACAGCAATGGCTTGAACTGTAGCCAGGTAGAGAATGGCAAGATCATCGAGGTCCTGAGACAGTTTCAACCCGGTGACCTGGAGGGATGAAGAAAAGAAAAGAAAGAGATGGCCAAAAGGAGCTGCCGTGGATAGAGATAGTTCCCATGAAACAGGTTCAGATGTGTTTTCTTGCCCAAACAAGTTCATATGCAAATCCCCTTTTTGTGAGCTGAACGTGAAATGACTACCAAACTCTTTAATCTCCAGACTTGGGAAAAACTATCATTTCTTCTCTAAAAGAAAGTGCCCTGCCTTGTATTAAACAAAAACAAAACAACTACTATAAGGAGATTGTGTTTGATATTACTTAGCATGAAATTAAATCTTTCTTCTTTAAAAAAATGTTCTTTTATTATAAACACCCATTTTCTTTGTTGGCTTGGAGAAATCAACATGGAGCAATGGCATTCTAGTAAAAGATGATCTTATTCTGAGCTCTGCTGTTGTCAGAATTCAGTGTAACAGCATGCAGGGGGTATTCAGAGTAAAATAATATGTCTCCTATAAATGTTATACCTACTAGGGAATAATTTACAATCTGTGGTTTGCAAGGGAATCCCATTAAAGTCAATCGGAACCACATGCTTATATGGAGTATGTCAATTTCTGAGAGATTCCAGAACCGAACAGGACGCTAAATGTGGATGCCTTCAAGACCTGTTCACAGTCCCTCCTTCTCATTTCCTACTCATTAACGTCTTCTCTTGGGGCATTTCTAGAGGGTGAAGAACTGTGGGGTTCTTTAAGCCTACTCTGAAGTTTGTGGACATCGATACCAGAGTTCGCTTTGTATTTTCACATTACAAAATTAATCAACATAACATACATTTCCTCATAGCCTACAGTGTGTATGATCTTGAGGGCAATGAGGTGGCGATAGGAAGCCTGCATTAAAACAGGAGAGCTGAGGGGGTCTACCCAGCTCCTTTTCCTTGGTCTCTCTGTCCCATTTACCCTCTCCAGACTGTCCTTTGAGCCACTACTAAGGGGCCATGTTGACCTGTTGCAGGGGAGAGACTCCATTCCGTCACTGAAACCAGAGATCTGAGAGCACTCTTCCCCAACTTTCCCCATCTTCCCATATTTATGCGGGTATCCAAGTCTCGTCCATTTGATCTCCCAAATCTTTTATGAATCCATCCCTTCTCTCCATCCTGTTGCTCACTTCTTCAATCCAGGCCACCATCATGTCCTTCATGTGTGCTGAAAGACCCCCTTTTCTAGTGGTGCTCCTCTCCATAAAGGCACAACCAAATGTTCTCACATACAAATCTGATCAGATTATTCTGTTACAAATTGTCCATTGACTTCATTTTGAGGCAGAAGTGTCTACGCTGTTTGATGTGCTTTTTCTTGGGCTTGCCTCTACTTACTTCTCCAGCAACTGTCCATGTCCCTCCTCACTTAGTATCCTCTACTCCAGCTATTCTGACTACTCATCGAAGTCTGTTGATGCAGGGATTATTGAATTCAAGTAGAGCTACCTGCTAATGGTTTCTCTTGCCAAATACTTGGGTGGCCAGATGAGAACTATGGCTTTGATTTTAACATGAAGGAACATGAAGATTTGAATGAGAGACTAGAGGGGAATTCTGGGTATGCATCTTCCGAAGCCAATAACTTGAGTGTGAAGGAACATCCCTTGTAAAGTTCCCCGGAGACCTAAACACATAGTAACAACACTGGCAGTAAAGGAGAACATGAACACTGCTGATGTTACAGAAGTTCACTTCATAACGTGCATAAGGAAATAACGTGCCCTAGGGAACACCGAGAAAAGAAAGTAGAACCTAGGTGTTCTGACGGACCCCCTGCGATACTCACACAGTGTCTCCAATGCCTAGCACTATGTCTGGCACATAGGTACTAAGTTACTGTCGGTTCTATCTGTTGAATGTGTGAATTAGTGACAATGCTTTTCCCCTTTGTATACCCATCTTTCCTAACATCCTAGCCTTTTGTGTCTAATCACACGATTACGGGAGAATGGTACTTATCACTTTAGCTCCTCATATATTCACAGAGGGGAGGGTCATTTACACCAAGCCCCAAGAAAGAACCGTGGAAGATCACTTCTAGTTGCTCATTCCAGGCTTTCACCCCTCCCCACTCCACTGCCAAGACCTGACACTTGGCTTCCCTCATCAGTGGCTTGTATGAGACTGGGAAAAAAGAGTATCCCCGTGACTCATATGGAAGCTTTGTGTGAATTAGAAAAAGGTGCCTCCTCCACACAGACTAAATGCAAATGGTATCCCATTTGGGAGAATAAATTATAAGAAGGAGCAGAGTGGGTGGGATTTCAGCCCTATTGTATGTCCCTTCAGCCAAGTATCTCGTGTTGTCGACCAGCACCATGTCAAGGGATGGTCCTCGATAAAGATCATCATCACGAATGGCCTCTCTTTTCTCTGCTGGCCTTGCAGCATCTCTGCAGCTTATCTACTGAAAAAGTCAACTGGGCTAAGGCCTAGAGGGCCCTTCCAGAGCCAGTCCCAGTGCAGGCTACTTCTGGCTCCTCTCTCTGGTCATCAGTGTGATGTGAACGAAGCCATGATCCTTTGTGTGACTCAGTTATGTGTATGCTTGGCAGACTCACATCTCCCTGTAGGTGGGTCCTGAAGACCAGACTTAGATAAATTGTGATGAGTGGGGAAGAAATCTGACTTTGTACATGAGATACATTCTCCTATTAATTGACGAGCAATCCTAGTGCCACGGATCACGTTGATAATATAACGGGTTTTGTTACCCTTGATTAGTAAAAGCCCATTAGACAGACTGGATGCAGTACTACCAGATTTCATTTTCATTTTTTTTTTATTACTTTTAAAAATTTTTATTTATACCCCACACCCAGCATGGAGCCCAAAGTGGGGCTTTAACTCACGACCCTGAGATCAAGACCTAAGTTGAGATCAAGAGTTGGACATTTAACAGACTGAGCCACCCAGGTGCCCCCAGATTTTATTTTCTTATCCCTCAGTAAATATTCATGCAAGCTTCCCCCAAAGTATTGGTATTCAATTAAAAAAAGTATCATGGCCCCTTCTCTAAATTTCTAGTGCCTCCAGAGCTCAGAAATCATTGAGGAGAAAAGAGAAGATAGTTTCTTTTCTCCAGAAACTGAGAATAAGATTATGTAAATGAGCACTAAATTTAACTCCTAAGCTTGCTAGTAGCTTGGGCAAAAGGGACACAGCATGGGTGACATAGTGTTTTCTTTTTCTGATAAATAAAACATACCTATACTTCAAGGCAGAAAACATTATTCTAAGGAAGAAGGTACTCAGCAATGAAAGGGAATAAGCAAGCACCGCTCTCCCACACCACCTCCAACATTTCCTTACCACTAACACCAGGGCCAGGGAGTTGAAATGTCAATCAGTGGAAGACATTTCTCTCTTAAGTGTGAAGTTACTATGGTCTGGGGCCCTGCTGGCTTGAAATACCATCTGATAAGCAGATAGAGACTCTAGAAGGGCCGATCATCATGAATTCCATTTGAGTTTTCTCTCAAATACTAGGGACTTCAACCTCGCCTTGGTAAAAGCTGAATGGCTGTTGACCCAAGATAGAACTTTCTAAGGAGTGCCTGCCATGTGGACCACTCAAGAGGCTACAGAGGCCCCTTAGGGAGCCATCTTGGTAGGGAAGTGGCTGCAGTACCCCAGGAATGCCAGGGATGTCCTGGGGGAGATGCAGCTTTGTCACCAGTGAGATAGCTGAGCTGTGACAGATGAGCAGATATCCCTGTGTGAGGGCTGAACTGTTCCATCAATAAGAGGAAGTGGAAGGAAGCATAAGAGGACAGAGCGCGTTTATAGAAGATATGCATGTGCCTGTTTTGAATGTTTGGGCAAGACAGTGCAATGTGTGGGGAAGCCCCACAGAAGAGTTGCACTGGTAAGCACATTTTATTTATTTTGCTATTGTGTAACAAGGAGAACTGTAAGAGAAAACACTTATAATGATTACTTAGAGATGTGTGAAAGCTGCGTATGGTGGCCAAAGAGATGCAAACAACGTCTGATAACTTCAACATCCTAGATGGTGGTTAAGAAATGCTTATGTGGAATTTCTGAGCTTAGAAGAGAAGTGTGGGTAAGTGGAAAGAAGACAAGCTATGGAGGAAGACACCTGGGGTCAGAGCTTGACCTTCCCCCAGCTGGCTGCACAAGGGTGTTTTGTGACCTTTCAGAAGCCTATTTGTGAAGCAGGAATAATGACACCTCAAGGCATTTTGGGAAAGATTAAGAATCATTTGCGAAGTGCCTTACATGTTCAGGAAGCTCTACTGAGTTCACAAGAGTTAAACCGTTAGGATGCCAATGGCACTTAACGTTGATTTTCTTTCCCTTTCTCTTAATAAATGTTTGTTCTATTTATCTTAAATGCACGAAGGCCTCAATCCCATTCATTAACCGGAGTACAGCAACAAAGCATCTCCTTTAACATGGTATGCGAACCCCCAGGGTATTCATGAGGGGCACTGAAGACCAGGGCATATACAGCGTGGGGAAGACAAGGCAGAATGCACGTTGTCCAGCATCAGCAACAAGATCATGTTAAAGATATGGACATCTAGGAGTGTGGACACATAGCATGGCCCTGATGAGTGCCCATGAGTAGGACAGGGGGGAACTCACTTGCAAGGACTCCTCAGAGAAATCTTAGTCCTTACCAACCTACACACCTTCCTTCACTCTGTAAAGAGCCAGGACAGATGGATTTCACCATCGACTTCACCTTAAGTCTTGCTGCCACTTAGGAACTGTGAGAGCCTGAGCACACCTCATCTTTTCCTGGGATCCTCGCTGTATGCAGACTTCCTGAGCTCCAACTCCAAATTTATTGAATCTTTGGTGTGGGCCCAGCAATTTGCATTTTGGCAAGGTCATAATGTACAAGAAATTGTGGGAAAAGCTGTCCTTAACCTTGGCATTGTGAATTACAGGTTGATAGGCCCTAAAATTGTTGAAATAATTTTAGAAAGACAACAGTAATTCAGTTAGCCATTTTTCCCCTTCTTAGTCATTTTAAAGGAATTAGTTATATACGTTAGTAAGAAAAAAAATCTTGGAAATGGAATCTCAAGGGGTCTCTAAAGATTACAAAAGACAAGAAAAAGGATTCCCCAGTCCTGAGATTTTTCTAGGGTCATCAGAGCTTGATGGACTAGCCAAGGCTCAGGGGAATTGGTTGAAAGCTTTTCAGAAAACAAAGGAACAGCAAAAATGCTCTGTTTGCTCAGTCAATCATAAGGGCAGAGCTGATGGACAGACAGCAAGGAAATGAGAAGAATCACAGAAAATTTTATAGAAAACCCCTGGAGAGAGGACAGAGACTGGAGAACAGGTCTGAAATAATCAGCAGCCTGGATAAGAAACAGAACAAATGTCCCAGAGGTTTCAGTTAAGTATCAGGAATTGAGGCTGTCACTTGGCATCGCCCAAAACTCACCCAGATTTGGGAAATGCAGATAAATGTGTTAATACAATGTAGTGAACAGAACAGTAAAGATGTCCCCCCAAGATTTCCACCCTGCAGTTACTCAATCAAGTACTAATCTAAGCACTGCCAGAAAGGGACTTTGTAGATGAACTGGTTATTGGCCAGTTGATCTTAAAATACAGAGATTAACTTGCATTATGCAGTATAAACGCAATGTAATCACACGAGCCCTTAAAAGCAGAAGGGTCAGTCAAGTGACAGAGTAGAAGGCAGAAGAAATGAGGCAGGAATGGAAACCAGGGAGATTCGAAGGATGAGGACACGATCTGCCACTGGTGGCTTGGAAGAATGGACGAAGGGGGCAAAGAGTCAAGAAATGCAGGTGGCCTTGGGGTGCCTGGGTGGCTCAGCTGGTTGAGCGTCCAATTTTAGGCTCAGGTCATGCTCTCACAGTTCGTAGGTGTGAACCCCATGTCAGGCTCTGTGCTGACAGCTCAGAGCCTAGAGCCTGCTTCGGATTCTGTCCCTCTTTCTCTGCTCCTCCCCTGCTCATGCTCTGTCCCTCTCTCTCAAAAATAAATAAACATAAAAATAAAAATAATAAATAATAATAAAAAATAAATGCAGGTGGCCTCCAGAAGCTCAGGACCCCTGTCTGACAGTCAGCCATGATATAGAAACCTCAGTCCTACAACTCCATGGACCTCAAACTGGCCAACAATTTGAATGAAGTTGGTAGATTATTCCCAGAGCCTCTAGATACAAGCCTTTGGTTCTGGTCTTGAGAAAACTGAGGCAAAGAAACGAGCTGAGCTGGCCTGGGTTTCTCACCTACAGAACTGTCAGATAATAAATTTAAGCCTCTAAGTTTGTGGTAATTTATTAAAGCAGCAACAGACAACGAATAAACTCACAAAGCCTTGACTGACATTCTCCCTCACAGCCTTATTCTATTGCTGAACCCTACATGACACAGTAGTTTATTTGCAAGTCCCCAGATACACTAGGCACATCACATCTTTGTCCGCTTCTGATGCTCTAAATAAGACATTTTAATGTACTCGTACCAGAATCCCAAAGCTGTTCTGGTCAACAGTCCTGGCCCTTGGTGTCATCTAGCCTGTCTTGATTTACATATTAATGATTCACATACTAATTTGGATCCCATCCTTGGTCCCTTGGACTTAGATCTTTCTCATAATTTATCTGTTGGGTATTCCTATCAGATTTCTACCCAATTCACTCCTTCATCTTCTATCAAGCCACACTACCTTGGGAAGGACTCTTATTTATAATCCATGGGTTTTACTTGTTGCTTGGTATAGTCAGGGAAGATAGAAAGCACTAAGGAAATAAAGTCTGAATCTTAAAAAGTCACTAAGATAAGGAGAAAATATGGCAGACACACTGCAAACAGAGTGGGAGTATGAAGACACAAAAACGTCGTTTTTTTTTTTCTTAAAAAAATTTTTTTTCCTCCCAATGGATATCCGGGCCTCAATCTGAATGCACTCATTTCTAATATTACTTCTGTTTTTCTCCCTCTCCTGGAAAATAGCTATGACTCTGGATCTGAGAGAGAGAAAGAAAAAAAGAGAGAGAGAGAGAGAGAGAGAGAGAGAGAGAGAGAGAGAGAGAGAGAGAGAGAACAAGCAAGGAAGAAGGGCAGAGGGAGAATCTTAAGCAGGCTTCATGCTCAGCGCAGAGCTCAATTCCACAACCCTGGGATTATGACCTGAGCTGAAATCAAGAGTCTGATGTTCAACCTACTAAGCCACCCAGGCACCCCATCTTCGTCCTTTTAAATGGGGCAACAACACTGTCAGGCAGGGCTACTATAAATGTTGGGGATGGTGCATGTAAAGCATCTGTCTTGGGACCTGACACCTATCATAACTGAAACCTATCGTAAAACAGAATACGAGCTGCTAAATTAGTTGCTTCAATAAGAAAATGCATTATCAGAACACCAGCTAAATGCTACTTAGGATATTAAGCTTTGTTATAGGACTCAATCTGTCAGAGGCAAAAATATGTAAAGAGCGTTACATTGTAACAAAATTATCACCAAACACATGTCAAAGGGTGCACGTCTCTGCAAGCCTGACCAACGTGTCAGTCAAAAGCTGCTAGAATTAGCTCATGAGTTCCAGCTCTGTCATCCACCTCCTCATTGGAGGAAGCCACTGGGATACAGGCTCTGGCTCCATCTTCCTCCTGAGATCCTGCAAAGGTTCATCTGTGTGGCTGACTCCATCCACATCTGACTCTGTGAGCAAGGCCCATCTATAGCTGGGGTTCAGTGCTCTGGGAACTGGCTGAGATCTTACAGCGCTTCTTTCCTGACTCCGCCTCAGTTTTTCACATGCACACTGGCCCTGTGCTTGCTTTGATGAGCCGTTGGAGTAGGACTCAACCTCTCCAGCAGTTTGAGCAGCATATGGTCTTATGTTAGAAATCACAGCTCTTCAAAGCAAGAGAAAATAACTTTCCATTCTGGGTAGCACTGTACTTGCAAAATGAAGCGGAGAACACACGTTTCAACCCCTGGGGAATATGGTGTCTTTGTAGCCAGATACGCTTCTGATGTGACCTGCTTCTTTGATTAAAGCTGATTAATAAACTTCTTGGATATTTCAGGAAAAGCATTTTTTAAAAACCACCCAAAGAGGTAGTATTAATCTGAGAACAGAAACTAGTCATGTTTACCAAGAGGCATGTGCTCTTTCTAAGTGCCTCCAGCACTGACAGTTTTGTAAGGTACACAAAATTTGAGGGTTTCCTGTTGCATTAAGGAAATTGAAGGCTGAGGACTTGTATATAGAAAAGACTAAAATCTATACCTGTATGAGACTTGGTTCCTGTGAGGGACCAAGTGATCGTTCGGCTTCAGCAGCTGGTTGTGCACAGCCAATGACCTTGGTGGCTGGTCCCAGGGCTGAGGCTACTTAGCATTCAAAGGCCACACTTAGAATCCTGCTAGCCATCTTCTAACATGCAAATAAGGGCCACTAAGCAGAAGCCACAGGTTCACAAATATTTGCTGCTGTTGTCTGTCCACTATGTGATGGTCTCCCCCTTTAAATCCAACAATGATCGCACAAGGAAGCCTGTGTGGGTCCAGCCTACTGATGAGCAGACTGACCTCAGAGAGCTAACCTCCAACGTCACACAACTGGTACATTTTCAGGACAGGACGCAAGTGCAAGTCTGACTTCAAACCCTGGGCTCCCTTTACTGTTCCACAGTGAAAAAAAACTATCCAACCAAACATTTAAAATAAAAACAATCAGGGGCACCAGTGTGGTTCAGTCAGCTAAGCATCCCATTTGGCTCAGGTCATGATCTCACAGTTTCCTGGGTTTGAGCCTTGCATTGGGCTCTGTGCTGACAGCTCAGAGCCTGGAGCCTGCTTCAGATTCTGTGTCTCCCTCTCTCTCTGCCCCTCCCCTGCTCATGCTTCATCTCTCTCCCTCTCTCTCCCTCTCTCTCTCTCAAAGATGAACATTAAAAAATAAAATAAAATAAAAATAATCATAAAAATATCTAAAACAGGCCACCATTTCTGATGGTGAGGATTCAGCTTCACCTTTCTTGATGCATCACCATGTCACATTTCTTTAAATGTCAGCATTTTTTCTTTTGTTTTGCTTTTAAGGAACCTAGGGGCATCAGTGTTAAATGTTTTGATGCTAATTGCTATGAGCGGAGCTTCTGTTTCCTTCACACCTCATATGCAGGGCCCTTCACTAATTTATCAAGTGGAAAGGAGAGATATTTATGTAGGCAGCTACTAGGTAGGCACACTATTAAGTTGCCCACACCCTTAGCCTCTATCTCGTTTTAGCCCGGTGCCACAGGTCAATCATGGAAGGAGAAATGAAGCAGCCATGTACATGGCGGGGAGCCAACTGTTATCAGCACAAAAGAAAATGATGTTCTCACGCATAATGGAAAGATTCCTGGGTTATGCCCTGTTCCTACTTATAAGGGAAGGCAGCGCTAAAGCAGAGTTTATAGCCAGGTCAAAGCAGGAGTGCTGATTCCTTCTGAAATCTGAGTCTGCGAGGGTGTGAAGGAAACAAGAACCATTACTGAGCAGAGAAAGAGGTCAGAGCTTAAAGCCAAGAGCCAGGGTAAGGACAAACATGGGAGAAAGTGAGAAGGCCAGGTTTCAGAGCAGGGGAGCGAGGACCAGGCTGAGGAGTGTGGGTGGGTACGAAACCGCGCCTGAGATGGCTGTGAGGACTCCCATCTCGGTCCCCAGAGCGTCGTGCGGAGTCCGAACAATGAGTTAAGGCAGCCCTGTGGGGGTGTGCATGCTCAACGTCAGGCACATTTTTATCTAGGGGTTCTATTTCTTGGCACTGCGACTTTGGGCAGGTCACTCTTCATTCCTCCCTTGACAAATAAAGACTGAAACAACTGCTTAGCCATAAGGCAATTATTCGATGCCTGTCTTTGACCTAAACACTGCTGAAAAGTTTTTTTAATGTTTATTTATTTTGAGAGTGAGAGAGAAAGAGAAAGAGAGACTGGGAGATGGGCAGAGAGAGGAGGAGACACAGAATCTGAAGCAGGCTCCAGGCTCTGAGCTGTCAGCACAGAGCTCCACGTGGAGCTCAAATCCACGAACCGTGAGATCATGACCTGAGCCGAAGTCGGAAGCTTAATGAACTGAGCCACCCAGGCGCCCCAGAACACTGATGAAATTTAAAAAGTGAATGATCCATAGGTAGTCCCTATCCTCAAAATGTTTTTCTAATAATTGTTAAATACATGCTAGGTCATACGACAGCTCTGATCTTATTTTCTTTGTAAACATTGTTTTTTTATTAACTTCCATGCATGTTTTAATTCTGCTACTGTAGTTTTAGTTGTCTTTATCATTTCCTTTTTTTTCTCATTCCACTGGCTTTCCATCTGAGCTCACTTTTTTCCCCTAAGTTTTCATCCTACTTCATAGAGATGTGCCCTTAAAAACAAAAACAAAAACCTACTGAATGTGCCAAAGAGTTTTTAATATTCTCTTTTGGTTTCAGTAGTAAATAATTCTTCAAGAGGCCTTTCCCTGTATTCCAATGGTACTTCTTTTGCTTTCTATGCAATCTGTGTTTTCTAATGGACTCTACTATTATTTTATTCAACTAGAGAGCTATCCATATTCAGTGTTTCCCAGCAGACAGGACACATGATTTACTCTCAGCCCCACTCACTGCAACTTGGATTTGCCTCTTCAGATCTAAAGCTAGTTGCCAGTTCCCAGAATCTAGCAGTTTAAAAAAAATTTTTTTTAATGTTTATTTATTTTTGAGAGACAGACATACTAGTGTGGGAGGGGCAGAGAAAAAGGAAGACGACAGAATCTGAAGTAGGATCCAGTCTCGGAGCTGTCAGCACAGAGCCTGATGCAGCGCTTGGCCTCATGAACCACGAGATCATGTCCTGAGCTGAAGTGGGCACTAAACCTGAGAAACCCAGGTGTCTCTATTTAAAAAAAAAAAAAACTTGTTTAAATTAGCAGCTTTTATTTGGTAGGTTTGGTAGCCTCACCACTACCTGGTTTTCTAAGCTTGGGACAGACAGCAGATGTGCAAACCTATAGCCCTCCTCCAAATGCACAGCTTTTCCTATTTATGTCCCAGTAACAGTTTTACTCAGGATCTGCAGAACACAGAACCAAGCATCCCAGATTGGTCTTCTTGCCCCGCTGGCCTCTAGGGTTGGCAGTTTTCTGATGGATTGATCTGAAAGGGAAGATAAGGTCTGGGGTTGTGGGAGAGTTCTGGGAAATTAAACTCACTGGCTGCTTCCAAAACAACAGAACACGCTAACCATCAGCAGCAGAGTAGAGGGAGGCCTGCCCTGCTCTTAGGCTTAAAGGGACCTTGCGTTATTAAGCCAAGGAGCAGAAGGTAGAGAGGTCCAAACTCTTGCAAGGCTGGAGGTTCACTTTGCTATATCTCATGTATTATACTTATCAAATGAGTTCCAGTTAGTCTTTTAGATTCTGGAAAGTCTTCCCAGATTCTGAGACTATCGATGCTAGTGTTGCTAGTTGAATGACATGTTAATTTTCAAAGTCAGCATGAGTTTATGCTTTGTGTTTTCGTCTTTTTTGCATCCTCACATGTATTTTCAAATGAAGTAGAGGAAGGATGCATCAGGGCTGACTACCCAGATGCCACATTAAAAAAAAAAAATCACTCAAAGTCAGACATCCACTGAGTGACTGGTTTGGCTTGTGCAAGTGCCTGCATTCCAGTGATTACACTGCGTAATGTTCGAGTACACACACACATACACGGACACGGTAATCATCTCCCTGCTTTTATGTGAGCTTGGGACACCTCTCATTTCTTTTTTCTTTGTGTTCATAGTAGGTGATCAATTAGCATCTGTGGAATGAAGGAATGAAAGAGTAACAAAGATGAGACAAGTGTCAACTGAGGAGAGAATGAAGAACTGGGCGAGTGTAGTGTTAGAGAGCAGAAGTACACAGTGTCCAGTGGTTCTCTTCAGATTTTTTCTTTACTACCAAGATAAAATGTTAAATGCAACCTATCACTGCCGAGACAATGATACAGGGAAGCAAAATCAAAGGCATTCGCATTCCACGTTCTCCTCCCACCACCTCAAGAACACTGCATTTACTGTGGCTTTCCTGGTTCCAGATCCTCTTCCTTGCTTCACTCGGTGTCCATGCCACCTCCTGTCTGAAGCCTTTCCCCACCTCTGAGACTAGGCTGAGCAGTCACCTCCCACACATCTGGGGAGCCCTGGACAGTGTGTGGCACCTGCAAATCGACCCAGTCACCTGTTTATATATTCTGTCTGCCCAGCCCCCCACCCCGACAGTAATAATCCTAACGGTTAGAATTATATCTACTCTTATATCCCCCAGCAACTATAAAAGGCCTGTATTAGTTCCAATAATTAATTAGTTGATGAGCAAATTTCTTCATAATTAGGATAAAATGGGGACCTCTTAGCTTCATTTACCTGGAAATTAATATTGGTATCAAATACATATTATATAGATACTAAGAGCAGCAATCAACCTATTTAATATTAGCAAACTGTTCATATGTATATTTTTAAAGCAATACATGGTTTCTTTCTTATCTCCATGTGGACTATCAATTAAGTACATATTAAGTACTTAGTATATGTCCAGAGAAATGCTTCAGAAGCCAAAAGAAGAAATCATGTAAGTTCCATTCCCTACTGGGACTATCCTGACAATTCTAGTTGCTAAGTATCCATTTGATCAAGCACTTCCCCTCCCTCCCTTGAAACACACTCTGTGAGGGGCTCCTGGGTGGTTCAGTTGGTTAAGCATCGACTTTGGCTCAGGTCATGATCCTGCAGTTCATGGACTCGAGCCCTTGAGTTGGGCTCTGTGCTGACAGCTCGGAGCCTAGAGCCTGTCTTTGGATTCTGTGTCTCCCTCTCTCTCTGATCCTCCCCTGCTCATGCCATCTCTCTCTCTCAAAAATAAATAAATAAAACATTAAAAAATTAAAAAATATATATATAAAGAAACATGCTCCATGAATATAGGAATTGTTGTACTTATTGTATCTACAGTAGCACTTGGCCTTTTTACGTACCAAATAAAGATTTACTGAATGAAGCCTGGAGACCGTAGTCATTGCAGGTTCTGACAAAGGATAACATGATAGTAGAGATTTCAGGGTGATTAGTCTGATGTTATCGAAAATTGAGGGAAAGAAATATTGGGAAGGGGCTGCCTGGGTGGTTCAGTCAGTTATGCATCTGACTTTGGCTCAGGTCGTAATCTCATGGTTCGATTTCAAGTCGTGCATCGGCTGAGCTCATGCCCTGCTTTGGGCGAACATGAGCCCTACTTCTCTCTGTTCCTTGGTCTCTCTCAAAAAAATCCCCTCTGCCCCATGTGGGATTCTTTCTCTCTTTCTCCCCATCTGCCCCTCGTTCTTTCTCAGAAAGAAGGAAAGAAAGAAGGAAGGAAGGAAGGAAGGAAAGAAGGAGGAAAGGAAGGAAGGAAGGAGGGAAGAGAAAGAAAAGAAAGAAAAGAAAAGAAATATTGGGTAAGATTTTTAGTCCAGCATTTCCTTCCTTTTTGTCTTATTGTGGTCACCTTCTCCTTCTAATGATGTGATATAAATTAATAGAGTGACAGCTATTCCAATGTAAGCCTGACCCAAGGACAGTTACAAAAGGAAATCATTGTTAAGAAACAGTACATGATATAAAACTTTTCAAAAAGTAAACATACTAGGATTTTCTGATAAAATTGGGCATATGTCCCCATGCACCAAGTCTCTTTTGGTGAGCATGTACTTAGCTATACTTATAATAACGAGGTAGGCATTCTTCAAAACACTCCATTGGCTCCTTTGGAATTACATTCTGGATTTATGTTACCTTTATAAGAATATCCTTAAGATGGTAATTCTTCAGTCTTTGGATGTCAGGCTTGGTTTTAAGGAACAGAGAAAAGCCGCTGGGAGCCACGAGTCCTGCTACTCTGGGTACTGAAGCTGGGTATGACAGAAGTTGGCAAGAGAGGGAAGGACTCCAGATCCAAGTCCATGGGCTCCAGACCCACGATCACTTCACTGTATAGACCTGCGCTGTTGTGGTGTCATTCTATGAACTGGTCATGCTTCTTAACATCTTGAACACTTTAAAGGACCTGTTACATTTGGCTTCAGATATTTGTCTCCAATTAAGTCACTCACTCTTGCACTCATACAAAATGTGTTCTTCTCCAACCTGTTCGTATCCAGGGGTGAGTTATCTGCAAGTGCAGTTTTCTGGCTGCAGCTTGTGGCCACATGGCCCTCTCCTGACATTCCTCCTCTACTTCTGCAGGCTGAGCAAGGAGGCCAAGCTCATTATCTGTGGTGTGGCCACGCTTCACGGACTCCAGACAGACGTAACTTTTGCTCTGTCCAATTTTTTCTTTCCCCGCAACTCCCCTTTTGTTAGCAGATGTTGATTATATCAACTAGGTAATGAGAATAAAGATCAGGTCTTCTTGCTGGCATCATAAAAACATTTAAAACGATCTCAATACAGTTAACCACAAAACCATAGAATTTTGAGTCTCGAAGTTCTCAAATCCAACCACCGCTCTACCATCACTCAGTGTAAACCCTGCACTGCTCATGGTGTCCATTCTGAACTCCCTGCCCCATTCACTGCACATTCTGCTTCTTGACTTCTTGACTTCTTTCTGGATTCTGAATTTCTTATCTGTGGCCCCTCTTAGCTTCTGGGAACTGAAGCTGTGTTCTATTTCTCTAGCTTGAATGTGCTTCTTCCAACCTCAAATATGATTCTCGATGGCTGGATTGCCTTTCCTCAGCCACCTCAGCTTGTCTGGCCACCAAGGTGTTCTATCTTAGTTTAGGAGGCTCTGGACTCTGCCATAAGTTCATCCCGGCCCTGACCAGGCAGGCCCACCATCCTCTGTCCCCTCAGTGACCCCAAAGGTCACCAGCAGCTGAAGGTATCCATCATTGTGAGTTATTCATTTCTTTTCCTTTTAGCAAAGCTTAATCCGAAATCCTAATAATGTTAGCATGCACTCTCAACAGCTCTGACTCAGAGCTGCAGCAGACGTGTGGTTATGGCAATCAAGACCATGGGTGGTAATATTTACCACTTATTTACCGGGCGGCCTGGGGATGGAGACAGAAAACATGACTCTGCAAACTGCTGTCAATAAAAAAAAAAAAATCACACAGGCAGGGGCTCATGACTTCCAGCCGCTCCACACGACAAAGAGGCAGCAGTAGCTCAATGTAAGAAATGCTGCTTTTAACGTTTTCAAGGTTGGCTCAGCAACAATGAGAACTTTCAGCAGCTCACCCTAGGAAGCGGCAAGAGCCTTCACAACAAGCAAGGCATCTGCAAGAAGCCTGTGTGCCCTTGGCCTGTCTTGTTTATTTTTCCTCTTTTCCTTTCTCCTCACTTTGGTTCTCCCAAACTTCTGTAGCCCCTTGGCCTGCCTGCACCTTCGTGCAAGGACTGGCTGTTACTTACCATGCCCTTTAGTGTCAGATCTGCTAAGGGAGACCGGTTGCCATGGAAATCTGGCCAAACATGTAAATCAACAGTGAGGAAACCCACAGGCCGAGCCTTCTTAATCAGATCCAGGTGACTGTTCAAATATGCATATACACTTTGGCATCTGAAAGAGACGTTGATTTTGTTTTTAAAAGGGGGGTAGGGTCGGAGGCAAACTGTTCTGCAGAAAGAAACGATTTGTACTTCCCCATCAGATCCAGAAACAAAGCAGAGTTCCAAACCTTCAGCAAAGAAACTACCCAAACCCCCAGAAACCAGCATCTCAGATCATGCTGTGTCGTTATCCAGAATAGCTAGCAGGTTCTGGTGCAAAGTGGAAAGGCTTGGAGTTGGAAGACCAGGTCCAGGGGTGGCTTTGCCCCTCGTAGGTATGTAACCATGAGAAAGTTACTCAAACTTTCTGAACCACTTTCTTCGCATCTGTAAAAACAGATATCATAATCCCTGTCCAACTTACCTCATAGGGTTATTGTGAGGATCAAAGGAGGCTATGCATGTGAAGATGCAGTATTTTGTAAACGGTACAATACCGTACATATGTAAAGGATTTTTTAAGACTCAGTATTACTAATTGTAACAATGATGTTGGGGTGACAAATATAAACCTAAGTTCGTGGACTCAGCATAGGAGTTGGGCCACAGGAAGTGACAGGACAGAGGAATGTGGTTAGATCAGGAATTAGGAGATTCGATTTCCAACCCAAAGGCACCATATGGTGTCACGTTTGTTCTTTCTTCTTTCTAAGGCTCAGTCTCTCTGGGTGCAGAATCAGGGGATCACATCACCTCACACTCTCCACACGTTGGGGGAGAGGGAGACAGAGGTGAGGAGATGGAAGCTAAGGGAGTCCTGGGCCCACATCAATGGCTGGGTGACATGGGCCAGTAACTCACCCTCTCTGAACTTAAGTTATCCCATATAAAATGGGTATCATAATACGTATCTCACTGAGCTGACTCTTACTGCAAGGCACAAAAATTAAATTTGGTCACCCATCCCCTCTTTAATTGGGCTTCCTTCTCAAAGTCTTGTGCCAACGATTCTAGAGGAAAGTGGGTTTATCAGAGAGTGGCATCCATGCCTCTCAGCACTGGTGACCTTGGAAAAAGATCTCTTAAAAGGTTAAAAACATGGCTTGAACAATGGCAGGAAGAAAAGTATAGGGAATCAATGTCCAAGGGAAGGTAATATCTAAGGTCCTCATGATGACAGTATCTGAATTTTAAGAATGCTTTAGGAATGTAGCTCAGAGATTTCTAATTCCAGTCTTGTGACACTGTAAATGTTCCCATGGAGCCCATGAAGTTCCCCAAAGTTTTCTAAACTAACTTTAAAGGAAGAAGCAAACAACTAGAGCACTGCTTTTCAAACTCTTTTGTTAAATAAATTTAAAAGAAACGTTAATGTTTATTTATTTTTGAGATGGGGCAGAACCCAAGTTGGGGAGGGGTAGAGAGAGAGGGAGACACAGAATCCAAAGCAGACTCCAGGCTCTGGGCCATCAGCAAAGAGCCTGACACAGGGCTCGAACCCACGAACTATGAGATCATGACCTGAGCTGAAACTGGATGCTTAACCGACTGAGCCACCTCAGTGTCCCTGGTTAAATAAAAATTTTATGTGGAATGCCAATATAGAAAGGATAGAAAAGCAAAATTGCTCTATGTAAGTGCAGGAGTGAGCGAGTGCGTCCATGTGCGTGTGCGTGGGCAGAAGGGCAGCCCTGCTCACTAGGCAATCTCTGCTTTTTGCTGTGACACCTCATCCCCATCTGTAAAAACCTTCTGCTTTGGACCGTAGCAGGATAATGACAGTGTTGGGAAAAGGCTCACCAGCCACAGCAATATCAACGGTTTCTTCCTGACAGGACACTAGGCCTTCAACCCCAGCCCCGTGAGCCAAATACTGTTAACAAGCTTTACAGAAAGATGCTCCAAGAAGTGAAGACGTGACTGAGTCCAAATTTAAACAAACCCTTCTCTGTGATTCTGAAGCCATATTTGTAACCCATATCAGGAGAGACTTACCAAAGCCTACATTCAAACTCTGTTTTAGCATGATTCTCTGACAGTGTTAGGAGAGGAACCTTGGAGAACTCCCTGGAAGGTAGGGCCAGAACCATATACCTGCGTAGAATACAATTACATCCTGGTTTTCTATTTCCCAACTCTGCTCATTGTCCAAAAAGAACATTGGCAACAAAAGCCACAAGAACATCCATCAGAGCCGGAATCCAGAGTCTACACTGATCCTAGCAACATTCCACATCAGAATACCATCACTGCACTTAAAGTAAAGGGCTTTTTTTTTTTTAAGCGCACATCTATAAATCTTTTCATTTGCCTCTCAAGGAATCTCAGAGCAGGGCATTTGGTTTCAGACATCTGGGTCAATAAGAACCTATAGGCCTAATTACTATTGATTTGTCATTGTCTCATTTACTGCGGGTCTTTGCAAACAGTGAGATTCGTTTAGCCTCTTACATATATGGTCACTCATGCACTAATGAGATCCCTGGGGGACGGGCCATATGCTTACCCCTTTGACTCCTAACCTCCTCACAGCTGTATGTTTATTCTTTGAATGCGACCATTCTCTTGCACGTTTTTTCAATTATACCTTACCATGTGTGCTATCTGAGTATATCATTCAAAATGAAATGCACTTGGAAAACATTATAATAACAAATGCACATCATTATTCATATAATTTTAACCTTACATGATGCCTTTTTTGGTTCTGACTTTGTTTCATTTTGTATTTAAATTTTTTTTTTTTTTTTTTTTTTTTTTTTTTACCAATTCCTTCTCAAATGGCGGTCTGACCTCTTCCAGCTCGGGAATCACACATTAACTGTTTCAAGTATGTGCTCCTCCCTTCCTCTCACAAACGCCAGGCTCCTGTATCTTCCATCAGAGGGAGAAATTCCTGGTGACCTGGTCCCACTGGATATAATGAAGAAAACACAGTCACAACGGTCACAAAGTGACTTCACCATGTAGCAGCTGGGTGGTCAGGTACACAAACTCTCCTAAGCGTCACTAACTTCTCTGTATTCAGGGCTAATTCACTTCCCTTCCAGGCTACTATGAAGATTCAGTAGAGAGCCTGAGCACTATACAATGACACGTAATCAATAAATAGTTCCCCCTCCCTTCTCCTCATAGGAAATTCATTTCTAGCTTTGAAAAATCCAAGAGCTGGGGAAGACTGTTTTCAGGCTTTATTGCTTATAATCTTAAATGAGGACAGCACCCTTGGAATCTCTACTCTCTTCCCGCTCTATAAATCACTTAATTCTTTGGATTCTTGGGCTGCCTAGAAGTGTAGTGACCACATTTTCAAAGCAAAAATCATAATACATGGTCTAGCAGAAGACATGTGTGTCCTTTTGCAGGAGTTGAGAAAGTCGGTCTGTCTCCAGTTCCTCACCCCTTGACCCACTGCAATATGTAGTCTATTGAAATTGGTCCCACAGTGTGGAAAAACAGTCTTTGCTGCCAGCTCCAATGGACCATCTCCTGCCTTTATCTTACTTGAATTCTCTCCCATTCTGCACCATTTGACCACTTCTTACTCACTGGTTCTCTTTCCCTTGATTCCAGACTCTATACTCCTTTGGTTTTCCTACCTCCTCTCCAGCTGGTTCTCTTTCGTTACGTGTTCCTTAAATATTTTAAGTCTCCCAGAGACTTGTCCTTCTTTCCATACCCCTGAGTGATCCCCTCTTCCTCTCTTGGCTCCAGGTACAACCTAGGGCTGAGGACTTTCAAATACATGCTCAGGTCTCCTGCCCCTTTCTCTCATGAGTTCCAGGTAGATGGCCAACAACCCACCCAACAGTTCCTCTTGGAAGTCCATTCTTGAAATCCTGCACACTCCTAACTAGGTGTCCTGCACTCCTTCCTTGGCGATTCTTCTAAAATGCAACTTGGAGGGAGGTGTGTCTGGCTGGTTCAGTCGGGTGACCGTCCCACTCTTGATTTCAGCTGAGGTCATGATCTCACGGTTGTGGAATTGAGCGCCCAAGTCAGGCTCTGGACGGATAACAAAGGGACCAGCCTGGGATTCTCCCTCCCTCTCTCTCTGCCCCTCCCCTGCTTGTACACACTCTCTGTCTCTTTCTCAAAATAAATAAATAAGCTTTAGAATTCCACTGCGATTATGACTCCCACCCCTACCTAGAATCCTTCAGTGGCTCCTCTCCATTATCCTCATAACAAAGCACAGCTTCCTTGTCTGGCATAAGATGTTATTCATTGTCTAGTTCTCCCTCCATTGCACTGTGTTACATATATGTCTTCCAACATAGACTATTGGAACTGGATTTTCTGGGTTGCTTATGACTCTATGTTTCACTGTACTACCAGGTTGCCAAAGGGTGGATCTCTGGAGTTATATGGACACAATGTTCCAGACACACTAGTATACACCTCAAAACGGAGCAGGGAAGAGGAAAAACATCTTGGGACACCACCCCTCTTCCATGTGCCAGGCAGGCACTGTGCTGAGCAACAGTTAATCTGCCTAGAGGTAGAAAATGGAGAATCTATTTCCTAAGTCGGCGCAGTCCTCAGTCCTCCTGAGGTGACCCCAGTGCCCTGGGTGCTTTCTAATCCTGTACACAAAACAGAAGCCAAAGAAAGGCATTATAATATCCAGCTTATTTCTGTTTAAGAAACATTTCTTTTCAAGAGCCATCAAGAATCTAGCAATTATCCTGGCACATCCTAAGGGATGAAAGGTGTTAATATCACCACCCTCGTTCTATGACCCTAGCTCAGGGGAGCCTCAGCAAATACTTGCTGATAGACTGATGGCCCCAGTTGTCAGGATGAGGGGCCGAGACTCACGAAGCCATAAAGGCCAAGGAAACAATCTGAGAATACCAGAGGAGAATGGAAATTGAGAATAATCTTTAGAGGTAGAGTCCAAGAGTTCCCTATAATCCTCATTTCCTCATCTAGAATTAAATGAAATTTTATATATATATGTAAAACTATCAGCAAGTGGAGCGTCAGGAACACTGCAAGTTCTCAAAAAATGTTCTTGTCTTTTCTTTTCCCTTCCCTGCTCCAGTGGAACATACACAACCTTTAATGAGGAGCTTTAAATGTGCCTGAGATGTGGCCTATGGGGGCCAGTGCATTTGAAGAAAAGGATTCTCAGTGGGACTATGAGAATCACAGTGGCAAAAAGGAAAAAAAAAAAAAAAAAGGTCTGAGAAATAAATCAGACTGAGAAACACTGACTGTCCTTATAGAAATGACAGAAAAATCCAAGGAAACAGGGAGAAAAGAAAGTTTGGAAGAGAAAATGAGACTTGGGAAAACTTCCTTCTGGTAATCCTAAAGGACCTGAAGCCAGGAGAACCACAATGAGAAATGATCACTGCTTTGCAGTGACTTCTGTAAATGTAACTCAGACAGGCTGGCCTTCTGACTATAGTCTTCCCCTTTCAGTAGGGCTTGCTGACACTCAGGGCCCTGTGTTCTACTCTGTCCCTCTCTCCCCATCAAGGGTCTTATTTCCTCTCCACAGAGCAGCCAAAAGAATCCTCCTAACGTAAATCTGATGGTGGCTTTCTCCTGCTCAGAAAGGAAAGCCTTGAATAAAATCCAGTCTCTTCACAGTTATCTACAATGGCCTCCATGATTTGGGCTTGGGTAACTTTCAGGCCCTTACCTGTTCCCGGCTCCTTCCCTCTCTGGTCCAGCGACAAGGTCTTTATAGTGGGAAGCCCACCAAGCAGGCTGCTGCCTCAAGGCCTGGGGCCTGGCTGTTCCTCAGGTATTTTGGTGTGGCTTGGGGCTCTCCAAACACAGAACACCCCTGTCTCAGAGCTAAGCATCCGCAAATGCTATTTGAAACTGTAGAAACAAGGACTGATAAACAGACTTCGTTATTTTATATGCTGGAGTTGCCACATAAACCATAGAGTCATGGTTTGTTTCCACTCTCTTTCAGGGTCCTGCTCAAGCGTCACCCCATCAAAGATGGCTTCTTCACCTAAAAGAGTTTCCATCCATCACCCCAACACCCCTCATTCTCTTTACTCACCTGTTTTTTTCTTTCCTTTTTTTTGGTTTTTGCTTTAAGTTTATTTAGTTTTGAGAGAGAGAGAGCACAAGCAGGGGATGGAGAGAGAGAGAGAGGGAGACATAGGCTCCAAAGCAGGCTTCAGACTCTGAGCTGTCAGCATAGAACCTGACATGGGGCTCACGAACCTTGAGATCATGGCCTGAGATGAAGTCCAATGCCTACCCGACTGAGCCCCCCAGGTGCCCCTCATCCCTGTTTTTCTTCTGAAAGATGATCAATTCCTGGAGTGCAAATGTGTGCTCTTTACATGCAGAATTTGTATGTGTGTATTGTGTATATGTAATTTCCATGAAAATAGGGAGTTTTTTTAAGCTTTGTTCACTATTATAAATGCTCATAAGACGCTCATTACTCATCACCTTGGTTCTGTTGCCAACCCTGAATCTAGCACTTGTGGTTGTGCCAACACCTTCCCACCAAATCCTGCTATCTGCAGAACCTCGTTCTGGGAGTTAAGGTTCTGTCAGAGAATTAAGACAATAAAGGGTAGTTTAGAGACTTACGATCAATGTAAGGCAATCTCTGTTTAAGGAGTGAAATCTTGGCCTCACATAGAGAGAGACTCTGGTTGCCAATTATACGTGCATGAGCATATCTAGTTATTGTTTACTTAATTTATAAGCTCACAAAACATCCCTCTTCAGGGGTGGGTCTGAAAAGATTATGGCAAATCAAAATTGTGAAATACTAAATCTGTTTATCAACACTTGTTCTTACAGTTTCAAATAGGATTTGCTGATGCTAAGCTCCAAGGCAGAGGTGACTTGCACTGTTTTCAGAGAACCTCAAGCCACACCAAAAGAGACATACAGTTTCTGATTCCAAGGGATTTGCTGTCCTTTCCAAACAGCCAAATTCACTTTAATAAAGTCATGCGCATTTCTTCCAAAGACCTCTGTAGTCTTGGAATATTCTATTCATAGACCTGTAAGACAGAGATGCACTTTCTTTTACAAAACAATAGAAGGAAAGTGAAAGGAAAGAGAACTAACATTTATTGAATACCTGCTAAGTATATGAGCTGGATGCAAAATTTGAGATAGAGAAAGAAATGAAGCCAACAGTATAGATGGGAGCATCATGGAAGAATGGCAAAGAGAGAAGGGAAAGGGGCCAGAGCCCAGCTGTAATGAACTTTGATGTGATGGTCTTGAACTTGAAAAGGAGACTCAGAAGGACAAGCCAGGGATTTAGGAAGAAAACTGGGAGAAGATAACATTCCGGAGAGAAAGCCAAGGGAAGAGAGTGGTTTAAAGGAGAGGAAGGTGTGATCACTGATGCCACTTCCTGGTGAGATCCCAAGGATGGGGCCAGGTATATACCCAATAGACTTTAACATTAACAGTTTCAGGGGCCAATGGGGACAGAATTCAAATTGAAGTGGGCAAGAAATGAGTACAGAGTGACGGAATAGTGACCAAGAATGGAGGCAATCCTTTGGAGAAGCTTAGCTCGAAAAGGGGAGAAATACAGGGAGGTAGTAGGAAGGTGGTGTAAACATGACTCGTATCTGGAAAGAGTTAGGATTTAAATCCCATTGACTCTAGGTCTGAATTCTATAAATTGCTGCTTCTGGACCACTCTATGCTGTTGTTTCTCTGAGTCTGCACACTAATCCATAAATCTCACTTTCCTCTTTTCCATATAAACAACTCACTCACATGAGGCTCACCCACAGAGGGAAGGTGTGGAAATTCTGAATATTTCATTCCAAAATCTACCTATGCCTTAGGTTTGCACTGGGTTTTAAGATCTTCAGAGACCGGCATTTCCGCAATCTACTTTCATCTGTGTAACACCTGTAAAATGAGGTAAACAGGGCAGTATTATTGTGGTTTTATGGGTGAGGAAACTGAGTCACTGAGACAATTATGACAGAAATGGCACAAGAATCCAAGACCTCCAGTTCTCAGCCCAGCATACCTGCTAATTTACCACACTTTCCACAAGAAGGTCAGCAGGTATGGGTGACTGATCTGCTGCTTAACCCTAGAACCACCACTACCAAAACACCCTCCTGTTTTATAACAACTAGTAATAGGGGCAGAAAGTGCTGTTGTCATAATTGTCATAGTAGAGTTTACAAAGCCTTGCCAAATACACTACCTCATTAAAATCAAAACAAAGTCTCAGAGGTACCCAGGGCTGGGTCTCCCACAGTGACTATCACATGTTCTGATGAGAGGAAAAACAACAACAACAACAACAAAAAAACCCGAATTCATGTTGGGAGCTGGGATTTGAATTCAAATCGCTGAACTCCCAATCCAGTGTTCTTATCTTTGGGTCCATGGTTTATGGATGCTGAATTCCTTCAAGAAGGAATATTCTAGGATAATATTCTAGTTCCATTATTTCCTCCACCTTTAATTCTCTTCAGAGCATTATACCCGTTAGTACACAATCAACAAAACTCTGCACACAATTAAGGGGTTCACTGATGCTCTGAAGGTAGGAATCTTGTTCTAGGCTACAAGTCTCTATGTCGAATACAGTGTGAGTGGATGAAGTTACGTGGTGTGACCCCTCTCAGGGGTAACAGTGTCATAACCAGAGATTCCTAGAAGGCAAAGCTTGGGAAGCTTTTCTCAAACTCCCTGTTAGGACCTGCCTTCTCTATACCCTAAGAATAGACAGCTTTTTTAAAGAAGTTTATTTTTTGAGAGAGAGAGAAAGAGTGTGCAAGCAGGAGAGGGCCAGAGAGAGAGAGAGAGAGAGAGAGAGTGAGGATCGGAAGTGGGCTCCACGCTGATAGAAGAGAGCCTGACGTGGAGCTCAAACTCATGAACCACAAGATCATGACCTGAGCTGAAGCTGGACGCTCAGTCGACACAGCCATCCAGATGCCCCTAGACAGCTTTATTTCCAGGGCAGCATGCACCTCATTCTGCTCTGTGCAGGCACCTCCCCTATTAGAATGTAAGCCCCTTGGTGGGATGGAAGTGTCTAATATAAGTAACTTCAACAACCATAATGATAATGTCTATTACTACTTTCATTCCCTGAAAACTTAGAACAGCTTGACACTTAATTGTCACTATAGGCTACCCACTATTCAAATTCATTTAATTTTCTCAACTTTATGAGGTGCTTACTATTACTACTTCCCTCTACAGTGAAGTACTAAGGCACGAAGGGGTTAAGTAAATTGCCTGGAGTCACCTAGCTACTAAGGGGTAAGGCCGAGATAGAGGAAATTTGCTTCCAGAGTCTATGCTATGGACCTCTACCTTAGATTAGCTCTCATTTCCCATGTACTAGCTATGTGGGGGTTTTCTGTTAATACTATAAAATACTTTACTTTTCTAAAAAGGCCCAACAGCATTATTGTCATAAGCAGTTTAAAAAGCTACAGTAAATGGATTTCATTTTGAAATAATTTGAGTGACAGAAAAGTTACAAAAATAGCAAATAGACTTTTCTTATACTCATCACCTAAGAAAGTCACATAAGTCCATTATTATTTTTTAAGTTTATTCATTTATTTTGAGAGGGTGAGGAAGGACAGAAAGAATGGGGGAGAGAGAGAGAGAGAGAGAGAGAGAGAGAGAGAGAGAGAGTGAGTGAGTATCCCAAAGCAGGATTGGTGAGTTGGTGAGGTCTGACGTGGGGCTTGAACTCACCAACCATGAGAGAGGTATTGTCTGACAGATCTCTCCAATGTAAATTTATTCTTTTTCCTTTCATGTTAATGAGTATCTTGCAGTGAGACACTTTGGGACTATGCATATATCCTACTTTGCATCATACTTTCACTCACTAATTTCAGCATCCATTGGTATGATTCAGGCTTGCAACAAGTGTGTCTTCCCAACCATAATATTCTAGTTCTGTTATTTTCCTCTACATTAATTTTTTAAGTTTATTTATTTATTTCGAGAGAGTGAAAGAATGAGGAGGGGAGGGGCATAGAGAGAGGGAAGAGAGGGATAGACAGACTCCCAAGCCCGTTCCTCACTGTAAGCACAGAGCCTGAAGTGGGGCTCAAACCCACAAACCATGAGCTCGTGACCTGCACCGAAATCAAGAGTCGGACGCTTAACTGACTGAGCCACCCAGGGACCCCCCTCCACATTTACTAATTTCAAGTACATGGTCCTTGCAGTGCACAAGGAGATCTGCCTTTTCTTCCCCATTTATTTCTTCAATAATTTACTTCTATTGGTAGGGCCTCAGTGAGTCACTTTATACTATCGTTACTTATTCTGCTGCTCGAAGTGTCGCCAAAGGCCAGTGAGAGATTTTTAGCACTGGCGCCTGTGCACTTTGACAATTCTTTGAGTCGTTCCTTCCTTTCTGGCATCACAAAATGTTCCTGTGTGTACGTGCCCTGCCCTCACCTCGGAATTGGCCATGTTTCTAAAAGTCCTACTTTTCCGTAGAGAACAGCATTTAAAAACCAGGATCTGGTGCTAGCCATGCACACTGCTCCTAGGGGTCGCTGTTTCTCGGCCATCTTAGCAGAGAGCACAGGGGATATATATACACGTGTACTCACACATGAATATACCTGCTGGATTTATTTCTCTCTCTAGCTACAGCTCTCTCTGTACCCAGCTACACCTACACACATACATACAAAATCACAAGTTGATCCTAATACCTCCTCTTTCCACTCACTACTGTAGGGTTCATTGTATCCTTCCCCTTCCCTATTTAAGAGATACCTGGCTCCCATTATCCACAGTATATTTATTTATTTGCTCAATTGTAGTATACACATGACAGACTTTCAGAAAAGCTAATCCGGACACTCATGAAAAACAAATTTAGGAATTAGACTAAAATACTAAGTACAGCTATTTTATCTTTAGCCATACATTACACTATCAAAATATTCTTTCCCAAAGTTACTCGTTAGTTCTTTTCTTTCCCAAATTCTTCTTAGTGGGGTTATTTTTTTCATTATTAATACAATAGGATTCGTTTTTGCTAATTATATTTTATTTTGCCTATTCCCACCACACATGTATATCCTATCTACCTACCTACTTACCTTATCTTACCTCATCTTATCTAACCTACCTACCTAACCAACCTCCCTCCCTTCTATCTATTTTCAGGGGCAAATGAAGCATCACCATGGTTCTAAGAATTAGAGTTATCTCAAAAGACATACTCAGAAATTCCCACCTATAACTCTGTTTTGACTTCCCCATATTTTCAGCGCATTCCTACCTACCACCTCTAGGTAACCAGTCCCACCAGTTTCTTTTTTCTTTTTCAGGTTTTTGTTTTTAACATTTATTTATTTTTGAGACACGCAGAGAGACAGATCATGAGCAGGGGAGGGGCAGACAGAGAGGGAGACACAGAATCTGAAGTAGGTTCCAGGCTCTGAGCTGTCAGCATAGAGCCCGACACGGGGCTCAAACCCATGAACCATATCATGACCCGAGCTGAAGTCAGATGTCTAACTGACTGAGCCACCCAGGTGCTTCCAGTCTTACCAGTTTCTGATTTAACTTCCCTGTATTTCTTTTGCACAAGTGAGTAAGTACACATATAGTTTCTTATAGTCACCTTCCTTTTACATGAAAAGAAGTGTACTGTAAACACTCCTTTGATTTTTTCACTTAACAATGTTTCCTAGAAATCACTTTGTATTAGCTAATGTTCTCAGTGTTTTCAGATAAGAGAAAAGCTTAAAGAGACTGGATAACTTGCTCAAGGTCACACACCTAGGAAGGAGTAAGCTGGATTTGAACTTGAACCCAAGAATTTCCAATCCCCAAATCCATGTTCCTTCTACCATATTAGAGTCTCTCATCCAGAGTTCCCGGCATATTCTTTGGGATTTCTACTTTCTTTGAATCTTCTTAGATCATTTTGAAAATTAATGCACGTATGGCCTGGATCATTTTATAACCAAACACTGCCAGGCATCTTCATTGCCCATAGGAACTGAAAACCACACATCTGCCTAAAGGGAATGCCCTCGGTGCAGGGAATGTATGGGGACTTGGAAGGGAGTAGGGGCAGCAGTTACCTGGCTGTGGCCTTGGCTTGTAGTTCAGGGAAGGCAGCATGGCCCCGTACCATGTGGTCTATCTGAAAAACAAGAGAGATAGGTCCATTTAATAGTTTCTCTGATTTATATTTAAACAAGAAAGGGAAATATTAAAATGTCTGTTTCTGGGGTGCCTGGGTGGCTCAGTCGGTTAAGCCTCCGACTTCAGCTCAGGTCAGATCTCACATTTGTGGGTTCGAGCCCCGCATCAGGCTCTATGCTGACAGCTAGCTCAGAGCCTGGAGCCTCCTTCCAGTTCTGTGTCTCCTTCTCTCTCTGCCCCTCCCCCTCTCATGCTCTGTCTCTCTCTGTATCAAAAATAAATAAAATATTTAAAAAAATAATAAAATAAAATGTCTGTTTCTTTCAATTCTTTCTCCACAGAGGAACTAAGAGTGTTAAAATGCTAACTCAACTTCAGTGTCTTAGCTCTTTCAGAAATTTAGCTTCACTTAACCTACTACCAGCCTCTTGATTCACAAAACAAAAGCAGTCTAAAGAAAAAAGTAGCAGGAAATGAAACTCTCAGGCTAAACTAGCAGCAAGGCAGTAACGGGTCCCAACAGGAGGCGTGAAGACAGAAGTGAGAAGGCAGTGACTCCAGGTATGTGGTAAGGGGCCTGGGTGTTAAAGCACCAATCCCTGGATCACACCATTTCCACCTCCATCTAGGCTGTTAGCCCAGGGCAAGGTCAGACCTTGAATTACCCATGATACTACCACCCTGCTTGCTAAAACCCATCCAACAGTGTGCTGTTCCTTAACCTCATCTGTGTGTCTTCCCAATGCTCACATGAGTCTCTAGGACCCCAAAACCATATGGACCAATTTATTTTCATTGAGACTATGAACCTATTGGTTATTTTGGCTTCATGGAGATAGGCTCTCTAAGCATGTTTCCTAACATGTGTAAAGGGGAAGAGAATTTTTTCTGGGGCCACGGAGGCTGGGTCTGGGTTCTGGCCCTGCTACCCGCTAGCTGTGTGACTTTGTGTAAGCCATTTAACTACTCTGAGCCTCAAAAATCTCCTCTGACCTCCCCCAGCCTCACTTGAAAACAGGGTTGCTGAGATGTAGAGTGTATACCACAATGTCAACAATAGTATAAATACTATCACCTAAAATTTACTGACTCATTTACCATATATCAACACTGAGCTAAGCAGTTTACATACATTATCTCATTATTCTTTATACTACTCTTAGGAAAAAGATACTACTCTCTACTATGGAGATGAGAAAAGTGGGACCAACAGAGAGTAAGCAACTTGCCCAAGGTCACAGGGAATAAGTGATGGATTTAGGTTTCAAACTGAGGAAATCACCCTGTATATAAAGTCCTTGTTCTTTTTTTTTTAATTTTTTAAAAAATGTTTTTATTTATTTTTGAGAGAGAGAGAGGCAGAATGTGAGTGGGGGAGGGGCAGTGAGGGAGACAGAATCTAAAGCAGGCTCAAGGCTCTGAGCTGTCAGCACAGAGCCCGATATGGGGCCCGAACCCATGGACGGTGAGATCATGACCTGAGCCGCAGTCCGATGCTTAACTGACTAAGCCATCCAGGCGACCCATAAAGTCCTTGTTCTTAACTACTATGCCATAATCTCTACCACACTTGCAGGTGTATGTTGCTGAATTCCATTTGTACAGTAATACAGAAATGCTCAAAATAATATCAAAGTGATTGGTCATTTTAATGGGGAAAAGCTTTGGGTTACTGTGATGGGGTGTGTCGGGACCTTAATGAGTCGCATCAGTAATGGATAAGTAAAGTCATTACTTGATCTGATGCTAATTTCTATAGGAACACTGTCAGGGTTCAGACTAGGGAGATTTAAATGAGTATCCAAGGGCACCTAGGTGGCTCAGTAGGTTGAGCATCCGACTTCAGCTCAGGTCATGATATCTCGGTTCATGGGTTTCAGCCCTGCATTGGGCTCTGTGCTGCCAGCTCAGAGCCTGGAGCTTGTCTTCAGATTCTGTGTCTCCCTCTCTCTCTCTCTGACCCTCCCATGCTCATGCTGTTTCTCTCTCTATCTCAAAAATAAAATAAAACATTAAAAAAAAATAAATGAGTGTCCAGGGGGAAGCACAGAAACGTGCATGTGTGGTGTGTGCATGAATGTAGTTATTCAGTATTTACTGAATGCCAAGTGCATTGGGTACTGGGCCTAGGTCCTGGGAATACAGCAGAAAGTCAGAAATACAATATATATAGTACATAGTAACATAAAGTAAGAGGTCAATAATTTGGCAATTATTATATAGTTGGAGGAGGTGAGGCTTCAGTTAAGAGGCTGAGCCCAGGCAGTTTGGAGGAGTAGGGAGCTAGGGACAGGGCACGCTGGGAACGAGGTTGTGAATAACTAGACACGGAGATGTGGAGACATATATGGTGTGGACAGTAAGGAAACTGGTCAAGCCCCAAGCCTGGCATATCATAGCTGCTCAGGAAATGTTTGTGCAAAGATGTGGAAAGCCACAAAGCACAATGGAGGCACACCATATGCTCACACAGTACCATGAACTTCTTGGATGCAAAACCATACACTTTACATCTGTCTGTGTGGGGCACATTTTGGTCACAGGATAACTGTTGATTTAGAGAAAACATAAAGTGGTGAAGATACTGGATGAATGAGGAGGGTGGGGGCAGATACTAGGCCTTGAAAATCAGGTATGTGTTTATAGCTTTACTGGATTGGAGACCATGGAATTGTTTTGATTTGTGCACAAAATGACAGGAAGTTACGGAAAAGCGGTCTGGTAGAGTATAGAGGGCGGAGAGGTGATCAGATGCGAAGGGTAGGAAATGCAGAGGGGGCTGATGGTGAGAACAGGAGGCAAAACTATTTCCTATTCTTGCTCCATTGTGGCCCTCCTCAAGTTGTTTTAAATAATCATTAGTTTATATGTCTGTCTTTACCTGACACTCCGAGCTCTTTTAAATCAAAAGCCCCATTATTTCCCAATCCCTGGTGCCCACGTCAATGCCTGGCATCTTGAATGAATGAATGAGATATATTTGGAAGAAAACAAAACGAATTTAGTGGCTAACCAATGATAGAATATAAGGAAATTGGAATCAAGGATGACTTTTGGGTCTAAGAAAAGGCAATGTGGCCATATTAATCATGTCTTTTTATTTTTGTTATATCTGATGCTGTGATTCTATGACTTTACCAATCCTGGAGAGACTGCCCAGCCCAGGGCTGGCAATTCCTAGAGACAGCAAAGGACTCAGCACTTCTGAAAGCCTCCCTTCATATGCAAACTAATCACCCCAGAGCCCACCTGCCCTCACCCCAGTGGGCTACTGCTTCTCTGCTCTAACAACTCAGGCCCAGGAACCAGAAGGCTAGGACAGGCCTGGTGCTTCCAGTGGCATGGAGTACCCGCTCCTCTTGAGAAATGTGAGTAACAAATTATCCTCTCAATGGCAACCACCCCCTGATCTGTTGGCCTCATCATACCTGAATAATAATAATATATAAGTTTTAAAATAATCCCTTAGTAAAAAGAACATAAGCTTTGGAAACAAGACGTGGGTTCAAATTCATGGCCTATACTTAGAGTCTGTGCTACCTAGGAAAAGTTACTTAACCTCTCAGAGCCTCATCTCCTACAAATGTAATATAGAAATCATAAAATTCGCCTTGTAGGGAAAGTAGTGGCGAGTACCTGGGATAGAGGTATCTCTCAGTTCACAACATCCATTATTAAAAAAAGAAGGGGGTATCACCGAAAGGATAAAAATGGTTGGGAGAACGGAATTTCAAATGGTCAACTGCACTTCCCCCCTACTCTCCACCAAAGTATCTAGTGGTAACAGGTCTGCTCTGGTTAGCAAAGAACAAGCCAGTTTTTCAAATAAATGGGCACTCATTTAAAAAAGCCTGGAGGGCCCGATTCTAGGGCTGATGTCTCTCTTTAAGTTTTATTCTCTAATGCATTTAGTCCAATATAGAGAACATAGTGTCCTATTAGTGTTTATTTGTTTCTCAGTAAAATAACCAGTTTAACCACAATGACTGTGTCTGCCAAGTGGTTGCCTTAGAAATATATAGACAGAGCTTGCCTAACTTTATGACGACTTTCTTATTTCCTCCATCATCTCAGATTTCAGCTCTGAGAGCAAGCAGAAAAATCTACAAACTATTAGGATAAGTAGGAAGCTTGAGCTGGATGAGTCAGACCTTCAGGATGGCTTTCTAGATCAAAAGGGAAAAGCTACCTTATGATATATATATATATATATATAACTAGGGTTGGGTTTTTAGGCCCTTCCTTATAAGGGTGGCATCAGGTTTGGACCAGGGGAGAAATAGAAAGACAATACAATATAACACAGAGATCGTAGATGGGTAGTATGAGGGGACATCTGGCTCACATATATATTTTCTTTGGGTTATATAATGTTTAAAAAAAATCAGCCAATCTATTTTAATTGGGAGATTCCACTGAAAATCCAGATTTTGGTTTCTCTTGAAGAACTGGCATATATAAAACATCGGGCCACCCGTATTTCCGCAAGGCCAGAGTCAGCTGGCACCGAGTAAGGACTGATCCCCTCCAGACAGGACTGCACCCTTCACTATGTAGAAGACACCACTGCTCCCCATTATTCCCAACAAGAGACACCATTTTTCACCAATTTCTCATCATGACTGTACTCATGTTCTACTTGTAGGAGAGATCTACTTCTCTATCCCCATCTCTCTATGAAAGGAAGGAACAAAAAATGTTCCCTAGGGTACCATGAGTTGAAAGAAAAATGTTTTTGTGGAAGTAAAAGAAAAAAACAGATCGATAGATAGGTATTTGTTTGCCTAATCTATTTATTCTTTAATGCTGTCTGACTCCTTTAGGCATTTGGGTTTTCAACTCTTGATATGACAGAAGGAATGGAAACAGGGGGTCCTAAGTTTTCAGTCAATTCTGGCTTAGGGAATGACCTTAGATAAGACCATTTCTAATGATCTCTGCAACATTTAATAAATTAATATGACAAATAGCCAAGTGTTTGTAAAATTACAGAGGACTGCAGGGCCTGAGATATCAAAACTGCTGGCAGAGAATTTGTAGACAAGAAAAACACATGACACAGGTGAATTTTGAATTCCAGAATTTTGGGTCTATGATCATTTTGCTAAGATATGCCTACCTTATTGCATGTTGGGATTTTCTCTAATAAAATCAATTTTATGTATTAGAGTTGAGGCTGTCTTTGAACTTATTTTGCAGATAATGCAATCATTAGGCTCAGAGAAACGTTTACTGCTTGCCACAACTCTTTTTGCCATTTGTATTTGCCTGAAATGTCACTTTTTTCATCTCAGCTATTCCAACTCTTTCCTTACCTCGTCTTCTTATCACAAAGCAAAAACATTTTGCCTGATTTTTCCCAGACTTGAAACTCTCATAAAAATCTAATGGAAGAAGAAAGCCCAACCTACACAGCCCAACCTAGACAATTTCTTTTATGTTGCTGGAAAGAATTGTAGGTTCAATACTGAACAGTTCCTAAGAACAACAAACATTCCTGAAAGAAAAGGTACACTGTGTGTGTGTATGTGTGTGTGTGTGTTTAACTTTAATACTAGCTTTAGACTGAACTGCTTCCCTTACAGGTGTACAAATTCTGATTTATTTCAGAGCTACTTTAGTTTCGTTCAACATCAAAGTTAGTAGCTTTGTGTATTTTTATAGTTTGTTAATTGATTCACTTATTCATGAAACTAATGCGATATATGGCTACCCCGTGTTAGGTATCACTCTAATAATGAAGAGTCAAAGAAAAATTACAGTCATTGCTCTCACAAAGCTCTGCTGTCAGTGCAAAATGGGCACACCAATATTCAAATATGGCCTCGAAAGATTAGGTTCTATACAGATTCCACAAATGTTTATTGGACATTTACTCTGTTCTGGTTGTATTAGGCACAGGGGATTCAGTAGCCATGGAAAGGAAGCTCAACACTGTCATACAAATGTTACCCTAACTTCTGGATGATCTGTGAACTACATTATAAGCAGCCTAGCTAAAGCTCAAAGAATTCAACAGAGATTTCAGTAGGTGCCCATCACAAAAAAAGACTAAACATGAGAGTTGGAGTTCAACCAAATAAACTACCTGTTAAAAAAAAAAAAAAGAGGGGCGCCTGGGTGGCTCAGTCCGTTGAGCATCTGACTTCACCTCAGGTCATGATCTCATGGCTCGTGGGTTCAAGCCCCGCGTTGGGGCTGACAGCTAGCTCAGGGCCTGGAGCCTGTCTTCAGATTCTGTGTCTCCCTCTCTCTCTGACCCTCCCCTGCTCACACACTCTCTCTCTCTTTCAAAAATAAATAAAACATTTAAAAAATTACAAAACAAAGGTTTCTGCACAGCAAAAGAAACAATCAACAAAACTGAAAGACAGCCTACTGAACAGGAGAAGGTATTTGCAAATGACGTATCTGATAAGGGGTTATTATTCAAAATATATAAGGAACTTACACAAATAGGTGAAGGGGACTGGGAGTGCATTCATCTGGATGAGCACGGAATAATATATGGTATTGTTGAAAAACTATATTGGACAACACCCAAAACTAATAGAACACTACATTAACTGTACTGGAATAAAATAAAAATAAATAATAAAAATAAATAAAATTAAATTAAAAAAAAATAATGTATACAATGCCCCCTCCCCCCAAAAACCCAAATAACCCAATTAAAAATTGGCAGAAGATGTGGGGTGCCTGGGTGTTTCAGTCAGGTAGGCATCCGACTTTGCCTCATGTCATGATTTCATGGTCCATGGGTTCAAGCCCTACATCAGGCTCAGTACTGACAGGTCAGAGTCTCGAGCCTGCTTTGGATTCTGTTTCTTGTTCTCTCTCTGTCCCTCCCCCACTTGTGCTCTGTCTCTCTCTGTCTCTCAAAAATAAATAAATATAAAAACAAATAAAAATTTTAAAAATTGGCAGAAGGCTTAAACAAGTATTTCCCCAAAGAAGACATACAGATGGCCAACAGACACATGAAAAAATACTCAATATCACTCATCATCAGGGAAATGCAAATCAAAACCACAATGAGATAATCACCTCAGAACTGTCAGAATGGCTAAAATAAAAAACACAAGAAATAACAAGTGTTGGTAAGAATGTGGAGAAAAAGGAACCTTCATGCACAGTTGCTAGAAATGTAAATTGGTACAGACACTGTGGGAACCAGTGTAGAGGTTCCTCAAAGAATAAAAAATAGAATTACTATAGGATCCAATAATTCCACTATTGTGTATTTATCCAAAGAAGGTAAAAACACTAATTCAAAAAGATATATGCAGCAGTATATTTAATGCAGTGTTATCTATAATAGCAAAGATATGGAAGGAACCTGAAACCTGTGTCTAAATAAAGACATAAAGACATATATATATATATGAATGAAATCATTCATAAAAATGAAAGCTTGCCATTTGCAACAATATGGATAGATCTAGAGACATGACCCACAGTGAAATGTCAGTCAGAGAAAGACAAATACTGTATGATTTTACTCATATGTAGAATTTAAGAAACAAAACAAGCAAAGAAAAAAAGACACAAATGAAAAACAAACTCTTAACTATAGAGAACAAACTGATGGTTACCAGAGAGAAAGTGCGTGAGTAGAAGGGAGGGGGAAACAGTGATGGGAATTAAGAGTACACTTATTGTGATGAGCACTGAGTCATGTATATAATTGTTGAATCACTGTATTGTACACCTGAAACTAACACTATATGTTAATTACATTGAAAATAGAAGCCAAGACTACACCATTGTTAACTAATTTGAATTTAAATTAAAAAATATGCTGAAAATTAAAAAGTAAACAAAATAAAATCAACATAAAACAATTCAACATATATGCAAAAAAGGAGAGGAGGTGAGAGGAACACGTAAAATTGTTGCTTGATCTGAGCACTGGTATAGATTGACATTGTTGAATGTCAATAAATATCGCTCACCTTAATAAATAGACATTCAAGAAAACAATAAATAAACTAAAAAAAGGAATTCAGTAGTTTAACAATGCTTTAGGATATAAAGGATAATATTCTCATAATCAATAAATAGAGAAGAAATAGTAAAGAAACAAAAAAACTGTTAAAGTAGAAATTCTAGTATTGATAAATATAATACCTGAAATATTTAGTGGATAGGCCTCACACTAAGTGAAGATAAAAGACAAGAGTCAATGAACTTGAAGGACCACAAGAAAGTACCAATTGTGAGGGGTAGGAGGGAAGGAGGGAAAGTGAGGGACAGAAGGAGACAGAGAGAGAGGTAGGAGGGGATGTAAAGAGGCAGAGACTGAAAAAAAAACAACAACTCCTTTATGGGCCAATGGGACAATAGCCAAGGGTCTCAAATATGTAACTGGAGTCACAGTTTGAGGAATGAGAGCAAATGGGGTCTCGGTATTGAGGTAGGGCTGTGAGATGCCTATGTATAATACAGACACATGTTCTGATGATATTAAGGGGCAAATATATAGTGTCATCCCCAGGGAAAATAACTAAGCCGGGGTGGTACTGGCTCCAGGAACCAAATCCCTACCCTTGAGAAATGAAAGTCTGCCATATCTATTACCTACAAAACATTTGTCTTACTGCTCCTAGCTTCACCTTGCTGGTGTTTCTTACCATTGCATTAGGAAATGTATTGCCAATGGCCACCAACCTGTGCTGCTAGGTCTGTGGGAAGGACTTCTTGCTAGGTCACTAGGGAACCATAGTTCTAAATACTTTCTTTTGTCTCATAGGCAAATTAATCTTGTGTTGTGTTTATACTGCTGCCGTGGCATATGGATGCAATATTTATTTATGTAAATACTGATAATTTCCCAAGATGGACGAAAGAGAGAAATCTATAAATTCAAGAAGTTTAGCAAATCTGGGAGAAGAAGGATAAATCCAAAAAACACCATGCCTGGGAACACCATAATAAAAAATCAAAGATAAGAGAAAATCAAGAACGTGGCAGAAGAAAAGTAATGTACTGTGCACATGGGACAGACAATACAAATGAAGGTTGACTTCTCCTAAGAAACAACAGTGCTAGAATACAAGACAGTAACATCTTTAAGCGTGGAAGAAAAACAAATAAGAAACCTGTCAGCCAGGATTTTTTTTTTTTTTTGAGAGACAGAGCGTGGAGGTGGGGGAGAGAGAGAGTCAATCCCAACCAGGATCCATGCTCAATATGGAGACTGGCACAGGGCTCCATCCCATGACCCAGGGATCATGACCTGAGCCCAGATCAAGAGTTGGATGCTCAACTGACTGAGCTCCCCAGGAACCCCAGCCAAGAATTCCATATTGAGCAAAAATATCTTTCAAGACAGAAGGTAAAATAAATAAATTCACTAAAACAGAGAAAGAAAACTAATTTTTTTTTTTTTTTTTTGGTCAGTACAGCTACAAGAAATGAGTAAATGCTGAAGGAAGTTCTTCAGGACAAAGGAAAGTACTAGACAGGTATTTACATTTTCAGAAAAAAAAAATTAAAAACGGAAATGGTCAACAGGTAGGTAAATACAAATGATAATACTTGCTTCTCAGAATTTCTTTGAAATACATATGACTATTATGGACTGAATTGTACCCTCTCAAAATTCTGATGTGAAGCCCCGATCTTCCATGTGACTGTATTTGGAAAGAGGGAGGTAAATAAAGTTCTAAGAAGTCATATGGGCAGAGCCCTAACATACGGAATTGCTGTCCTTATAATAAGAGCAAGGATTACCAAAGCTCTCTCACTACATGCATGTACCTGGAAAAGGCCATGTGAGGAGAAAGGGAGAGACTGCTGTCCACAAGGCAAGAAGACAGCTCCCACCAGAAGCCCAATTTTCTAGCACTATGATCAGGGACTTCTAGCCTTCAAACTATAAGAAAATAAATATTTATTGTTGAAGTCACCCAGTCTATGGTATTTTGTTATGGCACTTTGAGTAGACTAATATGTTATTTAAAGCAAACAACAGGGTTGCCTGGGAGGTTCATTCAGTTAAGAATCATCCGGACACTTGATTTCGGCTCAGATCATGATCTCACAGTTGGTGAGATTGAGTCCCGTATATGAGATCAAGCCCTGCATCAGGCTCTGTGCTGACAGCATGGAGCCTGCATGGGATTCTCTCTGTCTCTCCCTGTCCCTTCCCAAGCTCGTGCGCTCTCTCTCTCGCTCTCTCACTCAAAATACATAAATAAACTTTAAAAAAATAAAATAAAGCAAACAACGTAGCAACTACTATACTGTTGGATGTACAGCATACATAGACATCACACATATTACAACTTAATGTGTATAAGAATCAGGGGGGTAGCATGTAACTACAGAGTTGAATGCTTTTTCTGTATTAAATGAAGTTATGCAATATGCAGTCTATGTAGTTTGAAAAGTTTAGGATGTTTATTGTATGTAAGTCCCAAAAGCATCAATTAAAGAAGGAATTCAAACAATCATGCCTAAAAAGCAAACAGTAGAATTAAAATGGAATTCAAAAAATTGAAAGATATTTGAATAATCCAAAAGATGGCAGAGAACAAGAGAGCAAAAACAAAACAAAACCAACCAAACAACAACAAAAACAGAACCACAAAAAACAAAGAGCAAAATGGAAGACCCACATCCAACAACATTCACCTTCACATTGAATTGTAGGTAGATTCAACATCAGAGTAATCATGTAAGATTATAAAACTGCAGGAAAGCAAATCTTTTATACTGTGTATAAAAGATGCACTTTACACAGAATGGGACAGAGATAGTGGGGCTTTGACTGATGGTGTTGGGAGAGAAGGTTAAAAAAAACAGATGGAGAGATGATACGCATTTTGGAGTTAGAATCCATAGGACCTTCTGACTGGATGTGAACAGAGCAGGGGAGGGAGGAGTCAAGAATTCATCCCAATTTTCTGGTTTTGATAAAAATATAAATGATCTGGTCTTTACTCAAATGAAGACAAATAATTGAGGATCAATACAGAGAATGTATCAGTTACCAGCGTTACAAAACTGTAGTTCTGAAATCCTTCCTCCCTCTGCCTCTCTGACACTGAATCCATCTTCTCTCCATTGACAGCAATGCTATCTTTCAGAAACCTTGACCCCTCTCTCTTTTCTGCACATTTTACATCCAATCCATCAGGAAAGCTCGTTGTCTCTACCCAAAATATAATATACCCCAAAATATGACCACTTTTTATCAGCTGCATTGCCATTATCCCATCTCTCAGCTGGTCTACTGCAATAGCCTCTCTGGGGCGTCCCTACCTCCATCTCCTGTACCCCCACTCCACGGTTTATTCCCAACAGAGCTGCCAGGCATTTCACTCAGAGTAAAAGCCAAAATTTTCACAGTGGCCAATCACACAGCTCCAAACCACTTCGTGAACTCACTCCCTACAGCTCTCATTTTGGTTTGCTCTGCTCTGTCTCTGTGGCCTCCTTGCTGTTCCGGTAATGCTGCAGGTGGGCACTCCTCCCTCAGGACCTTTGCCCTGGTTTTTCCCTTGGCCTGGTAAGTTCTTCCTCCAGGTTTCCAAATGGCTAACTTCCTTCCCCTCCTTGCTGCTAAGTTTGTGTGTCACATCAGGAAGGTCTACCTGGACCACTTTTTTCTTTTTTTAATTGAAACTACTCACCTGATTCCATAAGCTTTACTTCCTCTTTTACTTTTAACAACTTATCCCATAAAATAAATTCTATTGCTTTCTTATTTTATTTATTGTGTATGATCTGTCTCTTCTTGTTAGAATGTAAGCTTGACAAGGGGCGGATTTTTGGAGTGGGATGCAGAAGAAACTGTTTTATTCACTATTTCTCACTCAGAACAGAAACATGAACATAGGCACTCAATAAACACTGGCTGTTTAAAGAAACATCACTCTAAAGAGTAGCCTTTATCCTACAGATAACTAGAGAGGTTGGTGTCGAGAGTGGCAGTCACATCTGTGTGCTTTCAACACAATCCTTAAAGACGATTTTGTGGACAGATGTTCGTGCCCCTTCAAAATTCACATGTTGAAATCCTAACTGCCAAAGTGATGGTATTGGGAGGTGGGGCTTTGGGAGGTGATTAACTATGAGGGTGGAGCCCTGATGAATGGGATTAATGCCCTTATAAAGGTCTGAAGAGACCAGAATTCTCTCCTTCCATGTTGTCTTCAACCCAGAGGAGATTCTTCACCAGAGCTCAACCATGATGCTACCTTGATCTTGGCCTTCCGGCCTCGACAGCTGCGAGAAATAAAATGCTGTTGTATATAAGCCACCCAGTCTATGGTACCCTGTTTGAGCAGGACACACTAAGGCAAAAGGGTTAGAGAGGGAAGGATTAGAAGGAAAAAGGTAATCAGAAAGCTGTGCAGGAATCCAGGTGCATATACAAAAAAATACAGTGAGAGCCTGGGTGGGAGGGAACACGGAAGCATTTGTTTATTCAGAGAGGTCTGGGTATTCATGAAGTCATTCCAATCAGCCAAAGTGAAATGCTGAGGACACACCTAAGTTCATACGTAGGTTCTGTCAATACTGATATACATAACATTTTTTCTTTCACGGTCCTACAAAGCCTGCCCACTGTACATGCTTCAATATACTCGAAAAGAAAGTCATACTAACTCATGATAATTGCTTCTCAAGGGACTATGTAAGACAAGTGTCAAGAAAAACTGAAAAATTATAGCTCCACAAAAGTTTGGTCTGTTTCTGGAGAGATCTGGGGCTTTCGGGAGCCCACGTGGGTTTGAATTAAGGCTTTCTCACTTACAACTACTAAGACCTTGATCAAGTTACCTCATTGTTCTCTGTTTATTCACTAGTAAAACTTATGTAACAACATTGACCACACAGACATGCTAGGTTGATCAGATAGGGCCTGAAAGTGTTTGTCACAATGCAGATAATCCCAGTAGACTGCAGGGGTAGCATAGTCTATGTGCTACACTAACTACTAATTATCAGGTCTATATTCAGCCTTCCCAATAGATGGTAAGCTACTGGAGGACAGGAATCACGTGACTGTATTCTTGCTTGGCCCAGAGTAATCACTGCAGCATGATGGAAAGGGGGAATGAATGAAGGGATGAAATCACTATCTCTATTCATGCATCCCACCATGTACACTGCAAGTTCTTTGTACACCCGCTTAGGGAAGACTGACTTCCTGAGGCTAGTCCCAGGTTGACTGGCATTGGGGATAAGGCAGGGGCATACAGGCCTCCCAATGCACAAATACTAAAATTCCAAGCACATAGCATCTTGCTACGTTGTGACCCTGGAGCTCATAAATTTAAATTCGAGGTTCATACAATTCAAAGGTAACCCCCACCCAAGCCCACTTGTCCCAGAAAGCCAAAGCCACCACAGAAGCAGTTTAGGAATTTGACTTCGCCTGCCTTACTGGACACCTCCCCCAATGAAAATGACTCCAAGTAAGACAGACAAGAGTGTTTGGAGAGAGGGATGGCCAAGGTCCAGATGGAAACCAGCTTTGGCATCTGGATGCAATGAGTGCATGGGCTGGGGTTCTATGGAAAAGGCCTGGGCGAAGGGCAGTATTTTTTGCACAACTATTTTGGAGAGAATATTGACAAGCACAAGGCAATCCCTGATGAGTGCCCAACCAATGCAACTAAAATCAATCATCCATAGGATGGAGGCCCTTCTAATAGGAAATGAGTATCAGTGGCACAAGTTTGAAATGAGTGGGAAATGAATCCAAATCTCAGTCGAATGAAACTACAAGAGGTCTAAAGCCAGAAAAAATCCTATTTTTTTTCTTCATGCTGAAGATAACCAGATGGAGTTTTGTTTTGTTTTGTTTTGTTTTGTTTTTTCCCCCGAGTACCAATCTATTCACATACTTGAATGAAGGATTTGCTTTCGGATTGATGATCTTTTTTTTTAATTATAAAAATGAGACAAAATAGCTTCCCCCCCCCCAAACCTAGAGTTTAGGTAATTTTTTGTTTCTTGTCTCTTTTTTTTCTCCTCTTTTTTCTCCTCCTTCCCTTCCCTCTTGCCCACCTGCCTCTCCTCATCTGCTTCAGGTGGTATGTTTGTCACTGCACACTGAGAATGTGCCAGGGACAATGCAATACCGGAGTAGGCACAGCATATCAGAGATGTGTATTTGAGACAAAGAACATAAAAAATGTAACTTCTCCCCTTCAGTGTTCTCTACGAACCCAATGTGTTGTAAAACCAGAGATTGGAGTTCATAACAGAATAAATGAGAATAAGTAAAAGGAGAGGAAGGATGACTGGCAAAGAAGCCACAGATAAAGGCCATGGATGGTACACTAGGAATCTCCTTGGGCTGTGCTTGCTAGCCAGAGTTTTTGTTCTTCATCTGAAAAATATGGACAAGTATACCTACTTTATAGGGGTTTTGAGAGAATTAAATGAGATAGTATATGCGAAGCTCTTGGCATTGAGACTGGGAAAGAAGCCTTCAAAATGAATGGCAGGCATTGTGATGATTAGAAGCAGCATTCAAGGATTAACAAGATTATATATATAAATCCTGTTCAGAGAGAAACATACTCAATAAAGTGTAATTTTTATTATTGTTACTGTTGTTATTATTCTTATTTTATCTATTTTATAGTTTGTTTTGGTCCCTTTGCTTGTCTTCTCTGGACATATGCTTTGGGGTGATCTGTTCTGTTCTCGATTCAGATTTTGCCCCATCATGCGAGCATTCAAGTTTCCCAAGATTTTGCTCTCTATAACTCATAGGTCAGTCTATGGCCAGTAAAACTATAGAAGTGGAATTGCCCGAAGTCGAACTCCAAATGCAGCTTGATTGGCTGATGGTACAAAATCAACTAACTACAGAAAGGCCAATAATTCCCATATTCCTGTCGAAAGTCATAGTCGCCTATTATGAAGATTTTGTTAATGGCAAAAAAAAAAAGAGGTCTCATTTTTTATTTAAATTCAGGGCTCATGAAACAGGCGTAACCAATTCTTATCCACAAAGATATGTCATAATGTTTGGGAAAAGATGGCTTATATCCATAGCAACAGAGCAAACTTTGAGCTAAATACTGGGAAAAGTATTTCCAGACTGACACAGATGTTCAATTTGCATATTAAGTCTCTGAAAACCTGTTGATGGACAGCTGCATGGACAATACATCCTGCACAAAGAGCTGGTTTACTGGATCATGATCTTTGTGAAAAAACAAAACAAAACAAAACAAAACAAAACAAAACAAAACGTCTCTGGATTGTGTCATCTAGGAGGTCTGGGTCTGCGAAAGGTGATTATACTGTGATGTAAGGTTGAAAAGGGCTATATTTCAGTAATGGATTTTCAGTGTGTCACAGAAATGGAGTGGATATCTAGATTGAAAGTTGTATAAATAGATGACACTAGGTCAAATAGGAGAAGGCCAAGCCTGAGTCCCATGGTTCCTGCAGACAGTGGTGTCATCTCAACTTCTCTAGCATGGGGTTATTAAGACTAATCAGATGTTATGTTATAGTCACTGAGCTTCCCTACTAGACAATAAGCTCCTCAAAACTGAGGCCTGATTGGAGGTCTAAATCATTTAATTCCTCCAGAAAATGTGTCTTGAATCCAGTCATCTATACTTGCATTGACTTTGAAAGAGAACTTGAGGCAGCTAAGTATAAAACAGGCATATAATAAGAAATGGGAACTAATGGCGATTTGCATCCATAGCCAGCTTTGGATCAGACCACTATAGCTCTGTTGAACATTTGGAGAGGTGTATGGGAATCAGACCATAAACAGATGATTTCAGTGTAACATAGTAAATGTGAGGGTGGCTAACTGAGCCTAGGTCTTATTTTTCCTTGCCTTCCACAAGTAATCCCCTGAGGGCCTACTGATCTCCTGACCTCAGTTCTCAGTCATCATTGCCACTGTCCTCATTCAAGCCCGAAAGGCTTTCTGTCTGTAGACTAACCTACCAAAACCAGGCTCCCCATGGTCAGCCATGTGCCCCTAGGCCTTCTTACTCATGGCTACTGGCCAGATCTTTGTACAGCTGAGATCTGAACAGAAACGTCCACTCTCCCAACCTTACACTGGTCCCCCTTGGTCTACCAGACAGAGGTCAGCTGCTGAGTATGTTCTCCAGGGACTTCGTATGATGTGGTCCCTGCCCAGCTCTCTAACTTTTATTCCAAGTCATTCTTCTAAGAACAGTTTATGCCACAGCTGAAACGCTGCACTAGGTGCAATGACCTCAAGTAGGCCTTGTTATTTTTCACACTGATATCGTCGGTCCTATGCCAGTTCTGCCTAGGAAAGTTCCCCCACCCTTCTTTGCCTGTCTTGTCCCTATTTACCTTTGAAGACTCAGCATAAATGCTTTCTCCCCCTCAACGGGTTCTTTAATCTAGCTTTATGCCAACTGTGCTTTGTATGTACTTTTGGTATAGTATTCATCTCATGTTATGGATTTTCTATCTTCCCTATGAGACAATCCTATGAATTCATCAAAATTATTAAGCACCTTCTATGAACCAGGCACTGAGCTGGATGCAAAGAAACATATGATACGGCGTTTGCCTTTAAGGAGCTCATAGATTTCTGGAAAGGATAGATTAGTAAACCAGTAATAATAGAATGTTAAAAGTAGAGTCATGTTTTAAAAAACAAGTAAAATTATCCAGGTGGTAAAGAACTCTCTGGGCAGGGAAAAAAAAACACATCCAAAGGCACAGAGGAGTAGAATAACATAAGCCATGGGGAAACTGCGGGTAGGGCAATCTAGCCTTAGTGACAAGTAAACGTGTGAGACCAAAAGGGATGAACCATGAAAGGTGTGATGTGCCCAGAAAACTGTCTAAATGATGTCCCCAAGGCTATGGAGAACCACTGAAGGATTCTGGCTGGAGAGTAACATGGTCCTTTTTCAGAGTAGAATATCATTCTTGCTGCCACCAGGGGAAAAAATGGATGTTTGCATGAAAGATAGGTGTCAAGATGGGTTAGTCATCAGTGCCTGGACCAACATTTATTCCTTTTGCTAAAAAATGCATGCTGCGTATGCACCATATGTTAGGCTGTGCACTAAAAGAAAGCTAATTCTTCTGATTTAGGAGTCTGAAAATCTTCCAGATACTGGGAATATGGGGAGTGTGACAAAATGGACGAGTCAAGGCTATAAGAACATTTAAGCCCATATTGACGAAATGTCAACTTACCAATTTTCCAGTAACGCTCTGACCACCTTCATTCAGCCAGAACCCAGGGACCATGGCTGAGAAATAAGGGCCCCAGACACCTGGTACAAAAATTGGGTCTTTGCTGATCTGAAAAGAAAGAGGCAAAGTCTGTGAAAATAACTGACACTCAAGGCCAGAGGAAGTCCTATCTTCCTCCCATCTGATGTTTGTGTGACCATGTGATTCAACTTCTTATTAAATGCCTTCTTTGGTAAGAAAAGTCATTCCTTCCAAAGGAAGGACATGGCTTCATATTTGGAGGCCTTCCTGATACATTCATTTATGATGTCAGGGTAGCAAAAGATCATTTTGGAAAGAAACTGAGAAGACATTTCCCTGCTGGCTTCCTCTCTATGGTAGACTGATTGCAAAAATGGCCCCCATTCTCTACCACTCCCTGTGTCCATCCCCCCTGCAATGTACCTTCGCAGCTCCTCCCACTGACAGGTGGAATCCCCACCCAGGGAATCTAGGTCAGCCGGGTGACCTGTTCCGGCCAACAGAATGAGATGGAGTGAAATGGAAGTCACACTGCCAGTCTCCCAGGCTTAGGTCTCAAGAGGCCTGGGTGCCTCTATTCTTCCTCTTGGTTCTCTACCTTTGTCATGAGAAGAGCCCAGACTAACCTGCTGGATGGAAGGGCATGCGACAGAGCTGAGTCAGCCCAAATGTAGCAGGTGTGCCTCAGATATAAGAGGTGGACCAAACAAGATCAGCAGATCACCTCACTCAACTAGCACTAACAAGCCCAGATCACCAGAATCACCCAGCTGAGCGACTTGTGAACAAAAACATATGTATGTCACTAAGATTTTTGTGTTTGTCACCTAGCATTTCTGTGCTAATAGGTAAGTGACACATCCCCTTCCTTCTATAAATATTAGTCAACTAATAGCATGTCATCTCCCCCTCCTGGGTGTTGGGGACACAGAGATGAATCAGACAGAGTTCTTGTCTTCAAGAAGCTACCCGAGGAGAGCTCGGCAGTAAATAGACAAATAGGATACAGTGTGGTCCACGGGATGGTAAAGACAATACATACAATGTTATGGAGGGACAGAGGGGGCCAGGGGTGAATGTTCTTAGGGAACAGGACATTGCTCAGACGAGTAGGGTTGAGGCAGGCATTCTAGGTCAAGAGAAGGGCTTGAACGAAGGCCTGTAGGTGAGGGAGAGGTGCTCTCGGGGCTTGAGACACTACCACAGTTTTTGTAGCAGACCACATGTTCACTCATCTGGAACGGTGTGTGTTCCTCATCCATCTAGCAGGAATGCATGTTGAAGTCGTACTTCTTGTTGTGGAGAGGTGTAGGAGAGGGTGGGGAGGGGAAGGGAGAGAGTCATAGCAGATCTACTCCCCAGTGTCTTCTGAATAAGCAGAAAATTCGTTCATTCATCTCTCCTACAAATAGTTATTCAGCCCTTATTACATGCTTGGTAGTATGTCACTTCCTGAAGGCATAAAAATGAACTGAATATTCCTGATTTCCGCCCTCATGAAATTTTTAGTCCAGCATTTCAGCACAGGGACAAACACTATTTAAATGTCTTGACCCCAACCATTTCAGTTCCTTTTCACTAAACTAGTGAGTCCTCAAATTGGTAGGATTTCTGAAGCTCAGACAGGAAGAAGGCGACATTGTCAACTCTAAATTTTGTGAAATCAAGATAATTTATAAAAAGGGACACTTAACACCTCAAATAGAAAGAATAATGTCAGGGGAAAAAAGACTTTTGCCAGAAACGACAGTTTGGCTTACAGTGACTACTCATTTCCTTACTGGTTCAACAGATGTTTCCTGAATTCCCACTGTGATCCAAGTCTGTGCCAGGTACAAGCAATGAAGGTTAAACAAAACAGCACAGCCCCTGTCCTCAGGAAGCATTCTGTCTTGAAAGGCAGACAGATTAGGGTGACCAATCATTCAAGTTTGGCCAGGAATCTCTTGGTTTAGAACTGAAGGCCTTGTGTCCTGGAAAACTGTTCAGTCCTAGGCAAATGGGATAAATCACTGTGCAGCCTCAGATAGATATTAATCAGATCATCATACAGATGTGTAATTATAAAGCATGATAAGTAAGTGAATGAAAATCAAAAGGTCTGATAAGAGCAAATAAGTGAAGTAGCTAATCTAGTCTAGTGGTCAGGGAAGGCTTTTTTTAGGAGGCAATATTTGAATTAAGAAATAAAACATATATAGAAGTTATTCAGTAGGTGTGAAGGTATGTGTGTGAATAGGAGTGTGCGTGTGTATGTGTGTGCTTGCGCGTTCGCCTTTGTGTATGTGTTAATGATACAGAGTGTGTTCCAGCCAGAAGGAGCACACACTATATGACCTTCACTTTTGTCACTTTGTCCTTGCCCATGAACATTTATCACGTGCTGGTCCTAGAAACTATTCCCTAGGCTGTATCTCAGAGTGGCTTGGGGTGAATAAGATAGCTCATGTTCACAACCATTGAGGACTCAGTGTTTGATAGGCAGATGGATAATGACCAAAGTCAAGTCATCTCCTTCCCTGCCCTGCACTGCTTCCCTTCCAGAACTCGTATTTCCACTTGATAGATGAGTCTCAGAGAGGTTGTACAAGGTAACCGCAGTCACACAGTTAGTTACTGCAGCAGGCGGGATTTGAATCCAGACAGATGTTGGCCTCAAACCGCACAGCAGGCTTTATTTGTAACTCGTAGTGCATACACTGCTTTGGAAGGTTATGCATCACACCCCACCTCCACCACGTCTCACAATTTGAACTTATCCTGAGTCAGCTACAGCCGAGCTCCATTGGAAGATTGTGGTTCTGCTGCTCAGAAATGTCAGGTGAAGGCTTTGCCTGGCTCCGCCCACGGAGAAAGTTTTGAGCCGGCTGTCCTTCATGCTCACTCATTTGAAATGGCAAATGCTTCTCAGCAGACATCTGACTGACGTGAGGAAACCAAGACACAGAAATAGGTTTCCCAGAGCATTTCCAATCACTTCCAAGCCTTGTGCTCTTGGAGAAAACAAGCAATAGTTTGTTTTGAGAAAGGGAGAGGGAGAGAATGCGCATTTGTGTATGTCTGTGTGCTTTAATCCTTTGCAATGAACCTAAATATTTAAAAATATTTTTGTAAACGCTCTTTCCCATGCTGTGGGCTATTGTGGCCTGCAGGCTGCTGTTTGATCCAAAGGAGGGAGTTCATTGTACTCCACTGCTAACAACTGTCTGTACAGGATGCTGATTTCCTAGTAATAGTGGTGCTGTTGGCAACAACAGTCAAGAAGGACTGGCTACTTACCAAAGGCCTTACTAGATGCATATTAGAGGAATTAAATCACTTATCCCTCATGGAAACCCTAAGGGAAGATTCCATCGTTACTGCTTTTGTATGGATGTGTAAACTAAGGCAAAGAGAGTTCAATTATGTGTCCAAGATTATAAAAAACACAAAGCAGTCAGGCACCAGGGCCAAAGTGTTGTCTTCGTTTAGGCTACTGTGGCTTCTTTGAATCCTTCTTTGCCTCTCAAAGGCAGAAAGCAAGGGCCTTCAAAGTTAATACAGACTCCCTCAAATGGAACAAACCTTTTGGTTTTGCGGACAAGTAAGTTATGGAATCTGCATTTCCAAAAGCTTTTGATAAATTTTCTCCAATATACTTGTGAAGAGGTGAGCCCTTGGGTTGAGTCAAATACCTATCTTCATTCTATTCCCGACTGCCCTATTCCAACCAGGTGATCTTACACAAGGACATCTTTCTGGGCCTCGGCCTCAGTTTAAAAATGGAAGGATCAGGGCGCCTAGGTGGCTCAGTTGTTTAAGCTTCTGACTTGTGATTTTGGCGTAGATCTTGTGGTTTGTGAATTCAAGCCCCGTGTCAGGCTTTGTGCTGAAAGCACGGAGCCTGCTTAGGATTCTCCCCTTCTCTCTCCCTCTCAAAAAATAAACATTTCAAAAAATGGGAGGATCAAGGGGCATCTGGCTGGCTCAGTTGCTGGAGCGTGTGACTCTTGATCTCAGGGTTGTGAGTTTGAGCTCCACATTGAATACAGAGATTACTTAAAAGAAAAAAAAAGGAAATGTATGGTTATACAAAAATGAGAGTATCGATGCGAATGTTGGAGGACTTTTGTGAAGATGAAATAAGCTACCACCTACAAGCAGCTTATTATATGTTAAATACCAAATAAACGTTAGTTGTCTTTGAAACGAAGCTTCTATGAGAGGACAGGCAGGTGACAGGGTTGAATGACCACAGCCAAAAGGAGTTAGGATCCTGTAAAAAGGTCTCTTAACTTGCCCATGGTCTGATTTAGCCAATATTCTTAACAATGAAGTAGAAAATGATATAGACGTGAAACTTATCAGATTTTCAGCAGGTATAAACTTGAGAGGATTGTTTATTATGAGGTATGTCCAAATCAAGATTCAAAATTACTTCAATGAGCTAGAGCACGAGGCAAAATACAAGAAAAGTTCACATTTATTTAATCATATAGTTAAACAGTTGCACTTAGAAGGTTCTGGAAGTATTCTGATAGTATCTTTCATGGGTGGCAGTATATGGATATTCCATTTGGTATTGTTTAAACAGTACACAGACCCTTGCTATATTCTTAAATTATGTGTGATATCAATGGAGTTAAAGAGGCCCACAAAGAAACAAAACGTTTGGTTGCACACCATATGCCAGGCACTGAGATCAGTATTGAGGTTATATAAATCACAAAGTAAAATAGCAATAACTATAATGATCAATAATAAGGCATGGCCGATTTTCTCAAAGAGCTCCTAGCCCAATCAGGCAGACAAGAGGTGGAAATGCAGAAATTGTGACAAACTGTGCTAAGTCCTCCAGTAAGGTAGGGAAGGAGCCGTAGGAACCCACATAGGTGGCCCACAGGAGCTAGGCCTTGAAGGAGGATTAAGTGTTTCCTTAAGTGAAGAGGGAGGGCATGCCAGGCATAGAGGACTGTGGGGCTACCCTCGCACTTAGGAAGCTGTGCAAGCATTCTGGTTTTCAGAAGGGCTTAACATTCTGAATTTTACTTTAAATAACAGGTCATAAGGTTTGAAGGACAGGTATATTTTTGCATTAATATATCCTACTGCTTGTCAAAATTTCAATTTTGAAAAAGCCATGGCTTAAAAAACTTTTTTTTTAATCTTTACTTTTCAGCGAGAGAGAGAGAGAAAATGCAAGTAGGAGAGGGACAGGGAGAGAGGGAGACACAGATTCCGAAGCAGGCTCCAGGCTCCGAGCTGTCAGCACAGAGCCTGACACGGGTCTCGAACTCACGAACTGTGAGATCATGACCTGAGCCGAAGTCGGTGCTTACCCAAATGAGCCATCCAGGGGCCCCAGCCATGGATATTTAAAAGGAAAAAAGCCTCAGTGAAACCACCCTCTAAGTCAGGCAACAATAGTAAGAAATAACAACACAGAAATAAGGACAATAATAAGAAATACTAAAATAGTAATTGCTAACAGTTACTGCAGCTTAGAACATGCCAAATACTCTTCTAGGTTCTTTATAGAGGTTCTATTGCATAATACTCGTGACGATCCAATGAGACTGGTCCTATTATTATACTTAGCCCACAAACGAGGAAATCTAAGCTAAAGGAGGTCAGATAGATAGTTTAGAAAAGAGTAACTTCAGATCCAAACAAGATCCAAGCTATGAACTACCAATTTCTTTTCCTCTGCAGACTTCATTTTCTTCATCTATAAAGTAATTAGTTTGGACGAGAATATTTAATATCTCCTTTGTCTTTGCAATTATCTAAGATTCGATAAAGCAGAGTCATTCTTCCCCAGCTGGCCAATCAGAGTGCTCCAGCAAGCTCTTTCAACACAGACTCTGCCCTGTGGCTCCGAGGATCAAACTGGGTGGTCTCAAGGGGCTTCTCTAACTACCAACTTTGTTTTGCCACCTCTGTGACCGATGGCCAGGATTATCAGGGGCGTTTCTTGACTGTCAACTTCATGGGTTGTATTTAACGGCTTCCATCTATTCTGTCTTATATTTGCTGAGCACATATTCGGCAAGTAGTTATTAGATACACACTGAGTTCAAACTACTGTTTCCAACATGAAAGGATGCAGAAAGATGGGCATAAGAGTCATGTATCCTCCTGAGGTTTGCAAGCAGGGAGGAGCCAGTATGCAGAATGGATAGGAGGGTCACCCAGGTATCAAGTGATCTGTAAGTTTATATTTGTATTCAGACTTGGCCATAACCCTGATAGTATAAGGAGTCAAATATGCACAGCCCATTTTATAGCTGAAGACAAAGGCATGCGGAGGGTAGGCAAACTACCCAGGATCACAAGGATCAGAAATGGTACAGCAGGGATTAGAAGCGTCTCTCCATTTGTTCCTGCCTCTTTTCATGTCTGTGCCCACGCCGGCTCCACGAGTGGATGCCACTGGCTGAGTTTCATCCACGGCCGGCCGTGCTGCTATCAGCTGAGTTTCCCTGCGGTGCAAAAGCTCAAGCAAGGGAGCGCCTGCTCACACCTCTCGCTGGGAGAGATGACTGGGCTCAGAGCAGGGAGCTACCGCAGCAATTTCCGTTCTGCCTTGCCCCCACCCCTCACCCCGAGGTTGGCCTAAACCTCTGGCAGGGGCAGCAGGCAGGCTCCAGGCGCCAGTGGTCCTGGGAGGGAACAGGAGGTTTTGTTTTGAGTGCCCCCAGCCAGGTTGGGAATTTTAGAGGGTAGCCGCAGGCATGTGTGAGACTGAGTATTTCCGTGGTGGCTCATCTCTCCCTCCACATGGACTGTGCTATCGTCTTACTAGAAAAAAAACCATTTATACACATTCCAGCCAACTCCCAGCTCACTACACAGTGCAAAAAAGAGCAGAGAGAATTTGGTTTTGAGTAGGGCTCTTAGCATTGACCTCTATTTTTGCACTTCTCAGATTAAACTGTAGCGAGTTGCTTGCTCCTCCTATGAAATAGTGAGGAACCATATCTTCTCTCAAACACTACTTAGAACTCTCTGAACATGGTTTAGAAATGTCAGCATAGACCTTGGAGTCAGACAAACCTCAGCTTCAAGTCAGGTTAGGTTGTTTATTAGCCCTGTTCCTTTAAATCTCTCTGAGACTGTTTTCTCATCTATAAATGGGGGTAATCTCACCTTCCACAGAGTTTTGTGCCAGCCCTAAGTGGTATAAGGTGTATAAAAATCTTAGGACGTAATATTCCCTCAAGAAATGTGAAGTAACAGAGGGTTTAATTCCACTCCTTTTCGGGACAGTGGAAAGATCTAGAGTACAAAGTCCTGAGTTGGAGTCTGGGCTTTGCCTCTTCTTAGTTCTGTCCCTTTGGAAGATTCTTCTTCCTCTTCTTTCCTAGATGTACTCCTCTGTGCTGGTCTCACTCGCCACATCCCATAGGGTCAGCCCATCCACTGCCACATGTGCACTGACAACTTTTAGACCACTGAGTCCCAACTTTTCATCCCAAACTCAGATCCTATTCTTGAGTTCCCAACTGGACACCTGACCTGGATGTCTATTCAACATGTCCAAAATACAACTTGCCATCCTCCCTCCCAGTGCTGCTCTTGGGTTGGGGCCCCTGTCTGCCTATTTACCCAACCACCAGGGTACTCTTCTTAACCCTGACACTCCGACATCCTTCTCCTCGGACCCACAACAGTCATGCATACTGTCAACTCTATTTTTCATACAAAGCTGGTTTCTCCCCATTGCTACATTAATCCAGTCCTTCATTAAATCTCTGGTTTGATTATTCCAACAGTACTTAAGCTGGTTTCCCTGTCTCAAATACCTCCAAAAACCCTGCACAGAGAATCCAACTTCCTTACCTCCAATACAATGATCCTTCTAATACACAAACCCAATTATAATTTTGTCAGTCCCTTACCTCCTTTAGAAGTTCCCCACGATACAGGAGACCTTTTCTGACCTGGCTTTTATCTACAAGTCTGGCCCAGTCACACATGGTACATTTCCTCAACCTTTGCTCCATTATTTTTACTCCAACAAGCTCATCACAGCCTAGAAGTCCCCAAATGCATCACTGTCTTTCTCATCTGTATGTCTTTATAAGTTCTGTCTAAAAGGCATTCGTTCTGACCTCCCCCTGACTAACTCTTCTATGTCCTTTTATAGAACTTAGTTCAATATTATCTGCTCTGGGAAGTTTCTCAAACTCTGACCAGGTTATTATTTGCTTCTTCCTGTATCTTCCTTAAACCCTCTGTACCTCTATAGTGTAGATTCTTGTGACATAAATGTCTAAGCGTGGATACCTAGATCCATAATTCATATGGGATTTGATTACATCATTAAGTAATGCACACTTAATATGTTACATCCATATAATATGCTTTGTAAACCAAATCACACAAATGTAGCACATGGTTAAAATCATTAAGAACGTCACAGATATTTAGAGCTATAATAGAATAGAACACGTGTCCAATCACCTGTTAAGTGGCACACGGTTAACAAAGCTTCGGGTTTGCCAAAGTTTCCTTTGCTATATTTGGAGGTTTCTGAAAGGTTACGAGTCCTCCAGTATAGAGCATGCCCTTCCTAGAAATCCAATCCCTTTATTTCAGTTCGAGCAAAACAAGAACACATGAAACCTGCCTGCAGATCTCTCCTGGGGCTTAGCAGTTGAGCATGCGGGGAGGGCACTGAACGGGTTTGTCACCAGACCAAATAGTCCCCGAATTTGGGATGGAGGGAGGCAGCCCAATGTTGCTTGCAATGTCCTGAGTTATTTGCAAAGTATTTTGGACTGCTTAAACCCTGAATTCCTTATTCTTCATCATTCTGAAAGCCATATGTGATCACAACTGAAATTTAATCCATATGTGTCTCACATACACTTAAAACGCACCCAAAGTTGCTTTGCAAGAGACTGAATGGCCAAGAAAACTTTGAGGCTGTCCTAAAATTTCCCCCAATTTTCTCTCCCTTACAGACAAGAAACCACACTTGGCCTCCTCTATACAGATGCCTGACTGGCTCCAGTGAGCTCAGACCAGCTCTCAGCTTTGAAGGCTCCAAGAGCCGTGTGACCCCAAAGATATAAAATCATAGCATGCATCTTTTCGCAGCCTAAACAATCTGCGGTGGGTAAACAGTTATCGGTCCCTTTTGTGGACCCTGTGAGTAAGGGAGGAGGGGGTGGTGGCCTGAGTGGGGGAAGGGGAGGCAGCTAATGAGAGGAGAGAGGGCGTCCCTTCTTCGTGCTGGTCACCAGACGGTCCAATGTCACATCGTGAGCCGGACACTCTGAGTCAGAGCCCTATCTTCTACTTCTGTCACATCCCCAGGAATGAGCAGAGGACTAATTGAGAGCTTCTCAAATATGACCCAGCCACAGCCTCCCTTTGATTCTAGATGAGCTGTTAGGAACAGCAGCTCTCCCTTGCAGGTTCAGAAGTGGCCTTGGGCAGCCTTACAGCCGAGACCCATTGGCAGGTGTGGATGAGGATGGCACAGCCTTTTACTGTGGCAAGCGCACGGCGCCCTGACACACGGAGCCTGTCAGCTACCTTCTGACTTCTGACTGCTAAGTTGTGGACACTTTTTCTTCCTGTCCTGCCCCTGCTCAGCTTCTGCGTCTCCCTTGTTAGGACCCTTTGTTGTGAATACCAGTGTCTAGTCTCACATATTGTCTCATAAATCTGACCACAGATCTAGAGACTATCTGGGGGTCACTCTCCATGTTTAGTCCTAACTTGCTGTAAGGCTTTGGTCCTTGGGGCGTTCATCTAAGAAACGGGGCAAACAGGACCTCTTTTATAGACCCGTAAAGACTAAATGTGGCACAGTCTATTATAGGCCTTGGTATGGTGCCTGGTACATTCAGTGACCCAGGGAAATGGAGCCTTTATTAATATCATCACCTCCATACTGGCCAAGGTGTACTTCTTATTTACGGAGTGGATTACATGTAGGCATGTAACTTGAAAAAGCGAGATCTGACACCATCTTGACCGGAATTCTAAAGTAGGGTACCTCTAGAGCAGAGCAGGATAAGAAACAACATGATCACTCAGATGAATTCATTTCTATCTGCAAGATCTGTCACTAGGCATAAGCACAACTCGGGGCATAAAGACAAAGAGAATTCTGGCTGAATTATAGCAGGGCCTCTTTTGAAAAAAAGTCCACATTTCTGGGCAGATTCATCAATCACTGCCTTTTGGAAGCACTCCCCAAAAGACCCCACTCCTGCTTCTCAGGTTTAGCTCACGGAATTTGGGACCAGGGATGTGTCCACATAAGTCTGGACCTGAAGATTCCTGACCTCTCTCCCCTTCTGGCCTAGAAGATGAGAAGGCTAAAGTGGCCTTGCAAAGAGAACTAGAAACTATGCATAGACACCTGGGTGGTTCACGACTGAGGGGCTGCACAAGTGTCATCAACTGACAAATGTGTATCGAGTATTATTAGGGTGAAGGAGTTCATCCCTTACATCTTCTCTGTAACGAAGGAGACTGCAAGAGCATGAAGGAGTCATGATGGTTAGACAGGAGGAGGCCAGGAGAAAGATGGAGAGACAGGGTAGGACCTCCATGTTCTTGGGCCACCTAATACGTAACCAGAGACAGCACACAAGTGACACGTGTACCAGCACATCCATGCCAGACAGTGATAAGGGCCTGCCATCTCTGGGCCATGCTTCTGAATCCTACAGTGCCCTAGAGAGCCACCACCGTCAGCTGAAGAGACGTCTGTGCAAAGCTTCTGTCATCCCTGCATGGGGCAGGTTTATATCCATTCCCCCACCTGAGAGGCTGGCCAAGCCCCTGTCACCGGGTTTCGATGGCGAAGGGAAATGAGCTTCCAGGATGTTAATTCAAGCTTCCAGGCTCACAAAGCAGGGCAGAACCAGGCTTTCAAGTCAGATCTGACTCGAGAGTCCACAAGCTTCTCGTGATACCTTTTTAGAGAAAAAAGGTTGTACACAGGCAGAGAGCACCATCTCCCATATCCCTTCTGGGGCCAGCCCAGCTCCCTCTGTGCCCTGAATGGAATATGTCCCTTGAAAAGTCAATAGACAAGATGGGATTTTCCTTTGTTAAAGAGGAAGAGAGAGGGGGAAAAAAAAACAGCCCACACATTCCAGTGGTATCTTTTCCCTCTTCTCCATATTCAACAGCATTTCTTTGAGAATGCTAAGTGACTCTCAGGTTAAAAAAAGGAAAGACTTCAAAATTGCTTCCCTATTTGAATGAGTTCTTATGAAAGAGAAATGGCCCAAAGAGGTAAGGAGACTGGAGGAAGAAAGGGCACTCGGAGGGAAAGCCGGTGTCGGGAGATTGCCCTCACTCTATAAAAGACCATGCTAATAAGTAAGATATGTAAACGCTGTGGGACAATCAGAAACAAATGAAATGAGGGTTTGAGAGTAACAGTGTTCAGCTGTGGCCAAAGGCCAGGCAGCGGCTTTTGTTATGAATAGATCATCTGCATGTGAAACAGACCTGCTTTTAACCCTTGGCAGAGGCTATCCAGTGTGTAAGAATGTATATCGGGCCCATCTGGACTTCCTTAGAGAAAAGAAAAACAAGGGGTAACAGGGAAGAGAGGGGGAAAACAGCTATCTGTGAAATAATATGACATGATGTAGGGCAGGGTTACAGTTCTGCCAGGGTGGTTTAAATAGTTTCTGTGTTATTAATCAGTAACACATTTAGCTCGCAAAGTAACAAATGACAATTACAGTGGCTTTTTTTTGAAAGAAGGTATTACAAGTGATGGAGGTGGGGAAGGGAGCTAACATTTGCCAAGCACCTACTAGGTGCTGACTGTTTTATACACATTCTCATGCCTAATCTTCATGATAATCCTGCCACTTCCTTCAGTTTACAGATGAAGAAACTGTGACTCACAAAAGTTCCAAGCCTTGTTTATGGTCATCTACGATGCCAAGTGGCAGCATGGGGATTTGATTTGATCTGGCCAAAGGCCATGCTCTTATTATACCTGGAGGCCTCCTGGCTACTTAAAGAACCACAAAATTCCAATGAACGTACGGGGGCCGGGGACCAGCCCGTGCCCTTTCCTTTCCCGGACATTTGAGCTTCTTCTGTGGGTTTACAGGGCAGTGCCTAAGAGTGCTCTCAAGGAGCAAACCAAACCCAGTTTCTGGAGATCAGTGTGCTTCCCTCCGGTCCTGCCTTCCTCCCTTCTCCCCACTCATCATGCGGCAATCAGAGACAAGATTAAATGAAATTGGCCACCAATGCCAGCCTGGCTTCCAGGATGTGTGAATTCCAGCAGAACTCTCTGTGTGTTGATACCCTGTGTGTGTATGGGGGGTAGACTTATTCGCCATTGGCCTGGCAATTTGAGAATCTGGCTCTCACCTGAGGGACAGATGTCAGAGTGAGGCGTAAGAGCTATTTTTCCACTTCACTGGCCTGCACTCAAGGTGGTGACTGAGCACTAGTTGTGGTAGGAGGGAATGTCCCCACACAGCTGCCTCTGGGGGGTATAGAGAAGGGTGCTGGGATTAGAGAGGCTGGGGGGCTCGGGAGACTGCTTCCTCTAGGCTGACTGGTGCCGTAGAGAGAGGTGGTTTGGATTAGCCAGGTCAGGAATCACAACTCCATGATCAAGCTAGGAGGCCCTGGCAAATGCCGGTTTCCTCCAGCATAAAAGGCACACAAGAATATTCATCTTGGAGGAGGTTTGGGAAGATTAGAGGCAACGCAGAGAAAGCCCTGACATGCCGCCCGCACAAAATAAATAATCAACAATTAAGAGCTGCACTCTTGTTTTCTTACAGCCAGGAAATGTTTCATCTATATTCTTCCGAGTTCAGAGTACAGAGCAGTCTGCTTAATCCCGGTAAGGTACAAACAACAGCAGTGCCAGTAGAGGGTGGGAAGAGCTGGAGATACAGTGAGTTTTAAGTGGAAGAAATCTGAGTCTCATTTTTCAGGCCAGACCAGGAGGACTATTTGGATCTCAAGGTGGACTCCTACTGGGTTCATGGTAAAAACGTCATCTAACGTTTACACTTGAGGCATTTCTGTTAATTGAGGCTTTGCACTCATTTGTCAAGAGTTTATAGACTAGCTGCCTTCTAGGATTGAAGAGCTATTATCTGAGATCATGCAGGCAAGAACCTGGTGTGGTTTCCCACACACAGTAGGTGCCTAATGGGTAATGAGGGGGGGCCCGGGAAGCATGTGGGGACCTCTGAGAACCAAGATTCTCTGGGAGACACTTCATGCATTTCTTCAGCAAATATTTAATTGAGCACCGACTATGGGGTTCAGGTTCTGGGGAAACAGATGAAAAAGATACTGTCCTTGTCCTAGTTTTCAGTGTAGTCAGGATGTATGACACTTAATCTAAGAATAGCAAGAAACTCGGATAAGCACTTGAATAAAGGTGTAAGTTCTTAGTATAACAATGGCATGAAGACAGTGTTATGGTTTGGCTGGGAGGTAGAATTTACAGTAATAACAAAAATCCCACAAATGTGAAATTACCATATACTATGAGCAAAGGACTGTGTTAAGTGGTTTTATGTGCACTATCTCATTTAATAATTATTGTAGGCCTGAAAGACAGGTATCAGTATTCCCATTTTACAGATGCAGGAACTGAGGCTTAGAAGAATTATATAACTTGCTCAAGGTAAGGCTGGAAGCAGGAGATATGAAAAAAAAAATCAAACCTATGAGTGGAAGAACAGGCAGACGTTAGATCATGAAGGTTCTATCATGACATGCTAAGTAACTGGAATCTTCCTCTTGAAGGCAAAGGGAAAATACTCCCATGTTTCGGTTACTTTGTAGCTAGAAGCCCAGGAACCCACTGCCCATCACCCTCTCAAGCACGTATTCAGGATTACCAGAGCTGGAGTTGCAGAGCGGTTCATTTTAGTTTGTTCTGATTCACAACTGAATGCATAATGAATGATAATCACCTGTTATGTTGCCCAAAAGTTCTTGTGGTCACAGGCTACGTAAGTGTTCCGCTCAGAGCGGGGCCTTCTCTGGCCCTCCAGGCCCTCGAGCCTCCAGATCGACTTCATGATGTGTAAGTACATGTGGTTTCTTCTATTTTGCTAAGTCAACAGTTCCAGGGAGGAAGAGGCTGTGCATCAAAATATGTTTATCCAAAAGCCCTTCCCTGTCTCATCTCATTCTATCCATCTCCTCTGGCCTAATTCACCCTCCCATAGCTTTCGGCTCCTCTATGCTTTAAATGGCCCCAAACTGCTTACCTTGACCTTGGAGTTTTAGGCTACCTGACCTGCATTTTTAAGAATTTATAATAGTTTATTGTCAAATTGGTTTCTATATAACACCCAGTGCCTCTCCCCACAAGTGCCCCCCCTCCATGACCATCAGCCCCTTCCCCACCTCCCCCTTCACTCTTTGGTTCCTTTTCAGTATTCAATAGTCTCTCATGATTTGTATCCCTCGCTCTCCCCAACTCTCTCTCCCCCTTCTCCTCCCTATGGTCCTCTCTGACCTGCATTTCTAAACCACCTGATTCTGCCCTGATTTGGTTCACATCTGGCCCAAGAGGCTTGCTCCATCCCTCATCCATGTCATGCCTGCTCCACAGGGCTTAGCCTCCAAATTTAGTGTTCCAAATCCTGACTTACCCTGATGACTTTGGCTAAAAGGCACTCCGCTAGCTCTCCCCGCTCTGAAAGTCTGGTTAACATCATCCACCAGAATTGGACTCAACTGAGGGCCCCGGTCTAGTACCCACAACCTACAGAGGTGTTTCAGCCTATGGCCAAGGGTAAAGGTACTCAACCACGAGGTGATACCACACATCCACACATAAAGACTATTCCTGGGGCCCCTGGGTGGCTCAGTTGGTTAAGCATCTGACTTCAGCTCAGGTCATGATCTCACTGTTCATGGGTTGGAGCTCTAGGTTGGGCTCTGGGCTGACAGCTCACAGTCTAGAGCCTGTTTCAGATTCTGTGTCTTCCTCTCTATCTCTGCCCCTCCTCTGATCATGGTCTGTCTCTCTCTTTCTCTCTCAAAAATAAATAAACATTAAAAAATTAAAAAAATAAGACTGTTCCCCATTCAATATCCCCCACTCTCAATGTGCCAATGCCCCTCAGAGGTCTCCGTGCTACAGAGGGTTTCCAGACGGCGGTCACTACTTCCACCAAAGCTTGATACCTCTAGAAAGTAGGAAAGGCCACCGTTTTTTAGATAAAGAGATGGAGGCCCTGAAAAATCAAATGCATCGCTCATGTTCACCTAGGCAGAGACTGTCAGTGTCAAAATTAAGACCCTTCTTTTTATTTCTAAGTCCAGTATGTCCTCCATTGACTAATATTGAGAATGGATGTACATGATTTCAGAGAGGTCAAAAACCCCTTTATATTCTGCCAAGACCATCATCCTTCTGGTCTCCTGTAGGATGGCAAGCGAGAGGAGAGCCTTGCTCACTTAATTTGAAGCTTTGATTTTGGTAAGGAGACAGATGTTGCAGAGGGACACATCCTGTATCAGCTGTAGCACAGAATAGCGAGGACATGGATGTGTTTTATTCTTCTTCGTGGCAGTCGAGAACAGACACTATGAGGTCATCAGCGTCAGGTGAGAGGCCCTCCTGCACAGGCCACGCCAGACCTCCTGCAGAAGTTCACGGAGCCACTCAGCAACAGCGCTCCAGCATTAGAGACACCGAGACATGGCTGTGGCATTCAGAGATGGTGGGCTCCTTTGGATCAATACTGGGAGAGTCTTCCAGAACACTGCCCTTCAAGGTCTCAAAGGGGGAGCACTCACCACCACCACAGCTCCAAACCTTGTCTCGCTTCATAGGGGACTCCTGCCGAGTGACTGTTTCATGCAAAACTGACCAAAAGCCAACTCTGTCCCAGGGACTGTACTAGACACTAGTGATACAGAAATGGAAGGGCCACAGTACCACGGTCGAGGATGTCACAGCCACACGAACAAGGAAGACTCATGCCCAGGTAACTGGCAACAAACAGGGAGGAGAATGCCCTGTGACAGTGGCGTGTGCTGTGGGAGCACACAGATACTCCACCTCAGGGATTCCAAAAGCTTCCAGGAAGAAGTGATCCTTGAGCTCAGACCAGAAGGCTAAGTGGGAGTTGTTAGACAGGAGAAGGGAGAGGAAACAAAGGAAGAAGCATCAGGGAGTACAGGACATCCTGGAGCAGGGCTGGAAGAGAGAGAATGTGAAGGGGAATAGTTCCATGCTGGGGTGATGGGTCGTCATAGGCCATGCTCTGCCGAGAGTCATGAGAAGGCTATGGGATGAGAATAATTACCTTAGGGGGAATGGAAAAGAGAAGGATGACATGTTTCAAAGTGGTAGGAGAGTGGGGCGCCTGGGTGGCTCAGTCGGTTAAGTGTCCGACTTTGGCTCAGGTCATGATCTTGTGGTTCGTGGGTTCAAGCCCTGCATCAGGTTCTGTGCTGACAGCTCAGAGCCTGGAGCCGGTTTCAGATTCTGTGTTTCCCTCTCTCTCTGCCCCTCCCCCACTCATGCTCTATCTCTCTCTGTCTCAAATATAAATAAACTATTAAAAAAAAAGTGGTAGGAGAGATCCTGGCTAAGACCTTTTTCCTCTCTGGGACTCCATTCTGTCATCTGCAAATGAGAGAACTGAGTTAGATTATCTTTACACGTTCCTTCTGAGTCTCCCGTTCTGGTCATCGAATGGATGATTACAGTTACAGAAATATTCTTCATGCTCTAATAGAGTTGGTAGCCACACATTATGGATGGGTGCCTGAAAAATGGGTTGAGCTCTGATGAAGGAGAAAGAACACAGGATGTGTCTTCAAGTGACTTAAAATCAAAGCTAGGTGTGCCACTTACTATGCGACTGGGTAAGTCACTTATTCTCCCATCTACAACACAGGGAGAGCGATGCTTTGGAGGGACACTGTAAGAAACAGAGAATATCAAGTATGTTAAGATATCCGGCACATGGGGCGCCTGGGTGGCTCAGTCGGTTAAGTGTTCTGCTTCAGCTCAGGTCACAGTCTTCCGGTTCATGAGTTCGAGCCCTGTGTTGGGCTCTGTGCTGACAGCTCAGAGCCTGGAGCCTGCTTTGGATTCTGTGTCTCCCTCTCTCTCTGACCCTCCCGTTTGTGCTGTGTCTCTGTCTCTCTCAAAAATAAATAAACTTAAAAAATTAAAAAATATACCCAGCATATAAGCAGTTACTCAAATGTCCACCGACTGTATTGACTGGACTAGACAGACTGTAGCTTGGTGTATTCTTTCAACATGTACTCTGTGTCTGTTACATGTAAGGCCCTGAGTATGCATGGATACGTGAGACATGGCTGCAGCCATTGTGGGCTCCAGGTCTACTGCAGAGATACACGTTTAATACATTTTTGTAGAATCATATGAGCGTAAACAACACATATGAATCAAACACTACAGTAACACAAAAGAAGGGGAAATTATTTATGCCTGGGGTCATGGTATTCCTACCCATGCCCAGGCCAAGCTTTAGGGAAGAGCTACTATTTAAGTAGGTTATCAACAGTTTATGAACAAGCTGGGTAAGATGCTGTTTAGTATGTCTCACTCAACACAAGTTGTGAGGGCATGTTCTCTCTAGGTCCAATTGTGCCCGATGAAGACTTTTTCAGCTGGGGATTCTAACCAAACTCTTCTTCATGCAAATGGTCTCAGGAAATAAAAAATAATGAATCAGTCAAAAGGAGGAGACAGGGAACTAAAGCATTAGTTCATCTATACATTTTTAACTTTTTCAAGTTCTGTCATGAAATATTACCATGTTCTTGGTCAAAACCCTAATGGGATCTTAGCAGGGAGGCACAGAGCTGCAGTGACTATCAGCCTGGCCTTGCAAACTCTTTTCAGGGAAGATCTAAAATGACCTCGTGTGATCAACAGTCCAAAGCCATTTCCCCCAGGTATAAACTAGATAAAAAGTTAATCCGTGCCAATAGTGACTTAGCCACCACTTAGCATTATATTATAAATGATCAGGGTGTGTCAGCTCTTACATAGGCCAAGTGAGGGAAAGAATTCTCACTTTCCATGGTCACAGGGACGGACACTGAGTGGAAGAGGTGGGCTTTTTCCTGAACATTAAATGAAAGAAGTTTGAGGAAAATGGCTGATGTAGAATATGCCCTTGGAGGTCTGCACGGTGAAGAAGAGGAAGAAGAATATTAGCAGGAGAAAGAGAAGGGAAAATACATGTGGTGGGGCTGACGGGTTGAAAATTCTAGATTTTGGATGCACAACTGCTGCATGGAGATCAAAGACAGCTACTTTCCAGTTTTACAACATGAGAAGGACCTGCGGTTGCTGAGTTAGTCATCTGTAAACCTAAAAATCAAGAAAGAACACAGAAGTCAGAGAGGCAGTACGATGTAGTGGTTACGTGCATGAACTTGATTAAAGTGAAACATAACAGAGAGCTATGAGTTCTGGGGAGAGAAATTAAACCTGGCCACAGCAGTGGCACAGAGGAGGGGTATGGAAATGCAGTCTCAAAGGACGCACAGAATTTAACAGGCTCAGCTGGGGCTGGGCTGTAAGGAACAGGAGTCAAGGGAAGCTTTCATGCCTGAAGGAATGGCATGTGGAAAGGCTAATCGGTTAGGAAGCATTCCTTCATTTAAGAAGTATTTTAAGGGGTACTTGGGTGGCTCCATTGACTGAATATCTGACTCTTGCTTTCAACTCAGGTCAGGATCTACCAGTCGTGGGATCAAGCCTTGCTTCAGGCTCCATGCTCATGCCTGCTTGGGATTCTCCCTCTCTCTCTCTCCCTCTCTCTCCCTCTCTCCCACAGCCACCCCCCCTCTGCTCTTTCCCCATTTGCACACACACACTCTCTCTCTCAAAAATGAAAACCAAAAAAAAACAAAAACAAAAACAAGTATTTCTGGAATAGAAACGTCTATTATATTCAAGGCATGGTTCAAGGGTCCAAAAACATAGCTAGAAAAAACACAGTCCTACTTTCATGGAACATATAATCTGTTGGAGAGTGAGTGATAAAAACACATGAATATTCAGATATACAATATGTCAGCTGTGACAGTACTGTTTAGAAAAATAAAGCAGGAGAGAGAGGTTAAGTGGTGTGGTGAGGGCAAGCATTGTTATTTTAATAGAGGGTCATCTGGGTGGACCTTAATTATGAGGCTGTATTAAGCAAAGACTGTGAGGGAGTGAAGCATGCAGTTAAGTGTGAAACAAGCAGAATGGTAAGAGCAAGTGCAAAGGCCCTGTGGCAGGGATGAGCTTGCTATCTTACATAAGCAGTGTAGCTAGAGTAGTGTGAACAGGGAGAAGAGAGACAGATGAGGGTAGAAAAGTGAAGAGCAGTAAGTGGGGGTATAAGAATGGGATACAGGGTCAAGAGAGTTTTCTCCTCCCTCCCCCCGCTCCCTCCGGCTCCTTAGAAGACAGCTATTACAACGTGCTATAAAGGTAAAAGATTAAGTCACGGAGGAGACCTGTCAGTGTGGGAGGGGGAAGGGAGAATGGATAGAACCTTGTGTCTGTTCTAGTTTATTGAAGGATGTGTACAGGTAGGTGGTATATGATGGGAAAACAGCTGTCTTCCCTTATCTACTCCACATTAAATTAGTTCTGTCAACAGTTTTCATTGTCCTGAGATGGAATTTTAGGTGGATTCAAAGTACTCCTAACCTCTTCAATAACAAGAAGTCCACTGTCCACCTTCAAGCATTAGATGTGTGCACTTCATTGTAATAACCAAAACTCCCCTCTCAGTGAATTAAAACCTCTCCCTCCTACAGCTGGACTTTACTTCAGGCTTAGGAGCATAGCTGGAGAAGGGGGAGCTATGCACCCTCTCTGGGTCCTTGCTCCACCTTCTCCATCGGCTAGCTGGCTGCTGCTTAGGCCCGGTACTCCACGAAGGAGGTGGGGTATCTAGGGAAGATCTTGCTTGACTGATAATGGTCGTGACTGGACTTCCATACGTCCTCGAAGTGGGGTGCCTATCCGGTAAGGACTCTCCGGTCACATGGTCTTGCTGAGTCAATATCCCCTGTGGGGACTCCCTCCACCTCCCCACAGTACCGTGTTTGAAGCTAGCTTGCTCTCTGTCCACTGCGCTACAGCCGACTCCCTTTCAGTCCTGGCCTCCAGGGGGGCTACCCATCTCCTGGCGTCACACCGCTCCTCCAACTGAACAGTCTGGATGAGGTCCCACTTAAGACCTGCCCAGCTGACTCCCTTGTCCTGGATCCACATAGAGCTTTGCCTTGTTTTTAGTGGACATACATGGTATTCCCAAAGCAGCTCTCACTTCGTGCTTACTATCTCAGATACAACAGTCAGCCTCAGGCTCTTTCCTTAGTCCTCACCTCTGACTTCCTCCATCTCTATCTTACATCCTCAGGGCGAGTTTTTACCATCTTTTACCAAGTCCTGCATAGGTGATCATTCTCTGCGGCCTCTTCCACAAACTCCAGGTAAGGAAAACCCCTCTTGTAAGAGCCCATTAGATATACGTGAAGCAGAGAGTGTGTTGGAAGAGAAGGTGGACAGAGCCAGAGAGGACTAAACAAATCGACCTTTACTTTCTAGGCAAGAGGGTATCATCAAAGGCCTTCTGAACAGAGTCCCCATGTTGAGAAAAGGTATCAAATTTGAGACACGGGACATTGTAATATCAGGTGTTATATTAACTAACTTACTAAATGAAGTTCCCCTTTGAAATGGGAAGTACACACAGGATTAAAACCACCACCATCCTGTATTTTAAACTACGGAGACATTGTCACCTGACTGTCTGCCCATTTTATGATAACCAGCCTCCCTCAGTTGTTCCCCAATCAATCGATATTTGTGGTTACTCAAGTGTTCATCTTCTTGTATGTAAACTTTAAACCTGCCACTGCACCTAACCCCTGTCCATTTTAACATTGGGATTCTAAACTTTCTGGTCACACAATAAGGCAGCCCTTTGTGAATACTTTTGACTTCATTCAAAATAATCACTTGCATTACTTCACGGACAACATATATAAATTGAAAGACAGTGGCAGGAGATGAATGGCTAACTTTAAGGAGAAAATGAAATAAGCAATTATCCTATTAAAGGGAGTATTTAATTTTTGTCCTGATTGAATCATCTTTAGCTACCTGGCTTCAGTTCAAATAAATGTGAATCTTTAGAGGCAAAGTCTAATGGCCACTGGCAGAATGTTCTGGGACTGAGTTCCTTCATATGTCAGACGCCTAGCTGATGGTGCCAGGTGCTGAGGATGTAAGAAAGGCAGCACCATGAACTCAATTCATTTTATGAAGGGTATGGAAAGTAGTGCGATTTTTGGCTCCCTTTAAATAATCATTTGATAAATTCAATTCATTCATCCAACAAATGCGTATTAAATATCTTCCATCCATTCATTCGTTTATTCATTCAATAATGAATGTCTAATTAAGTCCCAGGCACTGTGCCAGCCACTGAGGCTATCATAGTGAGTCAACGGTCACTGCCCTCATGAAGTTCAGTGACGGAGCTGTGTGGCTGTGGAATTGGACTGTCAAATAAAACAATCTTTAGTGGCTATTCAAGCACAGGATACTGATCATCTGTCCTGAATGCTATAGAAGATCATTTCCTCAATGTCATATATATATATAAATCTCCAGCAAATATCATGCTTGCTGGAGAAAGTTTAGATACATTCTCTCCAACATAAGGAACAAGATGAGGTTACTTATTACTGTAACTGCTCAACAAAATAGTGGAAGTCCTGACAAATGTAATCAGACAAAAATTCACAACAACAAGAGGTATTGAGAAGGAAAGAGACAAAAGTTTGCAGGTGATATGATCTCACAGTCATAGCTCATACTGTCCCCTCTGGTTGGACCACTCTTCTTTTCTAAGCAGAATATTATAGTTCAATGTCAGGCCTTACAGAAGCCTTCCCTCACCATCATTAGATCACCTACCTCTATAGTTTAAAAATTACTCTGAAAGGTCTTATGCATGCAGACAGTGCATAACACATATACATTTTAAAACTGAGTAAGAGAGTATTTCACAAGGTTAGTGAATATGAGATCAATGTTTGAAAATAAAATGTATTTCTCTACCCAAGCAATAACTCAGTAGGAAATAGAAAAGAAAACTAAATGCAATTCATAAAAGGGATTGAAAGTTACAATATAAGAATCTGATTCCTTTGCTTTATCTGTGTTCCTCTGCCATACATGAATTAGGGTATAGATATAAACTAACAAATTTTATTTTTACTTACTCCTAAACAGGGATTTCACTTCTTTCACAACAGGTGTGTGTGGAATGCTAAATAATGCTCCCCCATCCCAGACAAAAAAAACAAAACAAAACAAAACAAAAATACACCCATGTCCAAATCCCTCCAACCTGTGAACGTTGTCTTTTAAAGCAAAGAAAAAAAAAAGATTTTGTAGATATGATTACGTCAAAGATCCTGAAATGCGAAGAGAATCCAGGTGGGCTCTAAATGCAATCATAAGGGAGCCTGACCACAGATGTGGAGAAGGCAATGTGACTATGGAGGCCAAGATGAGTGAGGTGGCCACAGGCCACCAGGATTGCAAAGAGACAAGGAACAGATTCTACCCTGGAACCTTCAGAGGGAGTCGGTTCTGCCAACATCTGGTCTCAGCTTGGTGAAACTGATTTTTGGACTCCTGGTCTCCAGGACCTTAAGAAAATAAATGTGCATTGCTTCAAGTCACCAAGTTTGTAGTAATTTGTCATAACAGCCATAAGAAACGAATATAAATATTGAATATGTTTTAAATACTGCCTCAATAACATGTGTGCACACACAGATATTATAGTAACACATGTAATATAAAACTGATGAAAAAAAGAATGGAAGTATGGCAAACAGAAGGTTCAATATTTTAGCCTGAGGGTTCAATTTCAACTCTGAGCGGCCTGGTTTCCAGGGTTAGAAGACAAAGATGATCAGTAATACAGCTTTTATTTCTGGAAAAGAGAAGATAGTGATGTTCAGATTAAACATCACTTTACCAATCATATAAATTCTAAAATTCTCCAGGAGGTCTTTCAAGGGGGTAAAATGAGTGACATGTTAACTCAGATAGTAAATGTAGGCCCGGCCTTCACGGGACTAACACTTTTTTCTTTTAACTTTTTATTCAAAAATGATTTCAGACTTAAAGAGAAATTTCAAAGACAGAAGAATTCTGTATACCCTTTACCTAGGTTCTGCCAATATTCTGCATACATATTCTACCTATATTTTATACATGTGCCTCAATTCTTTTTCTGAATCATAGATATAATGCCCATTTACTCCTAAATACTTCAGTATGTATTTTAGCAAAACAAGGATATTCTCTTACACAGTTGTTATCATAACTGGAAATAAACACTGATATTATGCTATCATTTAATCTATGGACCTTACTCAAATTACATCACCTGTCCGCAAAATGTCCTTTACCTTGAAAGAAAAAATGTGAGACCACACACTGCCTTCAGCGTCAGGTCTCTTTGGTCTGCTTTCATCTGGAACCCTTCTGTCTTTACCTTTCGTGACCTGGATATATTTGAAGAGGAGAGGCAAGTTATTTTGTGGAATACCTCTCAATCTGGCTTTCTGACGTTTCCTCAGGATGGGATTCAGGTTACTTATCATTGTCAGGACAGCCACAAGTTGGGGAGACCTTTGCTAAGAGCCAAGGGCAAAACATTTAGTTTTTATATAAAAACACAGCTGACAGTGTTAACCAAAGAAGCTCCTCTCCTGTCCGTCTAGTCTGCCCAAGGAATCACTGGGCCCCCGCTGCTGCCCACCTCGACCTTTGGTCACTAGGCAGGGGCTGATCACGGAAGGCTGGGTGTCGCGCCTACAGAGCCTATGTTGTATCCACCCTGCAATGCTGGTGTTTTGCTGCACAAAGAGTCACTACTGCATCTTTTAAACATTCTTCCAATCTATCCACTTCTCTCCACCTCCCCCACCATAATCCAAGGCAAGCTGCCATGATGTCACCTCCCAACCGGACCCCTAATCTCCTTCTATCTGGTCCTCTAAGCATCCACTCTGGTCTCTCTCCAATCTGTTCTCCAAATTGTAATTGTTTGGATCCTATGTAAGTCCAATTATGTTACCCACTATACTTAAAACATTTCAGTGTCTCTTAAGATAAAAGACCAAAATCTTTCATTAGGCTTATAAATTCAGCCAGCCCTGCCCCTTTTTGCTTCTCCACCTTAACAGGTGCCAGTCTACCCTCCTATGTCACCTTGAATCTGCCAATTCCCATCCTCCCCCCATTTTCCTGCCGCAACTTCTGGACTGCTTTTCTTCTCAACCATCACCATGTGGGCACCTCCTTCCTTCCTTTCAGACTCTGCTTAGCTACCTAATCAGCTCTAACATCACTGCCTTACAGAAGCCAACCACCCAAACTATATTTGTCACTTGGCTTTATGCTCTCATTATTGTTCCTTTGCTTTACAGCTCCTATACATCATATATACAGAAGAGCATATAAAACATATGTGTACATTTTCAAGACTAATAATAAGTTCTCATGGATCTTTCACCAGTAAATGCCACCTCCCCAGCTTCATTCTATGTCAACAATCGGCATCTCCAGGCATGTAATTCACTAGGTTCCTGATATTTGTGGCAATCATATCTTTTCCTGACTTTCCAGGTTTGGCACCTATATATGCATTTCTAAAATGCATGGTGTCTTTTGCCTTTTTTTGGCTTGCCTATGAACAAAGTGATTCTGTATTTCTTTCATATCCTGTTTCTTTCACTTAAAATTGATCCCTCTATGTTGTTCAGCTAGCTTTAGTTCCTTCATTTTAAATGTGTACACCACTGTAGGAAAATAAGACAGCCAAGTTAAATCCATTTTGTGATGGGTAGAAATTTGGGTTGATTCAAATTTGGGGCTATGATGAGAAATAACACAATGAATACTTCTGTACTTATCCCTGGGTACACAGAGATACCCAGAAGCAATAGTTGTTTTAGGTTTTTACCTGGGAATGGAACTGGTGGAGTGCAGCCTACATGCATATTCAAAAGGCATTGCTTTTCTGTTTTCCAAAGCGATTGCACCAGTTTATACTCCCACCATCAGGATATAAATGTAGAGCACTTACCAAGGTCTGTCATCATATATTTTTGTGACTGTTTGCTTAATATCCTTCCCTTCCACTGGATTGTCAGGTCAGTGTCTACTTGTGCTCACTATTGTCACTCCAGCACTTGGCATGTCATAGATACTCAAAAATAACTGTCTGCATAAAAGAAGGCACCCTGGATAAGAAAGTTTAAATATCTCAGACGTGAACACAGGTCTGACTTCAGAACCCATGTCTCTTCTACCACATTGTATTTTCCTTATCTCAAAACAATGAAGATGATTTGTATCCTACTTAATACTTCCCGGTGTAATGGCAGTAATGGAGTAAGATTATAGATGTCAATCTCACAGACACGGAGTGCGTATTAAGGATCCAGCAGTGTGCTGCCCCATGCACCTGGACGCAGAGGTCCACAGATGGGGTATATGAAAGCTGGCTATCAATGGCGAATGCCTCATGAATGTACGTGGATTAAGATTACTTTGTAGAGGAAGACTGGGGTTTCATATATCACTGCAGGGAAAATGAGGGAGACCAATTAATGCTTTCAAGTCCAAGCTGCACCTGTGTCCCAAATTATTCACCAGCACAAACAAAAGGAGCTTGCTCCAAGCCTGAGCAGAACAAACATTTTAAAATGCTTTCACCCAGGTGGCATCAGGGATTCAGGAAGGGCTGGGCACAGAACGGGATTAAACTCTGTGCTTCGGCTTGGCACTGTAGGTTCAAAAGTAAACTCTGGCTTCCTATTTACACTGAGAGATCTTAGGCCTTTGTGGTTTCCTGTTGCATCCTGGTGTGTCTGTGCTCTGTTTCTGTGTTTGTCTGCCCAGAGCTGCAAATGGGGCCTTGCCCTGCTTCACTTCATTCTGCTTTTCAGGAGGAAATAAGAATTCTAGTCTCTGATTGTTGGCAGATTCTACCAGGTACTTTATCCAACTGCAGACTTCCTAGGCCATCTGCACCTAAGCCCACCAAGAGGGACTTCCTTTGAAAGGAAGAGGATTCAAGAAACCCCCTAGCGTGTCCAAAACCCACAGAGACTCTCAAACTTGACTTCTTTCTGTTTGTAGTCATTTACATTCACTTACTTCACTCTTACATTCATCAAGTGTAAATTTTGAGTCCTCCTATACACAATGATCTGCAAAGCCCCGAGGAAGCAGTGATGGAAAGATTTAACGGCTACTCCTGGGAAGCTGAAAGTGGTTTTCTGGCAAGTCCCACATTAGAATCACTTGGGCACATGTTAAAAGTATAAACTAGTATATACTCCCTCCCAGCCAGACGTACTCAGTCAGACCCTGTGGGAGTGGGGCCTGGGGAACTGCATTTTTAGGAAGTTCCTCAGGTCCATTTTATGCATGTTAACGGTGAGCTAACAGCGTGGGTTCCAAGGAGATTTTCCAATCACAATGGGGCTAGTGACAGAGAATCAGGAGCACTTCCCCCGATGGGCCAGATTTTCCCCAGCTGCCAGATCCTTCAATTTGAGCAAATAAGAATGCAGGGACCAGGCTCGGGGTTTTCTCACACAGTATCTGAGTCTTGGCCCTATCACTGGCTAGCTCTGGGACGCTGCACAAGTCACTGTTCCTTTGAGCCTCTGAGCACCGAGTGTTGAATGTAAGTGGCAAATCACTGAATTCTACTCCTGAAACCAATACTGCACCATATATTCACTAACTAGAATTAAAAAAAATACTGTTTTATTAAAAAAAATTTTTTTTAATGTTTTATTTATTTTCGAGAGAGAGAGACAGCGTGAGCAGAGGAGGGTCAAAGAAAGAAGGAGGCAGAATCCAAAGACAGGCTCCAGGCTCTGAGCTAGCTGTCAGCACAGAGCCTGATGTGGGGCTTGAACCCACGAACTGTGATATCATGACCTGAGCTGAAGCCAGACGCTCAATGACTGAGCCACCCAGGTGCTGCCTAAAAAAATCTTTTTGTAAAAAAAGAAAAATGAAAACATTTGGCCCTGCTTAGTTATTCTGAGTATCAAATTCCACAAGGCATTTAACAAACTCCAAAGCACCAAGGAAGAATCAGTCATTTTATTATCACAAAAATGTTAACAAACAAAAACTAAAGCCAACCCCTAACGTTTCTTTCAGGCAGTCAGAACTACCCCATCTTCTAACCATCCCAAGCTCTGAGAAACATTTTCTTTTCTTTAACTGAAAAGGACATTGTGTGAACAGGTGATATAATTTGAATAAAATCCACAAAATAAATAATTGAATACTATCAGTGTTGCTTTTAAAAATTTTTTAACTTTGTTTTTATTTGTTTATTTTTGAGAGACAGAGGGAGACAGAGAGAGTGAGGGAGGGGCAGAGAGAGAAGGAGACACAGAATCTGAAGCAGGCTCTAGGCTCCAAGCTGTCAGAGCAGAGCCTAACACAGGGCCTGAACTCACGAACCAAACTGTGAGATCATGACCTGAACCAAAGTTAGAGGCTTAACCGACTGAACCACCCAGGTGCGTCCTCAGTGTTGCTTTTTTTAATGTGTACTTATTTTGAGAGAGAGAAAGTGCACAAACGTGCACAAATGGAGAAGGGGCAGAGAGAGGGAGACAGAAAGACGATCTTAAGCAGGCTCTACATTCAGAACGGAGCCCAGCGTGGGGCTCGATCTCACAACTGAGAGTTCATCATCTCTGATTCTGAGATAATGACCTGAGCTGAAATCAAGAGCTGGAGGCCCAACCAACTGAGCCACGGAGGCACCCCAGCACTGTATCAGTGTTTATTTCCTGACATGATAATTGTATGATGGCTATATAAGAGAATATCCTTATTTTCATAAAACACATACTAAAGTATTTAGGAGTAACTAGGCATTCTATCTGCAACCTACTCTCAAATGATTCAGAAAAAATCATTTGTACTCACATGTAAAATATGGGTAGAATGCTTATGCAAAACATTAGGGCAATCTAGATGAAAGGTATACAGAATTCTTTTGCAACTCTTTGCATAAGTCTGAAATCACTTTTGAATAAAAAATTAAAAATAAACAAAAGTGGGGGCCAGTGTCTCTTAAACATTGTAGCTGTGTATTATGTGCTTCCGTACAGGTTCCAGCACATTTTTCTCAAAGCAAAGCTCAAAGCTGGAGCCAGCCCTGGGTAGGACAGCAGGATACATTCGTGGTGCCACATTAACATTCTCAAGGAATGGACATAAAAGTCAGGAGCCCAAACAGACCTGGCTTCCCCTGACATGTCCCAGCTCTATGATCTCTTTGACATCAATTCCATCGTCTCTTAGATGGAGAAGTGTACTCCTTTTGGGTCATTTTAGGTTACTAACTTCTAGTGACATTTACATTTTGTTTATTAGTATTGCCTTTTATTATGATATGAAACCTAACTATTACATCTTTCTCTTTCTTAAATTAATCTTAACATTTCACAGCTGTGAGGATATGAAATGCTATATACAGATGGTCTCCCACAGGACCCAGCACATGGTACATCTGTAATAAATCCTAGCTGTCATTATCCTTCAGTGTACACATATTCCTTGCTCATTTCTGAAATGCTGTCCCTAACAAATTCTTCTTCTTTATACACCATGCATAAACCTGAGTAGCCTTTTTGTTTTTGAATTTTTCTTTTTTAGATCCAAATTTTGCATCTTTAAACTTGGGGTTTGGTGTTTAATAGCTATTTCATGGATGCAAATTATTTGCTGTTAGCGTCCCTCTCTGGGTGAACCTGATAAACTATGTGTTGAGTACCTACTGTGTGCGCTAGAGATGGAGCATGAAGTAGACTTTTCCCCAAGTGCTGAAGGAGCCCAGGCTCCCGGGGAAGACGCGGAGAATGACAAGTGCCGTACCGGAGATGTGCAGGAAGAACGATGAAAGCCTACAGGGCCTGGGTGAGTCAACATGGCAGAGAAAGAAAGGGAGCCTCGTGGAGACACCTAAACTGGAACTTTGGGGAACACACACTAAGCACAGCTCCGTGACCGAGAATATGGCTCTGAGGTCTCTGTGCTTTGGTACTACCTCAGCTCCACTCCTTGCTCGGTGACCTCTCCAAGCCTGTTTCCTCAACTGAACAGTGGGGATCATAACGCAGTAAGAAACCATCCCAGAGTTTGCTGTATCAAATAACACAGAACATGCTCAATCAATGTGAATTACAACAATAGGTGATTCTGGTAATGACAGAACCCACCGTGCAGAAGGGACATGCAGCCATTCTGGAGAGAAGAAACACCTGCCTGAAGGCCACTCAACTGAGGGCATGCAGACTCTTTTCCCAAAGGCTAGATAAATGTCAGTATTCATCTAAATCTTTCTACCTACCAAGTTTTTCCCTGATTCATTTGATAGTCAAATTCGATCTGAACTCATCAAACTATGTAGACTCTACTTAACATGCTTGCTGTGAATATTAGTAGGTTTTACTGTAGCAATACTGATGTGTTGTATCATGGGCGCTATCTCAGACCTGCCTGAAAGTGTAATGTAATATACTGCACATACACCAATATTAACTTTCTAAAATCTGTATATTCTCTATTCTCAAACATCTTTGGCCCCATCAAATTGAGAGAAGGGTGTGTGCATATACCTGCTAGACTACAGATGAAAAGTGAACGATAGTGGGGGATAAAACTAGAGGTGGGTAGGGCCTAGATCACATGAGAGCTCCCGCACCCAGCTAGGATTCTGGGACTCAGGAGACTCACTGAGAGATTGTAATCAAGACTGTGAAGCCCACGACTTCATACTGAGGAGCTTGTTCACTGCGAGACTATAGAGGTAGTCAGGTCCATGCAAATTACTGTCTTGCATGCCACAGAAAAACATATATATATGTTAACATTACTGGCCTATTTCTCTTATGTTCTTTCTTCTTTTTCACAGGCCACTTCTCCAATTCCAGAGAACCCTAGTCCTGTATTCTAAGATGACAGTAAGTCTCTCAAGTAGGAGCTATGGATACCTAAGGGAACTCAAAGTAAATTTTAACACGCAGGCAGATGATAGGCACCCAAGTCCGACTGGTCTATGTCAAACAGTTCCCTCCAGTTAAATGTCTTCCTGACATAGAGAATCAAGACCCAGTCTTTTCCTGGCTCCACACAAGGCAAAAACCAATGCCTGAAAAGCCCACCTATAACTTTGGCAACTGGATGATATGGATACTTTTCAGTGAGTTTCATGTTTTTGCTTTTTCAAGCAATAATTCAGTGAAAAGTCAGTCCTCAAGTGGGTAAAATTTTGTGACTGGATTGGCCAATGCCTTGTGTCAAGTGGGAAGAGTCTGTTAATCAAAGAAAGAACCTAACGCCGTACTCAAGACCGGACAGCTCACATGCTGGAAACTCCTTTCACAGCAGAGCCTGTAAATCCACCAAAAAAGGGAAAATCAAACTGGTAGGACATGATCTGATCTTCAATGAACTCTAATGGATATCTAATATATTACCTACTGGCTACCCAGTATGTTTCTTTCTGCCTGTCCTTCTGTCCGTCTATGAGTTGAACACATACTGGTCCCCAACTGTGTGTCACACATGGTGCTAAGTGCAAGGAAGTGGAAACTTACTGTTTTGAGATAACCGTTCTATTTCCTAGGTAATAAAGGCCGAATGCTGGTATCATTTCGCACAGTAAAACTTTCATGTTCTCAAATATCACTAAACTCAGCTCTCTAGAGGTTTTGAAAATACACGGCAGGAGTGAAATTTATAATATATGAATCATCTTTCATTAAAAGAGCTTTTAAAACAATATATGATAGCACTGAAGTAACTCTCACCACTTCTGGATTTAAGATTTCTTTTCCTTTTTTAATTAAATGTAATCTGAATCTTGAACAACATGGGCAAATGTCTATTTAGTTCTCGCTTTTGAACACTTTTTTCCACTGGCAACAGGGAGTCACTGACTGTTCATTAGGAAGGGACGCTCAGCCTCCATCCTACAGTATTGACTGTTCAATAAACTTCTCATAGGTTCTTCTGGGACCTTTGATTTCTTAGATGTTACTGCTCCTCGTGCTCTAACATTGCTTAAGCTTTAGAAGAACAACTACTCCACACTTGTGATGGCTCCAGGGAACAAAACAAAATTTTAAAAAAGAGGCCCTCAGAGCATACAAGGAGAGTGGGAAAAAGGGATGAAAAACTAAGGGAAAATCAACAAGGCAAAACTAGTATACCCCCTGAACTAAATGTATGTAGACGTAAGTGAGCTGATGGGTGTTGAGGTCCTGGGCACAGGACCTCCAGTCCTTGGAGTGAGGGCTCTGTGAAGGCTTTTTTTTTTTTTTTTAGGTTTTTTTTTTTTTTTTTGATGTTCATTCACTTTTGAGAGAGAGAAAGAAAGAGGCAACACATGAATGGGGCAGAGGTAGAGAGAAAGGGAGACAGAGAATCAGAAACAGGCTCCAGGCTCTGAGCTGTCAGCACAGAGCCAAATGCAGGGCTTGAACTCACAAGCCAGGAGATCATGACCTGAGCCAAAGTCGGACACTTAACCGACTGAGCCACCCAGGCGCCCCTTGAGCATCTTTTTTTATGCATTCTGAGCCCCTGGAAAAGCTCAGACACTTCCATAACTGCTAGGTCACCCTTAGCAGCCACAGTGACAGAGCTACCCACACAGCGGATGAGTGGTCAATGGGAAAAGGGGAAAAAAATCAATGTGGTTTTCATTTCACGGTCTTCCAAACAAATATAAAAACATCTTCATGAGTTGGGAGGTTGGCCTCATGTCTTCAAATTGCCTATTCAAGTAGTTGACCACAGAGCAGCAGGGAAACAGGGAAGATTAAATAAAGAGTCTCATAAATATTCTCCTCCCAGGGGACGATGGTGACAAGTGAGGCAGTTTATTTTTATTGTTATCATTAGACTGGTGGCCTCATTGAAAGGCGATGATTTGAAAGGCTGGGAAGAAGGGAAAACAAGATCACTGTGGTCTAGCTTTGATCCAAGCCTAACTTTGCTCTTCTCATCAGACTTTGGAAAAGACCTACCTTGTAATAACTCCACCCGTTTCCCACAAAGCACGCATGCGCAGGGCTAGCCTCAGTGTTGCCACTCTGCTAAGAGTTACGAATATCAGCTCCGGACTCATACAGAAGCGTTGGAAACAGATCTCTAGGACTTACTAGCTGTGTAATCTTGGGCATGCACTTTCTCTTTTCTGACCCTCAGGGTCCATCCCTGTAAATGGGAGGATAATTCTGATAACTCCAAGAGGTTATTAGGATGGTTTGATCATAGAATTTAAACTTCTTAGCCCATGATAAGCATGCAGCATACATTAGATGTTACTCTTACTGCTGCTAATTTTAATTTTTCCTTTGCTTCTCTGACCATTCTTCCAGGCAAGCTGCTGTCTTTTGTGCAAAGCAGGACAGTTGACAGACTCCCACCAGAAGCTCTAGTTTCTGACCTTCTGAGAGGCCTTGGGTCATCCGACCTCGCTGTGTTCCTGGTGGCCTTCCATTAACATGGGTCCAGATGGCCCTGCCCAACTTTTATAGGAGTGGAATGGGGGTCACATGGTAGGTGTGACTTTGTAAGAAACTGCTAAACTGTTTTCCAAAGTGGTTGTGCCGTTTTATATCCCTACAAGCAGCATGAGAGGGTTCCAGTCTCCATATCCTGACCCCAACTTCAGCCAATCCAGAAGTGCCCTGTAGCCCTCATAGTGGCTTAAATTTCTATTTCCCTTATAAGCAGTGGTATGGAGGTAGAGCATCCTTCGCTCCTCTAACATTGGCCTGAGTAAAATACGGCGCCCCAGACCCAGGCCACACCCTTTGCTTTGGGGAACTGCCTCCTGGATGATGTGAGGAACCCATAGAGCTGCACATGGATGTCACCCCAACTGCATGGCTCTAACAATGTGGCACAATCTGATGGGTGGCATTTCTCTGGTTAGAGCCCAGAGCCTAGGGTTCTGGAACAATATTTTCTCAAGAAAACCAATGTCAGGCTGCAGAACAACTCTGCATCCTGATGAGCTGGTGGGGAGAAGCTCTGGGGTGTGTGTCATGTTCTCCTCCCAAGGGCATAGGGTGGGGTGGGGCAGAGCACGGGAATGGAAAGCTCTGGAAGACTGTCATGGTGGACAAACGAGGAGAAAGCAGGTGTGGCTGATTTGTGTCTTCCAGGTCCCACTAGGGAACACTGTTTGGTGAAAATGTTACTAATTGAGAGGCCAAATGAGCATCCAGTTATCTCTGGTAAAGTGGTGTGGGCAAATGACTGCAGCAACTGTCACATGTGGGGCTTTTCCCAGTCAATCAGGCCCCGCTCAGTGGTGACAGTTGATGAAAGGAAACACCACCGGATTGGGAAGGAGGGAGAAGACACTCAGGAAAATCTGAGTGCTTGCACACTTCTGGGGTGGGCGCGAGTGGGTGGGAAGCAACCTGACCATGCACTAAGCACCCAGCCAGCCCTGGCTCCGCCCTGGACAGGAGGGGCCAACAGGGGCCATAGGAGACACGGACCCAGTAAGCAGGACAGTTCATCTGAGATACAGGTCAGTACCAGTAAACACAAATAACTATTGGTCTGTGCAGGGTCCAAAAGGACAGAATAGCAAAACGTGCCAGAGTAGCTAGAGAACTGATTTGGGTTGAAAGGAAATACGTAAAGACTAACAGTTATTGTACAATTAAAAACATTTTTAAAATGTTTAAATAATTATTTATTTTTGAGAGAGAGAGAAAGAGAGAGAGAGAGATACAAACACGGGAGGGGCAGAGAAAGAGGGAGACACAGAATCTGAAGCAGGCTCCAGGCTCTGAGCTGTCAGCACAGAGCCTAACTTAGGGCTCAAACTCACTAACTATGAGATCATGACCTGAGGCAAAGTCAGACACTTAACTGACTGAGGCACTCAGGTACCCCTATTGCACAATTCTTAAAATATAGATGAAATCATTTCTATAGACAAACTTACAACAGTGCCTGAAATATAGTAAGCATGATATAAGTGATTGCAGATACTACTGGTATTGTTTTTTCTGGACTTTTGTTTTTTAAGTTTATTTATTATTTATTTTGAGAGAGAGAGAGAGAGAGAGGGAGAGAGGGGCAGAGAGAGGGGAAGAGAGAGAATCCCAAACAGGCCCCATGCTGTCAGCACAGTCTGACATGTGTGGGACTTGAACTCACAGTGAGATCATGACCTGAGCCGAAATCAAGAGACGGATGCTTAACTGACCCAGCCACCCAGGTGCCCCTTCTTTTCTGTGTTACACAAGCTTTACTGAGGTGTAACTAGCATTTGATAAGCTGGATATCATTCAAACGTCAAATGTGCTAGGTTGGGACACAGTGTACACCGGTGAAGACATTACCATACTCAAGGTGAATGTATCCACCAAGCCCAGAAGTTTCTGTGTGCCGTGTGTGCTCTACTCCTTCTTCTGTCCTTGCCCCTCTTCCCCCACTGCAGGCAACCACTGATCTTCCTTCTATCCTTAGAGGTTGGTGTGCACTTCTTAATATTTTAAATAGGGGGCGCCTAGGTGGCTCAGTCAGTTGAGCACTTGGCTTCAGCTCAGGTCATGATCTTGCGTTTGTGGATTCGAGCTCCATGTCAGGCTCTGGGCTGACAGCTAGCTCAAAGCCTAGAGCTTGTCATCAGATTCTATGTCTCCCTCTCTCTCTGACCCTCCCCTGCTCACGCTCTCTCCCTCTCAAAAAAAAAAAAGACACACATTAAAAAATATTATAAAGAGATGGAGTTACATATTTTAAACCTTTTGTTTGTTTGGCTTCGATCACTCAGCATACTTATTGTGAGATTAATCCAAGCTGTATCTTATAGGATCAGCTCATTCCTTTTCTTGCTTAGTAGTATTCCCTGTCTGGCCACTCCAATAAGTGTGTAGCGTATCTCTCGTGGTTTGCATCTGCATTTTCCAAATGATTAATGCCACTGAGCATCTTCTCAGGCGCTTGTTATTCAAATCCGTGCTTTGGTAAGATGTCTGCACCAGCATTTGCCCATATTTTCACTCAGCCTGTTCCTCCTCTCCTCTGGACCTCTGCAAGAAGCTATTTCACTGAAAGGGAATAGCAAGGACTCTGGGGTCAGTCCCCTAGAGGGCTCAAATGTGGCAAGACCCACTTAACTATTGTTTGCCTCAGTTTCCTCACTTGTGAAAAGAAGACAGGAACAGTGGCTGTCTCTCCAAACTGCTCATCACACGACATAAAGGATTTAGCACAGTGCTTGGTACACTGGAGGTACTTGATAAATGACAGCAGCTCATACTATTGTCTGTCTCATGATGACTGAGGTTGGGCCATAGATGCTAAACGTCCTCTGTCCAGCATCGTGTAGAACTGCCCTAGCCTCAAACGCCAGAAGAAGCACTACCCTGAGCTTCCTGAGTACATGATCTGTCTCTTACTGCTCACTGAGCCACCTCAACCTTCTCCTGGACAAATCAATGCCCAGCGAATCTTTTTTTTCAATGTGGTCGTGGGTCCCTGGCCCAGTCTCCATATGGAGAATCTCCTGAGAATACTTGTTCCTGGAAGGCTGACAACAGTAGGTCCTGGTGAAGAAAGAGGGAGCAGGCCACGTCAGGCACAGAACCCCAATTCTTTCATTGTTAGGTTCAACATTGGTCCTATCTGCACCACGTGGACTCCCTTCCCTGCCCATCTTTCTCAGTGACCTCTGCCAATGCCACCTGCTAAAGAGACCAAGATAGAGAAACGGGTCCTACCTGCCCACCGTTTTCTTAGCTATGACCCTACTAACAGAAGGTCATCTGTTCAAGGCCCGTGGCTGTTCTCTCCTCTTATGGTGCCCGCCTCATGGGCCCATACATAACCACATCCCATCCAGACCACAGAGGAAGTCACCTGCATGGTGGTATGGACACAGGAGAAAAGCAAAGTCAGGAAGAGAGAAGAGAGGGCTTGGGGCCTGAAGCTGGGCTGGCAGGAGGTGTCCCAGGGGGACCAGGGAAATGTCCCAGTCTATAGGGAAACTTCCTTGTCTACTCAAGACTTGGGCAGGCCCTTCTCCCTGTTCCCATCATACTCCAGTCATGCACTTACCACAGCAATTACCATCTGTGTTGTAGGCTCCTCCTTTTTGTCTTTCTTAATGGAGGCAGGCATGACACTTTCATCATATTTTGCACTTAGCCAGGCAAGTATAAGGAAATGCTTGCCTTTTTTTCTGTTTTCTTTTCTTTTGAGAAAGAGAGAGAAAAAGAGACAGAGAGACAGAGAGAGGGGGAGAATCCACTAAATGTGGAGCCTGGAGCCTGATATAGGGCTTGATCCCATGACCCTGGGATCATAACCTGAGCCAAAATCATGAGTTGGATGCTCAACCAACTGAGCCCCCCAGGCTCCCCTCAGAAAATGCTTTCTTAAAGAATGATTTAATAATAAACTTTTAGAGGTATGGAGTCTGCCTGAGATTCTCTCTCTCTCTCTCTCTCTCTCTCTCCCTCTACCCCCTCTCCATTAACCTGTGCTCTCTCTCAGAAAAGAAGAACTTTTAATTTTAGACTAATTTGACATTACAGAAGATTTGTGAAGACAGTATAGAGTCCCCATATTCTCCACACCCAGATTCTCCTATCATTAACATGCCATGTGAGGATATACCTATCGTAATTAAAGAAGATATTGATGTATTATTACTAACTGAATGCCGTACTTTATTCAAATTTGCTGAGTTTTCAACCTAAATGTCCTGTTTTTGCTCCAGGACCCCATCCAGAACCCCAGGTTACATTTAGTTGCCACATCTGTTTAGGCTCCTTGTGGTGGTGATGATTTCTTCAGACTTGGCTTGTGTTTTGATGACCATCAGAGCATTGAGGGGGACTACTCAGGTATTTCATACAATGTCCCTCAACCTGGATTTGCTGATGTTCTCCTTAGGGTGATACTGTGGTTATAGGTTTTGGGAGGATGATAAAGTGCCATTCTCATTACATCACATCAACGGTACGTATTATCAACATGGCTTATCACTGCTGATGTCGACCCTGGCCATTTGGCAGAGGTAGCGTTTGTCTGACTTCCTCCACTGTAAAATTATACTTTTTCCCTTTTTCACACAGTCGTCTCTGAAAGAAAGTCACTAATCACAGCTCAGACTTAGGGAGTGGGAAGCTATGCTCCACTCCCTTGATGGGGGAGTATCTACATAAATTATTTGAAATTCTCAGCATGAGAGATTTGTCTCATTCATTCATTCCTTTTTGTATATCACTGTAGACTCATGATGTATTCATTCATTCCTTCCTTTATGTATATCACTGTCAACTCATGAGATTTATGTTATACTTTGGGTCATTATCCAATACTACTCTATTTGGCTGCCCACAATGTTCCAGTTTTGGTCACTGGCAGTGCCCTCAATTGGCTCCTGATACTCCTTTTTTACTTTGCTTTATTTTTTGAGCATGTCCTTGCTTTCTGGCACTACAAGTTGCTCCAGGCTTATCTTGCGTATTTCCTCTCTGGTCCTAGAATCAACCATTCTCCATGGAATCTAGGCTCTTTTTATTATAGAAGGGTATTAGAAACCAAGATCTGGATACCAGGTGTGCTTGGAACAACACGCTGTTAGGATGTCCTTGTTTCTAGATCCTCTCAGCTGTCAGAGCTAGGAGATATATGTATATTTACTAACCTCCACACCTACACACACCTATAAACACTCATTATATGTATCCATCTGTAATCTGTATTACACTAAACACAAGGTCACTCTGATGCCCCTAATTCAAATCCATCACCACATGGATCATTTGGGCCTTAACAGATCATTTTTAATGATAGCACTATATTTGGTCTTTTGTGTTAGGTACGGTGCCAAACTGTTTACAAAGATCACCCTATTTAATCTTCAAAACAATTCTATATGGGCAAATAGTATTGCCCACATTTAACAGATGAAGAAACTGAGGTAGCAAAAGATGAAGTATCTTACGTGAACACAGTAAGTGGAGGGATGAGCACAGGGGCCTACTACATCTTTTGAGACTGATAGAGAACCACCATCCCCACATGCACCTAAGCCCTTGAAAAAGCTTCTGTTCTGGATGATTTAAGATGTGGATGGGATTCCCAGTTCCCAACAACTATTGCTCTGTTCGAATCTTGCGTCTTCAGCGCTGGTTCTACTTCCCAGGGTCCTTTCCCCATGTGACATGCTGACTGCAAGACGACGGGCTGAGTTACAACCTGACTTGACAAGTCAAGGAAGGGAGTGCGGGACTGATGGCAAGGATCAGCTCCACCTCACCCCGTGACTCTTCAACCCCTGGCTAACCCCTGCAGTGTGTTATCTTGGGCTTTGATGACTTGGTGGTAATTACCTCTGAACCAGGAGCCCTGCTTTTATGGAGTTAAAAAAAAGAACAAGTATTTCCACATACCCCCCCACACCTTGTTAATTAAATCATCTAAAGGAAGATAAATGTACAGCCCACACTTGTATCTTTCAAAATATCAAAGGTCTGATTAGCAAGTTTCATGTTCAGCCTCAAGCTTTTGTTCCAGATTCCTAGAAGTAACAGAGACTAGAAGGTAAGAAACTTCCAAATATTTACCAACATTTGGTTTCTTGGACATCCATCCATCCATTCATCCGTCTATCCACCCACTCATTCATTCATATCTAGAAAGAGGCAGCCTGGATCAAGCACAAAATATTCCTGGGAATTTTGCCTTGATCAACCTACTGAATAATTAAAAAAAAAAATCAGTAGTGTACAGACAAGAAGAAACAGAATCCTTCAGACCAGGTTGAAAACTGTTTTTTGAAAAGCCCAGAGCCCCCTCTGGTCCCTGTGTTCTGTTTGGTGAATTTTTCCTGACAGTTGGTGGTTTTATTTGCCAGAACCACAACAAAGGGGGTCCTTGAGTGTCCCTGGGAGTGTTTCCTCAGACCTGCGCCTCTCCTAGACCTCACAAAGGTGTTATTGTTGCTCCCTCACTGGGCACCCGGCACCTGAGCAAGATCAAAGGGACTTTCTGATGCCAGCGTGACCACAGTCTCGCCCTCACCACATAACATTAAAGCTGATGATTAATACCCTTGGCCCAGAAGGTTCCTTCCCACTCCCAAGTACAAAGTGAGGTGGGGGTGGGGACTTTGTTTCCAGCACAACATGACCATAATAAACTGGCATTTTATGGCCCTAATTCATTGCAACCAACTGCAGCTGTCCATCAAACTCGTGAAAGCCCAAACAGTTGCTTCGTGTGAGCCTTATATATCACTAGGAACGTGCATGAAGAATCTCCACCATTTATGAGCATCTGCTAGGTACTAGATATGTACGCCCAAAATTCACATGCACCAGCCACAGTATGAAACTGGCAGTGCCGCCTCCAGTGTGATGGAGGAAGAATCGGAGATTCTGAGAAGTTAAGGAGCTCCCTTCAGGTCACAAGACCACAAAGTGTACGAGCAGGTCTGCAGCCTGCCTCTTGGAGCTCTGACTCTCCACTTCTTAAGGGACATTATAATCGTTTGCGAGACAGCGAGGCACTGAGCAGAATGCATCTGGGAATGAGATGGAACTAGGTCTGAGTTCTCAGCTTCCACTTAACAGCTTGCGAGCCTGGGAAATTTTCTGGACTTTTCTGTGCCCTAGCTGCCTGATTTACAAAAGGGATCCTAGAGAAAAAGGCAGTACCATCCCCATTAAGAGACAAGGAGAATGAGAGGGGAGGACCTGGCAGACTCCCTCACATTCATTTGGACTTGCTTTTGTTCGGAAATCCGAATTAAGTGTAGTAAAAATGCCTAAAATTCAGATTTCACAGGAGAAACCAGATTAGATATGTCCCTGTGAAAATGGAGAATGATTTAAATAGGCTTCAATCAGTGTTCAGTTAGGACAGGCTAACCACTGTTGACTCATGTCAAGGGAAATAAGGACCCGCTGCCTGATGGGCACCTTCTGCTGGAGGCGGCCTGAGGCCTCTGCAGTTCTCTCCAGAGACAGCTGGCCACCACAATAGGGCTGCTAAGGGAAGAAAGATGCTGGGGTTTTTAAAACTTAGCTAAAGAAGTTCCACTTAACGGTGTGCCTGGGTGGCTCTGTCGGTTGAGCGTCCAACTTCGCTCAGGTCATAATCTCACGGTTTACAAATTCGAGCCCTGTGTTGGGCTCTGTGCTGACACACAGCTGTGGGTTCCAGCTTAGAGCCTGGAACCTGCCTCATATTCTGTGTCTCCTCCTCTCTCTGCCCCTACCCAGCTCACACTCTGTCTCTCCTTCTCTCAAAGATAAATAAATATTACCAAAAATTTTTTAAAAGAAATTCCACTTAAAACCTTGTCCATAGAAACAAATAAAAGGAAATTTTCTTCTTTCTTTCTTTCTTTTTTCTTTTTTGGCCAGGAGAAAGGGAGGGTCAAGGAAATCTACGACCTTAAAGTCTAGCACAAATGGCCCCTCGGGACGGTGTCCCTAACCCTGGACCATTCCCAGGCAAAGTCAGTCACAGTCTCCTTTCTGCCCAACACCATCAGTACTAGTAATCAGGAGCTAACCACTGTGAGGTGCTGACTTCATGGGAAGCACATCACATCGCCTCATTTCCTGATCATAACACCAGGAGCTGTGTACTAGAGCTCTCCACATTCTGCAGAGAAGGAATCTGAGACCCAGAGGGGTAAGCGCCTTGCCCGGGGGCCCATACTCCGTAAGCAGAGGAACTAAAACTGGAAACCAGCAGGGCTCCCATGCCCTGGGAGGCCAAGCACAATGTGGGCCCAGCGCGGATGCTCAGGATCACAAGTTCAATCTGAATGGAGACTCTCAGGCCTTATATTGTATTGTAATGGCTGCCACAATTGTGCCTCATCAACAGGAGGCTTCATGTCACCCTCACATCCCCAGGGTTTAGCACAGTTCTGGACACAAGAAGAGGGGATCAGTAAGTAAGTATATGTATCACTATTTGCTCAACCACAATATTTAGTGGTAATAAAGGCTCACTGGGTCCCTGCTGTTACTCACACAGTTTGACATGGCACGTGATTCCCTAGGCGGCTACGGAGATTCGGATTGTGTCCACTCTAATCCTCACCCACCTTCCGCCTCCTCCCCCTCTCTCCCTCTATTTTACTCATCTGGGAAACATCCAAGGAGTCGTCCATCTAAGTTTAACAGAGTAATGACTTTTAAATAAAAATATGGTAGAAATGGGTACTTATCGAAATGGAATGCTTTCAGACTCATGCATTTAAAGAAGATATAAATTTTAGGGCAGGCACTAAATTTTAACTGCAATCTTGGAGAACGCCTTTCCACTAATTCATGGAGAAAAATTAACAAAGTGAAAATTGCTTATCAGTGTTCTTTTGAAGCCATGATATGCAGCCTAATTCTATAGATCATCAGGCTGCTTCCAGGGAGATGGATTTATATTGATTGGGAGAGAGCTCAGTGGCCAAGGGAAACAGACACCCCATTGCAGAGAAGACTCAGCGATCCATTAGGGACAGATCAGCCCGGGAGCGAGGCATAGCCATCTTCGGATCCAATTTCACCCCTCACGCCTGAGCTCTCTGACCAGGCTGCTGTCAAAGACAGACTGAAACCTTTTCATACTTTTTAAGAATCTGGCTCAGGGGAAAAAGAAAGATCTGGCAAATCTAAGCACAGCTTTTGGGAGAGGGTTGGGTTTCTGGCTAAACAGAGCAGGCAGGTGGCAGGAAGGGAAGGAATTGAAGGGCAAAGGACGGGCCAGCCACTTAAGTCTCCTCTTGGATGGCCCCCCACTCCCTGTGTGGTGGCCCTGCCCTCGGTCCTGCAGACTCACCCCCATGTGACAAGAAGATGTTCCACAGATGACAGCCAGCCGTGACGTCACTGGCTGTCCCTCACAGGCAAGGCCATGCCCTCTCACATCTGCTCCAATCACTCCTGTGAGAAAGCAAAACAAAACAAAACCCTCTTGAAAAAAATAATGAGAAAGGAAAGCTAAGAACAAACATGCAACACTCCTTTTTATAGCCAAACCTTAGGAAAGCATTCCCGTGTAGGCCAGTCTCAAATGGAACCAACAGAATGTACATGCCTGCCACCGAGAAGCTAGGAAGTACATCCCGTCTGTGTTTGTTTCTGGCCAATATATAGAATCTAACATTGTAGTAATAAGAATAATTGTATTTGAATAATAAAAGGTGAAGCTGTGGGTGATCTTGTGCTCAGGAAATACCAGGGCACCATATTGCACATTTACATGTGTGACCCCATTTTATATTAAATCTGTCTCAAGTCTGTATTAGTAATGACACACACATTGGTGGAAAAATGGAGGTACGGACAGGTTGGGCGATCTGACCAAGGTCACACTGCTAGTAAAGAACAGAGCTGAATGGATCTGGTTTAACACAACACATTACAATCTCAAAGAAGGCACCTGAGCTGTTTGATAATTTGAATCTTTTTGGGCTCTCTAGGTCCCCATTATTACTATTACTTATCACAGGACTCTAAGTGTAAAGTGTTGGTTGACTGACAGTGAGTTTCCATTAAAAGAATGTGAGATAATGGAGACTTTCCCATTAAGGGTATAAGCTCAGGCTTCTTCTCCAGATTGTATTTGTTGAAACTTCCTGGATAAATGAAGTTATAAATGTGCTGATAGAGCTAAAATGACTATTTAGATGTACAGGAAACATTCTCCAGAATAGATCACATACTGGGACACAAGTCAGCCCTAATCAAGTACAAAAAGAGCGAGATCATACCTTGCATATTTTCAGACCACAACACTGTGAAATTCGAAATCAGCCACAAGAAAAATTTGGAAAGACCATGAATTCTTGCAATTAAAGAACACTCTACTAAAGAATAAATGGGTTAACCAAGAAATTAAAGAGGAAATTAAAAAGTACATGGAAACCAATGAAAATGAAAACATGACAGATGAAAATCTCTGGAACAAAGCAAAGATTAAGAGGGAAGGATATAGCAATCCAGACCATCCTAAGGAAGGAAGGAAGGTCTCAAATACACAACCTAACTTACACCTAAAAGAGCGGGGAAAAGAATAGCAAATGAAGGCCAAAACCAGCAGAAGAAGGGAAATAATAAAGATTAGAGCAGAAATCAATGATATCAAATTTAAAAAAAAAACAAACCCAGATCTGAATCCAGGAGATGGTTCTTTGAAAGAAGGCACAAAAATGATAAACCCCTAGGCAGACTGATGAAAAAGAAAAAGGAAGGACTCAAATAAATAAAATCATGAATGAAAGAGAAAAGATAACAACCAACACTGCAGACATAAAATCATGAGAGAACATAATGAGTAATTATATGCCAACAATTTGGGCAATCTGGAAGAAATGGACAAATTCCTACAAACCTATAAATGATCAAAATTCAAACAGGAAGAAATAAAAATTTGAACAGACCCAAACCAGTAAAGAAATGGGATCAGTAATCAAAAATCTCCCAACAAACAAGAATCCAGGGCCATATAGCTTTCCAGGGGAATTCTACGACACATTTAATGAAGAGGGAACACCTATTCTTTTGAAAATGTTGCAAAAAAAATAGAAATGGAAGGAAAACTTCCAAACTCATTCTGCAAAGCCAGCATTACCTCAATTCTAAAACTAGACAAAGAGCCCACTAAAGAGAACTATAGGAGAACTAAAGAAAAATTTCCCTGATGAACAGGTATGCAAAAATTCTCAACAAGATACTAACAAACCGGATCCAATAATACATTAAAAGAATTATTCACCACAATCAAGTGGGATTTATACCTGAGATACGGGGCTGGTTCAATATCTGTAAATCAATCAAGGTGATACATCACATTAATAAAGGAAAGAATAGAAGCACATGATTCTCTCAATAAATGCAAGGAAAGCATTTGACAAAATACAGCATCCTTTTTTGATTAAAACCTTCAAGACAGTAGGGATGGAAGGACCATATTTCAATATCAGAGAAGCCATGTATGAAAGACCCACCTCTAATATTACCCTCAGTGGGGAAAAACTGAGAGCTTTCCTCCTAAGGTCAAGAACATGACAAGGATGTCCACTCTCACATTGTATCGGAAGTCCTAGCCTCAGCAATCAGACAATACAAAGAAATAAAAGGCATCCAAATCAGCAAGGAGGAAGTTAAACTTTCATCCAAAAGACTCCACCAAAAACTGTTAGAACTCATATATGAATTCAGCAAAGTCTCAGGATATAAAATAAATGTACAGAAATTGCTTACATTTCTATACTTCAATAATGAAGTAACAGGACATCCAAATGGTCAACAGACATATGAAATCATGCTCAACATCACTCACCGTTAGGGAAATACAAATCTAAACCACACTGGGATACCGCTTCACACCAGTCAGAGTGGCTAAAATGAAAAAATCAGGAGACTACAGATGCTGGCAAGGATGTGGAGAGATGGGCACCCTCCTACACTGTTGGTGGAATGTAATCTGATGCAGCCACTCTGGAAAATAGTGTGGATATTCCTCAAAAAAACTATCAATATAACTCCCCTATGACCCAGAAATAGCACTTCTAGGGATTTACCCAAGGGATACAGAAGTGCTGATGCATAGGGGCACATGTACCCCAATGTTCATAGCAGCACTTTCAACAATAGCCAAATCATGGAAAGAGCCTAAATGTCCATCAACTGATAAATGGATCAAGAATATGTGGTTTATATATACAATGGAATACTACATGGCAATGAGAAAGAATGAAATCTGGCCATTTGTATCAATGTGGATAGAACTCGAGGGTGTCATGGTAAGTGAAATAAGTCCGGCAGAGAAAGACAGCTACCATAAGTTTTCATACATAAGTGGAACAGGAGAAACTTAGCAGAGGACCATGGGGGAGAGGAAGGGGAGAAAATAGTTAAGGAGAGGGAGGGAGGTAAACCATGAGAGACTCTTGAATACTGAGGGTAAACTGAGGGCTAATGAGGGAGTGGGAGAGGGGAAGGGGGTTGATGGGCATAGAGGAGGGCACTTGTGGGGACGAGCACTGGGTGTTATATGGAAATCAACTTATCAAAAAACTATAAAAGAAAAAAGATATTTTATAAACAGAGAAATAAATTCAGTGATGTGTTCCAAAGACTCACTAGTGTTTTACATTAAAGACATAACCTTAGCCCTCCCAAAATTAAATATACTTTAAAACGATTGTCCCTGAATAAAGACTAAAAAGTAAAGGGGATGTGTTAAAATAAAAAAAAATAATGAAGCAACAGAGAAATCAAGGAATTGATCCCATTTGCAATTGCGCCAAAACCTATAAAATACCTAGGAATAAACCTAACCAAAGAGGCAAAAAAACTATACCCTGAAAACTATATAAGGCTTATGAAAGAAATTGAAGAAGGCATCAAAAAATGGAAAAACATTCCATGCTTATGGATAGGAAAAACAAATATTGCTAAAATGTTGATACTACCCAAAGCAATCTACATATCCAGTGCAATCGCTATCAAAATAACACCAGCATCCTTCACAGAGCTAGAACAAACAAAATTTGTTTGGAACCAGAAAAGACCCCAAATAGCCAAAGCAATCCTGAAAAAGAAAACCAAAGCTAGAAGCATCACAATTCCAGACTTCAAGCTGTATTATGAAACTGTAGTCGTCAAGACAGGTATAGTATTGGCACAGACACAGAACAGAATAGAACAGGAGCAATATAGAGAACCAAAAAATGGACCTTCAAACATATGGCCAAATAATCTTTGACAAAATAGGAAAGAATATCCAATGGAAAAAAGAGAGTCTCTTCAACAAATGGTGGTGGGAAAACTGGACAGCAATATGCAGAGGAATGAACCTGGACCACTTTCTTACACCACACACAAAAATAAACTCAAAATGGATGAAAGACCTAATAGTAAAACAGGAAGCCATCAAAATCCTAGAGGAGAAAACAGGCAACAAAATCTTTAATGTTGGCCACAGCAACTTCTTACTCGACATGTCTCTGGAGGCAAGGGAAACAAAAGCAAAAACGAACTATTGGGACCTCATCAAGATAAAAAAACTTCCGGACAGCTAAGGCAACTATCAGCAAAATAAAAGGGAACTGACAGAATGGAGGAAGATATTTGCAAATAACATATCAGATAAAAGGTCAGTATCTAAAATCTATTTATAAAGAACTGATCAAACTGAACACCCAAAAATTAAATAATCCAGTGAAGAAATGGGTAAAATACATGAATAGATACTTTTCCAAAGAAGACATCCAGATGGCTAACAGAAACATAAACAGATGCTTGACATCACTCATCATCAGAAAAATACAAATCAAAACCACAAAGAGATACCACCTCACACCTGTCAGAATGGCTAAAATTAACAATGCAAGAAACAACAGGTGTTGGCTAGGATGTGGAGAAAGAGGAACCCTTATGCACTGCTGGTGAGAATGCAAACTGGTGCAGCCACTCTGGAAAACAGTATGGAGTTTGCTCAAAAAAATTAAAATAGGACTACTCTTCAACTCTGCAACTGTACTACTAGGTATTTGTCCAAAGAATATAGGAGTGCTGTTTCAAAGGGACACATGCACCTCCAATGTTTATAGCAGCCCTATTGACAATCACCAGAGTATGGAAAGAGCCCAAGTGTACGTCAACAGATAAATGGATCAAGAAGATATAGTACATGTGCACACGCGCGTGTGCTAACACACACACACACACACACACACACACACACACACATAGGAATATTACTCAGCAATCAAAAAGAATGAAATCTTGCCATTTGCAACAAGGTGCATGGAGTTAGAATGTATTATGATAAGCGGAATTAGAGAGAGAGAAATATCATATGATTTCACTCATATGTGGAATTTGATACAAAACAGATTAGCATAAGGGAAGGGAAGCAAAAATAATACAAAACCAAAGAGGGAGAGAAACCTTAAGAGAGTTTTAAATATAGAGAACAAACTGAGGGTTGCTGGAGGCATATGGGGGGGCTACATGGGCGAGGGGCATTAAGGAGGACACTGGATGGGGTGAGCACTGGGTGTTATATGCAAGTGATGAATCGCTCAATTCTATTCCTGAAATCATTATTACACTGTATGTTGACTAACTTTGATTAAAAAAAAAAAGAATATAATTGCAATGAATGTATTCTTTATCACTGAGACCTCAAAGACTCTAAGCTTTGTTCTTCCTTTCTCTGCCTCTCAGCCTCTGGTGACAGTAGTAGGGAGTTAGGGCAAGCAAACTGAACATTACTTTATATGCTATTATGAAGGCAAATATCAACTAAAGAGTTAAAGTGAATTCAGCTAATTGGCCGTTATCTAGATAAAGTGATCTCTGGTAAATGTACTTAATGCCTGTGACCCAGAGCTCACCCAACCAGCCAGATCAGCTGAATTCATCCTAACAGTGAGGTGGCAGATGCTTCATTATGTTGCCTTTGTATCCGCAAAATTTAGAATTTTCATAACAGACCACAAAATGGACCACCAAAGCTATCATATAAACTGTACCTCTGTTTTTTACTGAAAGATTGCCTGGTAAATTCAATTAAATGACTTTTTCTCTCTTTAAAAAAAAATATTTTTAATTTATTTTTGAGAGAGAGAGCATGAGCATGTGAGAGAGTGCACAAGTGGGGAGAAACAGAAAGAGAGGAACAGAGAATCCAAAGAAGGCTCTAGACTCTGAGCTGTCAGACAGCACAGAGCCCAGTGTGGAGCTTGAACTTGTGAACTATGAGATCATGACCTAAGCTGAACTCAGAACCTTAACCCACTGAGCCACCCAGGCGCCCAGACTTTTTCTTTGTTAAAAAAAAAAAAAAGACTATGTAGAGCCTAGAATTACCCATCATTTATTAAAAGGTCCAACAAGCATCTTCTTTATTTTTGTTATTTTTATTTTTTATTATAGTTTATTATCAAGTTGGTTTCCACATAACACCCAGTGCTCATCCCCACAAGTGCCCTCCTCCATGCCCATCACCCCTTTTCCCCTCTTCCCTCCCCCGCAACAACCTTCCGTTTGTTCTCAGTATTTAAGAGTCTCTTATGGTTTGCTTCCCCCCCTCTCCTTAACTATTTTTCCCCTTTCCCTCCCCCATGGTCCTCTGTTAAGTTTCTCCTGTTCCACCTATGAGTGCAAACATATGATATCTGTCCTCTGCCTGACTTATTTCACTTAGCATGACACCCTCGAGGTCCATCCACATAACAAGCATCTTCTTTAAAAAAAATAAATGTTTATTTTGAGGTGGAGGGGGGTTGTAAGCAGGGGAGGGGCAGATAGAGAGGGAGAGAGAAAGAATCCCAAGCAGGCTGCCTCATGGAACCCAACCCAGGGCCCAAACTCACAAACCTCGACAAAATGAGCTGAGCAGAAACCAGAAGCCGGATGCTTTATGGACTGACTACCAGGTGCCCCTCCAACAAGTATCCTCTCAGCACAGCACTACATAGCAGGCATCGTGGGGTGGGAGCCGGCAAACATTCCTCAGGACCGCACAGGCGGGTCGTGGAAGTGCTGCGGCAGGGCAGAGCCTGGCTCCTGCTGACCACCCCGCTCCAGGCAGCGCCAGCCTCGCCCGACTCAACTCTCCTTCCCGGTTCAAGACTTTTACACTTGCTCCTCCCTTACCTGAAATGCCATTCCTCTACTTCTTTGCCAGGCTAACTCTGTTTAGTCCTCACTCAAATGCCACTTCCTCAGGTGGCTTCCCTGGAAGCTTCTGGAAACTGGCCTGCCTTATCCACATGCTTAGCAGTCGAGCCTCCACTCAGGCTGCTCGCAGTGTGGTGGAATGGAAACAGCCCTAAGTGGAACACTTCAAGGCAGGGGGTCAGGGTAGACTGGGCGTGGAGACCACAGGACATGTGAGCTCACAGGCGGGGGTTCAGGGAGGCTTCCTCAGGAGGCAGTCGATGCTGCTGCGTTCTGCAGGAAGTGGCCAGGGGAAAGGCGGCGATGGGGGCGCCTCCTTGGACCACGAATCCCCAGATATGAAAGGCACTGGCTGCTCAGGCAAGCGGGCCTTTCCAGAAAGCAGGATCTACAGGGCCTTATATTCCAACAACTTTCTAGGTTTTTCCAAGGCTTTTCCCAAACTCTACCTTCCCAAGCACAGAACTTGAAACCCTCAGCCACTGGTCATCCGAGGCCCATCAGCAGGGGGGAGTAAGACTCTTTCAAACTTTCTGTGGTTATCACAGCAGTGAGGTCTCAGCGATCAGGAGACTGAGGTTCGAGACTGAACCGGTAAAACTTCCTGTGGGCTTTCATCAAGTCCTCAGTACTCATTCTGCTCAGTACTGTGGGTTCCTGCAGACTGCAGCTCCCAGACTCCAAGTCAGCCTTGGGGGCCAGGAGATCTGAGGGCTGCAGGAAGTGGAGAGACAGAGCAGCCCCTCCTGGATATGACTTCAGCTCTGCTGGCAGGGCTGTGTGGCTCTAACCTCTGCTGATGTCTGCCACCCATGGACTCCAGTAACCTGTGTCCTTTGTCCCTCCTGCCTAAGCGGGTGGTAGTGCTTCTATTTCACTGATTCCTAGCTTGCATTATAGGGATTAAGCCCTTCTTGGCCCCTTCATGCTCTGGGTCACCATTTTTTGTGTACGAAATTCTGTTTTTTAAATACTTGGCGCATTTTACAATTTTCTGGGGGTGCTAAGTGACAGAGCTCCCCATCCAGAGCACAAAGCTTTTTGCACAGGAAGAAACCCTAGATACAAGCTAGTGTGAATTGAACTCATTTTATACTCGCTCTCCCCGGGCAGGTCTCGTTTTATTCTTACCGCCACTGAATGTGATTGGTGGTACTACTATCAACCTCGTTTCAGAGATGAGGAAACTGAAGCTTACCAATGGGGAGTAACTTAACCAACTTCACACAGCTCACAAGAAGCAGGGCTGGGATTCATACCCAGGGAGTCTGATTTCCAACTGCTGGTTCTTAGGTTTTTGGTTTTGTTTTAATTTTTTTATGTGTTTATTTTATTTTGAGAGACGGAGACAGAGAGTAAGTGGGGGAGGGGCAGAGGGAGAGGGAGACACAGAATCTGAAGCAGGCTCCAGGTCTGAGCTGTCAGCACAGAGCCCGACGCGGGGCTCAAACCCATGGACTATGAAATCATGACCTGAGCCAAAGTTGGATGCTTAACCAACTGAGCCCCTAAGGTTTTTTCTCCAAGGTAAAAACCCAATAATTAGGTGGCTGAAATTTACTTATCTGTATATCTCAAAATATTGGGGTCTTAAAGATACTGATGCTAAGATCCCTGACAGAAGAGAGGTTAGCCACTGTGGGTCCACAGTGTTATAAATAAGTTTAAGGAATTTCTGATGATGACCTGTGTTTACTGGCTCCACATACATAAAGTACAGGCAAAGCAGATCTCACAGGGTTTCAAATAGGAAAATGGGAAAAAAAAGAAGCCTGTGACAAATATTTCCTTGTTTCTTCCCCAGTAGATTCATTGGTGATATTCTAGGCTTGGAATCTGAGAACTAGGGTGCTGTAACGGGAGAGGAGTGGAATCTGGAGACAGGAAGGCCTGCTAAAAAATGAAGAAAACAGCCATGTCATAGGGTTGCTTTGACACTGAGCAGATGTTTAAAAATAAAAGTTTGGTTAATGGTAGCTATGTCTCCATCACCACTGCCACAGTGACCTCAGCATCAACATCATCTGAATTATTTCACAAGAGAGAGGTCTTCTTTCTTTTCTTCCTAGCAAACACGTTAAGACATCCAAGATAGGCTGAGTACTGTGCTAATCTCTTTAAATGCTATCTCATTTAATTTCCATAACATCCATAAAGCATACGTATTCTTTCCCCCTTCAACACGTGCAGAAGGAAAGGATCATAGCATTCAAGTAACATGTCCAAGTGTCAGGATTTGACCTTGTTCTGTCTGATTCCAAAGCCCATGTTCTTTCTACACTCCTTCAATTTTTGATATTGTGCTGTCTCATTTAAAAAAATACATTTCTGAGTGTTGGCACACCATGAAACATTGGTAAGAGCCATGGGTTTAGAGTTAGAAAACCTGAGTTTCAGCCATACGTTGTGCCCTACTACATCACAGTTGGAACTGTTCCCCCACATCATCCAAGACAGGATCATAGATGGAGATCCTTCTCAGCTATTCTCAGCACAATACCCATGGTGCTTCCTCAACCAACCAAGTCAAGCCTCTCCTTTCCTGGCAACAGGAAGGCAGAAAAATGCCTCCCAAATCCTACATTCTCAAGCTCTGAGATGTCAATAACCTCAAGGCAGGCATGTCTAACACGGGCAAGAAGCAGGTCATGTCCGATTTCTCTCAGGAGAGGCCCTCTAATCCTGCCTCACATCCACCCCATTCAATAGCAGTGCGTAGCTGATGACCGCTGTGAGGCCACATGAGTCTGAGAACTGAGTATCCCATTCTCCCTTTGGCCACACTGAACCTAAAGGAGCCTTCCCTGAGAAAAGAGGCCCTGGGGCACCTGGGTGGCTCCATCAGTTAAGCGTCCGACTTCGGCTCAGGTCATGATCTCACAGTTCGTGGGTTCGTGCCCCGCAGGGCTCTGTGCTGGTAGCTCAGAGCCTGGAGCCTGCTTCAGATTCTGTGTCTCCCTCACTCTATGACCCTCCCCTGCTCATGCTGTCTCTGTCTCTCTCTCAAAAATAAATAAAACATTTTTAAAAAAAGAAAGAAAAGAGGCCTAGAGCAGGGAAAGCAAAAGAGGCAAGAGGAGCTTTCTCCTTTCTGAATAAATAAATTTCACAAGCCATAGAAGACTCACAGGATGCACATGTACATCAGGAAACAATTCACGAGACAAGATTCTGACAAGCACAGCCCCAACACTGCTGCAGCCCTTCATTTGATGGTCAAGTGTCATTTCTTTAAAACAGAAAGTTTAAAGAACAAAATAAGCAGCTGAAGAAATAAGCACAAGCACACAAAAAGTGAGACATTCAATCGTATTTCCCCTGAAAGTTGCACAACGCTCAGCGGAAGGTAGTTGCTCAATAAATTTTTGTTGGATGAAAAAAAAAATCAGAAAAACAAGCTTGCTGAGTCAATGAATCAACACACGTCTTCTCATTTAATGATTCCTACTCCTCCACATACACAGACCACAGTATTTATCAAGGAATAGGTTTTAAAACAAAATTGAGAAGAAAACATTAAAATCTCCTGTACAACTCTCCTGTTTAGCCCATGTACTGTCTCCCTCCCTCTCCCCTATCTACCAACCATCCGTCATTCCTTCCATCCATTTTTAAACTATCTACCATATTTATGTAAAAGAAAAAAGCAACTGCAAATGTTACCATTGAAAGTTAGCCTGTCATTTATCAAGCCACACTGCTCTGAACACTTTAAAGGATTATATGGAAGAAAATCATTTCAAGTTCTAGCATTTGTGTGAGAGCTATCTCATACTTGACAGCTACATAAAATACTTTATAACTTGCAAAACTACCTCAAACACTGTACCCTTCATTTAGCTTTTAGAAAATCATGCGATGTGTTCTTTTCTTTTCCAGATCAGAGTTGAAGAAACGGAATTTCAGAGACGTGAAGTCCCTTAGTCAAATTTATTTAGCTACTTGACGGCAGAGTTAGGGCTCAAACTAGGGTTTTCAACCTCCCAGTCTGCAGTTTTTCCCCATGTTTGAAAATAAAATGATCTGCTACAAATTTGTTGGCGTCTTGAAAAAGACTCTCTTGAAATAACAGCCTCAGACACCTTCTCTGAAGAGAAAACGGATGAGAAGGGTTTTAAACGTTACCTAAGACTGTATCATCTTTAGAATACGGACTTGGCTAGTTAGAGGCATGAAGGGGCTGACAAATTCTATCAAATGAGTTCTACGAAGCTTAGTTGTTCTAGCAAGAGGTTGATAGGATCCCTGGGGAGGAGGCTCCCCGGAAACCACAGGCCTCACTATGCAAAACCTGGACCAGTAACTGTCAGCTCCTGGAAAGGCAGGAACCATATTGAAGACATTTTCTCTGCAGTGGACTAAACACCAGTCTATAGGCAATAAAACACTGAAGTCTATTCTTTGGACCAATATTCATGTTATATAGAATATAACCTATGGTGTTGGCATTATAGTGTTGTGCTTAAAGATATGGGCTCATTCATCATGCGACCCTAATCATGTTTTTTTATGCTTCGGATCCCCCATCTATATAATTTGAATAATGGTATCCTCCCCTAGGATTGGTACAAGGATTAGTTAATATATGTTAAGTGCTGTCCAGTAGAGGGAATGGTCTAGATGATGGAAATGTTCTCCATTTGCACGTTCCCATAGAGTAGCCACCAGGCCCGGGTAGCAATTGAAAATGTGGATAGCACAACCGAGAAACTGACCTTTCCATTTTATTCAACTTTAATTATTTTAAATAGTAGGCCAGATCAAAGCATGCCCAGCAATCTGTGAATGGCTTACTGTTTTTATTTTTGTAGTTATTATTGTCCTCAGACTAAGAAGCTTGACTCTTACTTATATGCCCTTGGGCAAATGCCTTCATCTCTAGAACCTAAATTTCAGTATCTGAAGATTCTGGAATAACAACACTAACCTTCCAAAACTGCTGTGGCAAAGAGGTGAGAGGCATGTGGAACATACCAGTACTCAATAATAAGAGCTATGAAATCGAGGACCCATAGAAGTGCTTGGCATAAGTGTACAGTTTTTCCACTTATTCCTGAATATGTCTTGCTCATGCATACCACTCACCATTTGCTCATGCTGTTCTTCTGGCTTAGAATATTCTTTCTACAATACGCTCCATCCCCCAACAATCTTTCTGGGGAACATGGGCTATTTCTTACATTTTTTAAAAATAAAATTGTTTTTGAGAGAGAGACAGACAAACAGAGTGTGAGCAGGGGAGGGGCAGAGAGAGAGAGAGAGAAGGAAACACAGAATCCGAAGCAGGACCCAGGCTCTGAGTGCAGAGACTGATGTGTGGCTCGGACCCATGCACTGCGAGATCATGACCTGAGTTGAAGTTGGACGCTTAACCAACTGAGCCACCCAGGCGCCCCAGTGAGCTACATTCTGAAGACTCAACTCTTCTATCAGAAGCCTTCTCTGATCACACCTTTCCCCATCCCTCCAGGAACTCTGGCCAGAGAGAACCAACAGAGCCTCTTTCCTTACACCCCACCCCCTGACACTGTTGAGATTCTGTCAGTATATCTGTAATTTCTTTGTGTGCACAGCTGTGTCTCTCTACTAGACTGTGAGCAGACTGAGGGCAGGGCAGGTCTTGACCCTGCAGTGGCTCCGTAATTTCTGTTGCTGTTGTTGTTCAATAGGTGAATGAATGGATGTGACCTAAGACATGTACGCATAAAACACAAGACATTTTCTAAATAAAAGGGACAAATGTAATCATGGAAAAATGCTGTGTCTTAAACATGATAACAACGAAAAATACTGAGGAGTTTTGAGAGACACCTCATGGGTAATAGTAAAATTATTACTGGAGCTCACAACATACCTCCTTTAGAAGGGTCAAAATCACTGGTAAAGAGGAAAGGCTCTAAGATCCTTATATTTATTAAAGATAGCATTGTGCCTGACACTTTGCAAAATTATTGTATTAAGCTCTTAGAATGATCTTGAGAGGCAGTTATTACTGCACTGTTTTACTAAAGGGAAATAAAACCAAAGTTATCAAGTAACTTGTGCAAGGTCCCTTCCTGGGAGAGTGGGGGAAGAGAGTTGTCACATGGAAATCTATCTAACTCTAAATTCTATGGAGCTTACAAAAAAACAAGTTCCTTTCTTTTCAACTATGTGCAGGAATGCTAAGTATTCACACTCAGCATAGCGGAACTCAGATCCCTTTCAGGATTTATAGTTATAATGCCACTACAGCAGCCTTGGCAAAGGGTTCACCTCAAGCCCAACACATGAAGGAGAGGGAAACAGCTGAAAAGATTTCTGTGATCCCAGTGTTTGATGAAGTATCACCTTGGCTTTGAAAGAAATGTGGTTTAGAATTCACCCAATCTAAATCCGGAAATAGACTTATCTTTTTAAAAAAGCAAAACCAACAAATGAAAAACCAAAAGCCCTACGTGGTAAGTCTACAAAGAAAGTTTACATCCTGGAACAGAGCCACCATCCCCCTCCCCCACACCACACCATCTACTGAATCAGAAAGATAATATGGACGTTCTTGGTCTAAATGAGATGGGACAGACTTTGACTAGATATCTGAACTAGTCAGGGCAGAATGGTTAAGAACAAGGACTCTAGAATTGGACTCCCTGATTTGAAGTTTGGCAAGTTGGTCACATCCCTCCACCTTCCTGTGTGTCAGTTCCTCATCTATAAAACTGGAGAAATAATCATGTATAACTCATAAAGCTATTGTGATGATTAAGTTCTAATGCTTGGAACACAGTTTACTCAGTATCTTTGCCATTGTTGTGACTACTGACAATTCTCCATCCTTGGTGCTAACAGTAGGGCTTGGCAGGAGAGAGCAGGCACTCTTGCTCAGTATGCTGCGTGCCTTGTCTGAGTTGTTTGGGTTTATTTGGATTGACTGAACCTTTTTGTTCCTGTCCTTGGGTACACAACTGGTGACAGAATAATGGGGGGCCCAGAGGAATAAAGAAGGTAAGTATCAGATAGCAGCAACAATCCAGGCTAACATTTTGAACATTGTTGAGAATAAACCAAAAGCTGTTTTTATCTCTAAAAGCCACAATACCATGTAGCACTGTTCATACTGTGGCTCAACATGGTGATGGCATTTATCATTTCTGTCTAAATGCTGAACTCTTCCATGACTTGCACCAATCAGAAGCCAGCACAACAGCCTAGAGAAGAAAGAACTGACCTTCAGAAAACTGGGTCTCCCTTCCCTATTCCTCCCTTCTAGCCAGAAAGATCAAATCTCGAAGGTAGACTAGTATGTAATAGCTTGGAAATCTGAGCCTCACAGAGAGCTAGCGAAATCCACAGGAAAGACAAAGCAAAAACTGAGTTTCAGAAATTCCTTTCTTTCTAACCTCAATACAGCCTCCAGATTACTTGGGACATTCTCATATATGACCTCATAAAAGACAATTTTTCACTTGGAAGCATTAGACATGGTAAAGGGTCAGGCTGTAATCCAATGCAAACGGCCAAGTTAACACATGAACGTTACTTTCTAAAATAAAGAAATCAAAAGAAAGAGGGCTGGCCCAAGTATAACAAATCCTTAAATAGATCTGAAACTGTGACTCTAAATCACAAAGCTTTCTTCTGTTACCTTATAAATTAGTTTAGCAACAATATACTGATTCCCCGTTATAAGCCAGGCACTACACTACGTGCTAGAAATCTATAGATGGAATATGTTTCCTTTTATTCTAAAACATCCCAGTCTAGTAGGGGTGGAGAGATATATAGACAGACACTCAGAAGACAGTAGAGAACAACCGAGGACTCAGATCTGAGTATGTCTAATGAACGTGTGGAACCCTGGCATCTGACCTAGCTCGGACAATCAGGGAGGACCTACTGAAGGAGCTAAGGCAGGAGTTATGTCAGTCAGCATGGGGAGGAGATAGTGAGGGAAAGGCATTACTGGCAGACCGTGAGACAGAAACAGAGAAATAGGTCATTGGGCCACAGAGTCTGAGGAGACAAGTCTTGTGTTCTGAAGAACTCGGTTGGTTTACAGCTCTAAGTCTGAATCAGATGGACCTACACTGATCCCCAGTTGACAAGGGTGCTCAGCAACCTTCAATAAGCTAACTCACCTCAACTAACTTCAAGCCTCAGTTTTCCCAGCTGTAAGGTGGGAATAATGGGTTGGCCATATGGGGTCATCATTCCTGACTTCAGCACGGTATGTCCAGTGTCCCAAGATACGTCCCCACAGACTTGAGCAAATTGGAATGGCTGGGCACCTTGTGTCTAGATTCTAGGAACTGATAAATAAATGTTAGTGCCCCCATTTCTTTCTGGAGAAGGTCAAGTAACACTAGGTTTCCTTTAGCAACCTTTTCTTGTCCCTAGACAAATGGTCTCATTTATAAAATCCTCTGATGGCTCCAAAATGGTGGAGAAAGGACCCAGCAGCCCTGACAATCCCCTCAAAGGCACAGAGCAGACCAGGGAGATGTTTCAGGAAACATGAGGAGGGACACAGGACTTGCTCAGACAGCTTGTAGAACACTCACACTAGGGGGCAGAGCCTGAAATCTCAGAGGAAAAGAACTCAATTGGCAGGCGAGCTCTCCCCAACCTTTGATGTCAAGCTCAGCACCCCCTCCCTTGGTGTGAGTTTCGGTTCCATCAAAAACTTCCAGAGGTTTTGCGGGGTTAGTTGAACATTGACAGATTCTTCAAAGCCTGGAATTCACTCTGAGAGCCAAAAAGCAGGCCAAGTTTCTATGGGGCTAGGATTTCCCCCAGCGAGGGTCACAGGGCTCCACCACACCTAGACTGATTAATCTACCCCTGCCCCAAGCTTCAGACAACGAGGAGATAAAAAAGAAAAATAGATCCAGAGGCTGGATCCTAATTCAACACCCCCAGTCCCATTCCCGGGAGAGCAGGGGTAGGAGTGTAAGGCGACCCCCAGCACCGGACAGGAGTCAGGCCAGAGCGGCAGTGAATTAAAAATGATATGCAGAACAGCTGGTGAGAAGGGGAAAAAAAAAAACAACAAAACACAAAATCTGAGCAGGATGAAGGGCCCAGGGTTTTAACACAATGAATGACATGTGGCTGAAATTGTTTCAAAGAGAACAAAAGCTTAGGTAAATAAATAGTGTGGAAGATGAGAGCAAAAATGAATTACAGGAAATTCCATGAGGAATACACTGGCATTTTTCAAAAACTGTAGTTGAAACAACATCTCTGCTTAAGCAGAGATCAAGACTCAGCCCTCCCATTCTCCCTATGCACCTGCTCCTGATTGCCCACCCCCTGGGCCTGGCCAAACTTGGCACTCCTCCCTCTGTGCCCATCCAAGCTCCACGGAGTAATGGGGGAGAGCCAGAAGGGAAGATACTTCCAGGCACCCGGATGACTCAGTGGATGATCTCAGGCAAATGAGCTGAGCTCCTTGATTCTCTGATGCCTCATCTGTAAAAGGGGAAGTGATGACTTCAAAGTAAATGGGTACAAATGTAACCGTAGTTTGACAGAACAGTGCTGGCCCATGTTAGGCCCTGAATAATATTCTCTCCCTCCTGCACTCATTAGGATTCGATGTGAGCCACACTCACATGGTACAGCTCGAGGTCACATGCTATCCATGGCACTGAAGGGGAAATAAAACTTAAACAAACACAGGCACTCCCCTCAAAGAGCTTACAGACGCGAGGGAGCCAAGGACACGGGGACATGGCAGAATGACAGTGTCTGCAACGGAAGAAACACAAACAAGCCTGTGGCAGGAGGAACTTAGTCTTCCCGTGGGGACCCAGGAGGTCTTCACGGAAGCCCTCTTCCTTTGCCCTGATGATCTGCTCCAGGTTCCGCCATGGCCTTTCTCAAAAGCCTTAGTGCTCCTTTGACCACTTTACATCATCACAGCCACTATGTCTGTAGCATCTACCTGTGCCGGGCACTGTTCCAAGTGCGTCACATAAATTGATTTAGTTAATCCTCACAACGACTACTATGGTAGTTAGCCCCTACTAGGTAATTAACCACGACGATGGTGCCCATCTTGTAGATGAAAACAGAGACCCAGCAGGTTAAATAACCGACCCCTGATCACACAGGGAGCAGCAGGGGATAGCATGGAATACAATAAGCTCAGTCTGGCTCCAGGAATCATGATTTCCCCCCAACCACGAGGCTGTTGGAATGGTACATATGGTTTTGGTGCACACTGGTACACACTTCTATGGGGTATATTCTGTGTATCCACATTACTTTTTGCTCTCTGCTCTCTTTCGAAACTCTGAACTTCATAGGGAAGAATTTTTCAATGATTATAAAAATAACTCCCAGTCCATACCTCAAAGGTAAGCCCAGACTGATCAAGTCAGGGCTGGGTCCTCCTGAGCTTGCCATAGCAAAAACTCGGCAGCCTCCTTCAGGGTCCAGAGGTGGCAACGCACGAGGGGATGTGAAGCAGCTACCACGTGCCAGGCCTTCCAAGTTTGCGATGGCCTGCACACACCAGCTGTGCTGTTCCCTGGGCACTGCCCCCCAAAGTTAGCTGGTCCTTCTCATCATCCTGGTCCTCCCTACATCCCGCCATCTGCCTGTCAACCTGCAGCCTAAACTCTGGCAGGCCTACAGGTGTTCCCTCCCGTCTCACTCTGCGGTCCTTCTACGGGGCTGTGTGGCCCTAGTTGAGGCCACTATAACAGAACACCACAAATCAGGTGCCTTTAACAATACACATTTGATCTCTCATGATGCATGTGGCTGCAGGTCTGAGGGAGATCAGGGGACCAGCACAGGCAGGCTGTGGGGTAGCCTCTCTTCTCTGTTTACAGATGGCTGTCTTTCTGCTGTGTCCTCACTGCAGAGAAACACTAAGCGCGCACCAACTCTCTTCCTAGAAGGGCACTTATCCCATTCAGGAGGGCTCCACCCTCGTGACCTAATTATCTCCCCAAGGCCCCACTTCCTTATGCCATCACGTTTGTGGTTAGAATTTCAACATACAAAGCTTGGTGGGGGCGGGGGGGGGACACAAACACTCAATCCACAGCATGGTCTAAGGCAGAGACGAAAGGGCTGAGTCCTCGGTTAAATATACAGAGAAGGTCTCTGTATTAATACTCTGTGGAGAGAGCAGTAACGGATGATCTGATTTCAGCCAAGGAGGCTGGAATTCTACTTAGCACTTTGGTAAGGAAAGCTCACTGTTCAAACATCAACAAAGAACAATAACGTTACTACCATTTTCCCCAACATGTACTGTGCACTGAAAAAGAGGATTCTAAAGATAATTTCCCTTTCCTTGATGACTTCTCAGTATACCAAAGTGGAAGCAGGAACTAACTTTATTAAACAACTAACTGAGGCCAGTATTGAGTTATAAGTTCCTCCTTTGTGCACCCATATACCCTGAGTTCACATCTATCAAGTTACTTCTGATTGCTTATTAAATATTAAACCACTTACCTCCCCAACTCCACTCCTGCTGGCCAGACTAGGTCGCTCCCTGCCTGCATTCCCAGCACCTTGTGCAAGGTTGCACAATGCCAACGCTTAATCACTTTCCCTTTGAAATTTTTATTAAACTTTATCAATGAAGTATAACATGCATGAAAAGGACACAAATTTTACATATACACTTCAGTGAATTCTCACAATGTAAATACACCTACCCAGATCAGGAAATAATTCCCTTCATGCTCTTTTCCAGACACCACAACCTGCCAAAGAAAACCACTATCTGGATGTCTAGACCATAAGATTTGCCTGATTTTTAATTTTTAAACCACTCTGTACATTTTCTTTGCACGAGCTTTTGTCATCCATGTTTGCGAAATTCAACCCAGTTGCTGTAGGTAGCAATCTTCGTAGTTTTTATTGCTGAGTGAGATTCCGCTACATGAATATATCAACCGTTTATGTATGCATTCCATGACTGATGGACATTTGAGGTCTGTTTACAGTTTTTGGCTATTACAAATAATGGTGTTCTGTGTATTCTTTTTGCATGCTGTTTTGGGGGTGGGGGGGAGGACCTACACACTGCTCCTGACGAGATGCGTAAGCAGGACTGCTCGATGAGAGCGGACGGAGACACCGCCAACTCTTCCCAGGGCTGTGTCCAGCTCCTCAGGCCGTGTTGTCATAGCCCCAACACCACCTGGTGTTCTCAATCTGCTTAATTTTAGCCAACGTGGTGGGAGTACAGTGGCATCACATTGTACTTTTAATCTGGACTCTCCAAATGACAAATGAGGTTGAGAAACTTTTCCTATTTTATTGTTCACTTTCAGATCACCTTTCCTGCAAAGATATCCCACTAATGTTTACCATTTTCCTATCAGTGTGGCTATGGTTCATGGAAATTCTTCATATACTCTGGATACAGGGCCTTTGTTATATGTCATGCAAATAGCGTCTTTCATTCCGTGGTTCCCATTTTCGCTCTTTCATGGCATCTTTTGAAGAGTACAATTTCCTAATTTTAATGTAGTCCAAGGTTTCAACCCTTTCCTTTATGGTTGTGCTTTTGTTGGTGTCCTACTAAAGAAATATCTACATATCAGGGCACCTGGGTGGTTCAGTCAGTTGGGCACCCGACTTCAGCTCAGGTCATGATCTCACCATCATGAGTATGAGCCCTGCATTGGGTGCTGTGCTGACAGCTCAGAGCCTGGAGCCTGCTTCCAATTCTGTGTCTCCTTCTCTCTCTGTCCCTCTCCCACTCATGTTCTCTGTCTTTCAAAAATAAACATTAAAAAAAAGAAATATCTACTTATACTAAAGTAATGAAGATCTTCTCCTAAATATTGCCTTTTAGAAACTTTGTATCTTACATTTCTTCTTTTTCTTTTAAAGTTCATTTATTTTGAGAGAGAGAGCATGAGTGAAAGAAGGGAGATGAGAGAGGGAGAGGGACAGGATCCCAAGCAGGCCCTGCACTTGCCAGCATGGAGCCAGACATGGCACCTGAACTCACAAACTGTGAGATCACGACCTGAGCTGAAACCAACAATTGGGACACTTAACCAACTGAGCCACCCAGGCGCCCTTACATTTCACATTAGGCCCACGATCCGTTTGGAATTTATTTTCATGTATAGGTTAAGAGCCAAAATTCAATTTTTCTCATATTGAAATTTACAGCCACCATCTTTATAGCACTGTTCCTCAGCCTCTTTTGTTTAATATTTTTAATCTTTCCCTCTTTTCCATTCCTACTGGTTCTGTCTTGGTCCCAGCCTTCAACATCTCTTACCCTCAGTGCCGTTTTATCCCCCGCCATTAACTTCATGATCTCCAAAGCTTCTACCTAAATGCTATTACCTTAAGGATAAAAACCCAAACTCTTTAAAACGTATTCTCTTGCTTCTGGATTTTGGTACATGCTGTCCCTTTCTGCCTCCCTCTCCCCTCCTTCCCTTCCCCCTGCCTGCCCTTACCCACTTAATCCATCTGATAAATTCCTTTTACTCTCCCCTATTTATCTTTCAGGTGTCACATCAGTACCATTTTTTGAAGAAGACACCTTCCTCATCCACTCAGGCAAAGTGAGTTTAGACTCCTGTAATAACCAACGCATGCTTCTATCAACTTCCCTCACTACATTTTGACAGTTTACTTGTCCATTTCTACAATTAGAATGTGATCTCCTTGAGAGTAAGGACTTAGGTTTCTTCATATGTGTATCTCTAGTTCTTGCACAGTGCCTGGCATTTAGTGAGGATGTTACCTATGGTTGAAGATCAAAGAAAGAAGTTGTTTTTTTTTCCACAACCACAATATTTACAGCAAATTTGCCATATTTTACCAAAATTCTAAGTCAACAGTGCTGGGTGAGAGCCTGAGAAATGGTCGTTGGGCTCTCCTATAGTCCTTTGGGACAAGTGTTTTCTCAGCTTCTGGAGGTCTTCTGTTTTGGTTATTTACCTCCAGGATTTGGGGTAAACTGAAGTCAATGAGTTCACTGGGTATCTCCATCGAAGATAAGACACTTGAATGAATGCCCAGCTTGGACGCTGGGTGAATTACTGACTGACTTGAAATTAACAAGTTATTTATCATTTTCTTCCAAATAAGAGAGAGAACATTTCAAATAAAGAAGTCACTTCCATGCATTTTAACTTAGTAATAGCTAGAAGATACATAAAGAGAATCTAAAATATTAAGTAACTCTTGCCTAATCAACAAATTTAGAAGAAAAAAAGTTGTCAAACTCCCTGTCCTCCTTTCAAGGCCCATGGCCACATTCCTATTCCAGGGTACTCCTCCACTACTCTCTCCTCTCCCCAAACTACTGTGTATAGAATTACATTAAGGCTCTGCTAGAAATGAACTCTGCGGGAAATAAACTCTTGCTTAAAGCCCCCTTCAATGGCTTGCAACTGCGTGGGGGAAGGGGGAGAGATGAATAACCTTTCCATCATGGCGCTCACAGGCTGCCAATCTGTACCCACGTATTTGATCTTTACAGCCCCATATTCCAGGAATCCCTTAGAGACACAGTAGGTTTGGCCAAAATGTAAAGCTTATCCTGTCCCAACCCCATGTGCCCCTCACTTACATTATTCTTCCCATTCAGAATACTCTACATTTCAGCACTTCCAAGGGAGAAAACACCTATTATGTTCTGCTCAGTTCAAGGCTACCCTTCTGTGAAAATAAAGGAAATGACATTTAAAATGGAGTGGCGCATCCCTGAAGGGGGCGCTCGCACGCACTGGCCACTGGCTGCAGCAGAGAGAAGGAAGATGAAGATAAGAATTATCTGCAAGGGAAGACATTTTTCACTTAGGAATCCCACCCCCTGCTTTTAAGAAAAGAGGAAGAGTCCTCTCTGCCCCACCAACAACACACTTACCATCCTCTACAGTCCATGAGAAACTACCACACCTTGAACTCTTGTTCTCCAGTGAACTTTTGTTCAAAACACGCTCCCCAAATCTCTCCCTCCTGATATGAACACAAGCCCCTCTCCTTTGTTCTCCAGACTTGTCAGTCATTTGCCACTCCTCTGCTGTTCCAGGGTAAACTCAGGTTGCGAGTGAGGTAACTGGCTGTTTTGTTTTTAAGGTTAACATCTCCCACTTTATTCAAGGCCCACGGCAGGCCGATACTCAGGAGTAGCGTCACTAGTTGTGTGACCCAGAGCAAGCTGCTGGAGTGGACATGAAGATGAGACACTTAGATGCTCCAGCACGTTTATGTCAAACTGAAGTCGTTCAACGAATACCAGTGTCTTTGTCCTTTCCCCTGCCTATTTTAACCACAAAAGGCTTCTCTGTTTTTCAAATTTCTAGGCAACTTGGTCTACATGTTATCTCTGACTTGTTAAATGACTGTCTTCATCACAGTAACTAGTATAGCGCTTAGCGTGTGGTTTATTAACAAACCCATTAACTAATGTATATAATCATTCATGTACTGAGTTAAATGCTGGGTCTGAAATTACCCAGATGAATAGGACCAGATTCCACTGCTCACAAGAAGCACACAGTCTAACGGGGAGGGGACAGTAATGTAATTGTCTATTTAAGTGTTTCAATGTTATTGTCTATGTGTTAACCTGCAATGACAGAGACAGGCACGAGGGAAAAGGCATTAGGCCCCATGCATTAGGCAGGGCAACAATGTCACACCACAGAAGAGCAGACAGTATATGAACCAGAACCACATTAGCCGGGCATATTTAATATATTTCACAGAATTGAATTGTGTGGATTTTTCTTTACAACTTTCAGCTGTGAGAGGCCTGAATATAGAAGTTTTCACTCATATTACGGACATTGGTGGGAGAGCCCCTCCAGGCTTCACAGGGGTGAGTCACAGGCTGGTACACTTTTAACTCCTGAGGCTGAACTCCGCTCAGGGACCTCCAGCAATACAGATCGATAATCCAACACATTCTACTTAAACAAAATGTAAGAGCCGAGGCTTCTTCTAGACCGATGCCTTTGATTCAAAAATTTTCCATGTTTTCTATCTTTTGAAAATGTTTTAAAAAATTGCCTATGGCTGAGTCAGTTAACACAGGCTTGGGTGAGGCCACGAATGTTAAGACAGAGGGACCTGGAGTCAGACAGACCAAGGTTCTCAAAATCCCAGCAGACTAGCTCCCTGAGTGTAGGTAAGTCTCATCTCTCCCTTTACGTGGTCATGCTAAGAACGTGCACAGATGAGAGCTTGTGTCCATACCAAGCAAGGCCTCTGCGTACACTTAGGTAGTGCCCAGCTTGTGGTGGGGGACACCAGATGGAAGGACTCTCCATTGCTCTGCTTTTGAAACAAAAATCTTAAAATGTACTCTTTCAATTAATCTGGATTTAATTTTGCTCTTCCTGGACTCTACACAGAAAACTTTCGACTGTAACCCAATGGAGTTTAGGGTGTCCCTCACGCTGTCTTTTAAGATATTGGTGGTGCAGCCCATCAGGCTCATGGGAGGATACAGCCCCCCCCACCCCAGGGGAGTCTGCTGAGCAAACTCAGCAGTGGTGGTGGCTGTGGGGAAATCTTCTCTCTACCTGGTGCCTTGGGTGACTACGCATCCTCAGCTTGAAAACCACTGCAGTAAATAAATAAGGAGAGATGTCAGATTGTTTTTAAAAACACCTATAAATCATTCTAAGTTTAAATAAAAAGACTTTTGTTTTGGATTAACTGCATTGTGAATTCAATTTACTATGGATGACTGGAAATAATCTGAATAACCCATTCTTTCATATCACTCCTCTGTCTATTTTCCATTCTCTGTCTCCAGTAACCAGTATTTTCTAACTAAAATGGGAACAGAGAAACCATGTGGGAACACGTGCCTTGGCACCAACAAAATGAGACCAGAACATTTAGAAGTATGGGCACAGAATTCCGTAAGGGCTCTGAGAGGATTTCCACCAGCTCAGACCACAGGGAATGCAGGTGAACTTGGCGCATTCTCTGTGTGGACAGGAAGCAAGAGAAGAGACATTGGTGTGTGAAGAGAAAGGGGGTGGAGACAAAATTCCCTGCACAAAAGACAGTGGCAGAGATCAGAGGAGGCAGGAGACAGTGAAGAGTAGCATTGCTCGGCCTTGGACCCGGCGGATGAGGGGCAATCACCTTGCGAGAGAGAGACGTCAGAGATGGGGAATATGGTCTCCCTTCCAGCTACAATTCTGCAGGTTGGGTTAAGAGAAGTTATAGGAGTAGAGTGCCAAGCCCTGGCAGGGAGTAGGTCTTTATTCCCAGAGCCTGGCAAAATATACGCCTGCTTAGTTCTATTGATGTGAGCTTTTGCACTAGGCTCTAAGTGAGACGGTATCTTTTTCTTTACTGGTCTTACTGTTCTTTGGGAGTATCATCCACTGGTATTAAAAACCATAGCTGCAGTCCCAAAGGCAAGCTCTTGCTGTAGGACACTTGACACACTTTTCACACGACAATCAGTGCTGAGGAAGCTATTTGAATAGATAGCGTTGATCCAACTTAATTTTAGCATCCAAGCTCCTTGGCTTGGAATTCAAGGACTTTTGCAACTGAGTTTCTGACATACATGTGCATGTATATGAACACACATGTGCACATATATGCATGGAGGCAGCACATAAAAACACACGTATATGTTTATATGGCTGCTTATGAACTCTTCCAAAAGAATAAAAGTTGTATGAGAATAGGACCTTGTTTTTGTTCCCTCCTATATCCAATACACCTACAACAATGCCTGACACATAAAAGAAAGATACAACTTGTGTGTTAAATAAAGGGATGGGGTGCTCGGGTGGCTCAGTTGGTTAAGTATCCGATTCTTGATTTTGGCTCAGATCAAGATCTCCTGATTGGTGGGATCCAGCCCTACGTGTCGGGCTCTGCACTGAAAGCGTAGAGCCTGCTTGGGATTCTGTCTCCCTCTCTCTTTGCCCCTCCCCTACTCACTCTTGCATGCATGCTCTTTCTCAAAATAAACAAAGCTTTTAAACAAATGAAGCAATGAATCTTTGAATTCTCATGCCCACTGCTATCATTCATTGTGTGAATCTGTTGAGACCACATTAATCGCAGCTAAATACACACAGCACCACAGACATTGTTCTAAGTGCTTCATAGATATGAGCTTATTTATTCTGGAAACAACTCTGTGAGGGAGGTACTATGATTTCCAATTCATAGATGGGGAAACTGAGGCACAGAGTGTCAGATGACTTCCCAAGGTCACACAGACAGCACGTGGAACCAGGATTTGAATCAGTTGTGTGTTCTTAACTATTACCAGGTTTCCTCCCGACCTTTCATTTTCATGATCCTCAGAAGCCAAACTCTTACATCAGAGTCACAGTACACAGCATATAAGGACGAGGTTATGGAAAGCTGGGGTGGGAGCCATGTTGTGGAAAGATCGAAATGGAGACTACTGCAATTTTTCTACATTCCAAAAGCTTTTTTTCCTTAGGTTTTCCAGACAGACATCTACACCAGTCGCACAGTGCCATAAGACAAACCTCAAGATGCCCAGTGCAGAGAAATCAAATTTTTTTTCTCCCTGCTCCTTATAATGACTTATAGGAATGGATGGTTAGGGGGAAACTGGAATGAGGAAATTAACCAGGCTTATGGAACCGATGATAAGGAAGCAACCAGCAGCGAGACGCGAGGCTGCTGCTGAGGGGCGATGGCTGGAGATGTGCATTTTCCCACCAGCACCTGCTGGTGAACAAGCTCTAAAGTAAACAGTGGTGCTCAGAAATGTCACATAGATGTGGAGCACCAGGCGTTTAGGCCCTGTGCCATGAAAAACAGTGGACCTTCGTGGTAAGCCTACTCTTGCCCCAGTGACGCAAGTGCAGTATTAGACTCCGGGCCCCCAAACACTTTTCTAGCAATCTTCTGCCTTAGAATTTGGACTGGGCAGTCCTCCTAACAGGTGGTTGGCAGGATCAGAACCTGGGGCTGGCTCTTCAATGTGATTTTGTTTTGTTCCCAAGCTCAACAAAGGAAAACAGCAACTTCTCTTTTCAGTCATATACGAACACATGAGACGAACAAATGGTAACATCTGAAAACCAGATAAACTCCCGAAGCTAACGAGTTGGAAGAGATTTGCTGGTGTTTGGGGGCTCTGAGCACAGGAACTCTTGTTGGTCATGACATTCTGCCCCATATACGAGGTAGCACTTGTTCCCTTGTTTGATGCAAGGCTGCACCAAAGCCAGTGTGAAGTCATGGGAAGAAACCCACAGATCAGGGTCTGAGTCCCAGATCCAACCCTTCCTGATCCTGTAACCTTAGGCAAATCCCTTCCCCTCCAGGGTGACCATTTGCTCAGTGATTAAAGGAGGTAAAAAATCCCAGGTGGTAGTTTGAAACTGGCAAGTCACCACACAGATGAGATCATTATCAACAGGAAATTCAATACTAATCATCAAAACTACTCAGCAAAATTAATCAACAATACTAATATCCCATTTAGTATTACTGACCCCTCGATGATGCAGTCAGAAAATGGCTAGGCTGCTCCAATAAGTCTGGTCTTATTCCCCAAGACTGATACAGCCCTAGAAACCTATGCAGCTTTAAGTATTCATTATGAAGTCACTTCCCTACCCTGGGGCCTCAACTTTCTCAACCACAAAATGGACCCAGACACAGGGGTGGCTGGAAGAATGTGAAATAGAAACTCTATCTCTTGTTATGGATACAGTATGTCGGTGTGAATAGAGGCGAACATGAAGAAGCCAGGGCAGGGAGGAGAAAGCTCACAGGTCTGGAGTCAGACGGCCTTGGACCGAGAACCCTACTTTATCATTTGTTAAAAACGTCACCTTGAGCAAGTTATTGCACGTTGATTTCCTTATGCTACATTCAGAAAACAGCAGCAGCTGCAGGGAGCTGCTGATGACATGAAGAACGCTTGGCAGGGAGTGTTTATGAAGGGGTATGTACGTGGCAGAAAAAGAACTGCTTTGAGCTCTTCACCAGGAACCTGAACGCCAGGTATTTTTTATTATTACCAGCTTTTAAGGGAGTCTGTGCAGGTTGTGACTGCAAGACAAAGTGACTTGCTGATAGGTGGCTTAGAGCAACCAGTTTACTTATTTAACAGGTGCCCATTACACTGACTGTAGCATTACGTGCTACACAATGTATAAGATGGAATTCACACATGTACCACAATATGTACACATGTGCGTACACAAGCATATGCATACACATGCAGTGCGTACATGAGTGTATACATAACATACACACGTCCATTCTTCTCCTGGCCTGCTAAGTCTGCTTTTACTCCCTACAACTGATAGAGCCCCTGACACCTGGAATCATTCCCTTTTCCTAATTTGGAGATTATGCCGCCAAACAGGGGAAGAGGCACTGGCAGATGAATTAGGAGGCCCAGTTTCTAACCTCAACTCTGACGGTAACTTGCCGGTGTAAACTTGGATGACTCACTGGTTTTCTGGGCTTCCGTTTTCTCATCTGCAAATTGAAGAATTTGATGTAGAGTCTCTGAGTAACCTTTCAGCTCAGAGCCTATAATCACGAATTATCCAGAGAGGCGTGGACGTCAAAGGAAAAGTGTTACCATTTCAGCACAGGCTGACGGTGGTACATCCTGGGTGGCGGGGCACACGGCAAGTAGGACAGGCCGAGTGGGCTGTGGCCGCAAGGCCCCACAATCCCCCTCACTTTCTGGACATGGAGGAAAAGGCTGGCCTCCCAGCTAAGGACAGTGCTCCACGGTCCAGAGGAACACAGCACTCCAAGGGAGCCTTGGGGCCTGGGGACTGGAAACCCAACAGTACTATCCCTCCCCTTTCTATCCCCCTGCCCCCCACTGTGGGCTGTGCAGCTGCTAAGGTCCCAGGCAGCAGTGGTTCTCATAAACCCACACCTCAACTTAGAACAATAAACTCAAACTCATATTACCAAATTCCTCCTCCCTCCTCTGATTCACATCCAGAAACTCCCAGAGCTGCCCTGCTCTACGTGCTCAATGACACTGCTTTTCTCCTTCCAGATCTCCCAGCATGGCTTTATCTGTGCATCCTTCCCCCTCCGTTTCCTATAGGCTGTCTGCCTCTCTGGATCCACCTTCTCTTTTCTCTTTGGATACACTCCCTCCAGCCTGGCTCTGGGCCTGAGCCTGGGCCCCGCTCCTCAACACAGTTCTGGTTTGGTCTGATTGGTCTACTTGGCAGGTGCACGTCCCTACTGCTTCTGATCCTGTGTGCCCTGTGCCGACTCGTCCACCAGACTGTCCCCTCTGAGTACCAGGAGACACCCTCTGCCTCATAGCCAGCTTCCCGGGTCCCACCTGATGCTCAGACTTAGAATCCACGGTGGGGTAGGACCCAGGAATATGTTTTGTTTTGTTTTTAAAGGTTCCCCACTCAGATTTAGCCATCTTTGACTTTTCAAAATCTTCTCAGGTCTTATGTTAATCAAGTCACTGATTTACTGAGGACTGACTGACACTGTGGGTTCTATGCTGGATGACGGGCAAAGGAAGGTGAACACGATTCGGTGGGAAATCTGAAGGAGATGTAAAGCGTTGCAGAGGGGGAAGGACTCATTTTTCCTAAGAGTGGGGTTAACCTTGGAAAAGTCTCTACGGGGGATATAATGTTTAAACTGAGTGCTAATGCCTAAGGGAGACCGTCCAGGTGATGAGGAGAGGCCACCCCAAACGGAGGCAACAGCATGAGGGAAAAAGGACAAGGAGGCAGAATGTGCGTGCTGTGTGGAAAGAGGGCGAGTGGCCTGGAGTGGCTTGTCTCTCAGTGAGACGGATGGCGTAGGAATCATCTTGTACCCTGTGCTCTTCAGTGAGACGGATGGCGTAGGAATCATCTTGTACCCTGTGCTCTTCAGTCTTCTGTTTTCTTACCTCATGGCTATTTTCACTTATGAGTTAACTACACAAAATATGTATTGACAAACTACTAATATATTAGCAAACCCTTTACTTGGGGCAGCTTTTTGGCTCCAGAGAAGTAAGCTGGTGAAGAGAAACAGCATCACTGAGGGTGTTTCAGTCCCGAGCAGGCCTCTCGTCCTTTGCCCTACTGACGTGAGAGGCTCGGTCATTCTTTGTGGTGGGGGCCATACTGAGTATTGCAGGATGTTCCGCAACTTCCCTGGCCTCTACCTGCCAGACTGACAACCAAAATCTATCTCTAGACATGGCCCCTGGAGCGGGGGTAGGGTTAAAGCACCCCTGGTTGAGAAGCGCTGGTGTAGAGAAGAAGCAGAAGGTGAGCGTTAAGGGTCAGACTCAAGCTCAGATCTTGCCAGGACACTAGTTATGTGATTATGGAAAATGTTCTACTTTTGAACATCACTTTCTTCATGTACAAGATGGGAAACAACCTCTACTTAGTGGGGTTATTGTGAAGGACAAGAGATAAAGTAGGTAAATGTAAAGGATCAGGTCAGAGTATTTGGCACAGAGAAAGCATTAAGAATGGTCATAACAGTAGAGGTACCAATAAGAGTAGTGGTTCTCATAGTTTCTTTTTTTTTTATTAATGATGCGGATATTGTCGTTACTAGTATTATTATGAAGAATAAAGCCTAACTGAAGTTAAAAAAGTCACAATGAGTAAATAAGTTCTACTTTACCGAGAAGCCATAATAGGGCAAGAAATGCTGTGATTCCATTACCAGACACTACGTCCTCTAGGAATCCTTTTATAATTCAAGTCTCAATTTGGGGCATATTCTATGTTTTCCTAAAGCTCTCCACACCTGATACATATGACTATGATTGTTTATTTAATGTTTGTTTTCTCTACTAGACCATAAATCCAGAAGTCCAATTCTCTCTAACACCCACCTGATGCTCCCATCATCCAGTAGTTCATCATCAATAAATATTTACTGAAATACTTTCTTAAAATACTAGTTCCTTGCTCAAATGATATCTTTAAGGGTCAAATTCAAATGGATCCCATTTTAATAGATACGCCATTCCATTTAGCACAATAATTAGAATGTGAGCTCTAGAGGGTGCCTGGGCAGCTCAGTGGGTTAAGCATTCAACTCTTGAGTTGGACTCAGGTCATGATCTCACAATTGATGAGACTGAGCCCTGCACTGGGCTCTGTACTAACAGCATGAAGCCCTGCTTGGGATTCTCTCTCTCTCCCTCTCTCTCTTCGCCCCTCCCAGGCTCATGCTCTGTCTGTCTGTCTCTCTCAAAATAAATAAATAAACTTCAAAAAGGAAAGAACGTGAGCTCTCAAATCAGAAGGAGTAGACTGAAATGATTTACCACTTACTAGCTGTGTGGCTTGGGTAAGTCAGGGAGTCTTTATAATCCTCGCTGTTTATTTGATAAATGGGAACACAGTAAGAGTATATATAAAGTTGCTTTGAGAATCAGTGCCACTTCTAGACCACTGATAGTGGTATCATAGCTCATTGGAATAAATTACACCTTGCTACAGGAGGGCATGAACCAGGAGCTCTTTTTGTAAGACTAGGTAAGCCAATTCTTCTCTACTGAAAAAAAAAAAAGCAAGAATGGAAGAAAGGAAAGGAGGGAAGGAGGGAGGGAGGAAGGATTCAAATGGCCTCATTTTGGTTTGACTCTGCAACTCAGATGAATAATTTATGCCAATTCAACAACTGGCCAAAAAAAAAAAAAAATCCAGTATCTGGAAAACAAAGAGCAATGCTAAACCTAGGCACAGAGTCTGCTAACATGACAGGATAAAAATGATACCAATTTCCAGACATCCAGGAGTGGATCAGGGAGTATTCACACAAAGTGCCTTGCTTCAAAGAGAAGAACTCAGCCTGGTATGCCTACCGTGTAGGAGTAAGTGCCTCTGTAATGAGAAGTTATGCTCTCTCTCAGTTGTGACATACATCTCTCAGGGAGGGAAAACCACACACTCATTCACTAAACATGCATGTGTTGGGAGTTCTCCGTGGGCAAAGCACTGTGCAGGTTGCTGGGGTATAAGGATGAAATGACACAGTATTTTCTCTCAAAGAGCCTACAACTGATGAATGAGACCAGGATGCACACATAAAACTGGGTGACTCGCACAGCAAAATGAAGCGAGTACAAGATACACAGGAGAAGAGGAAGGAATGCTTAATTCAGCTTGAGGGAGTCAGGGAAGACTCCTGGAGGAGGTGACTCGACCAGACTTACGAGGTGAGGGATAATCAGGAGTTTGTCTGATGCATAGAACAACTGAGAGAAGGGAGCCTGAAACACAAATCGGCTTGTTATTGCCTCTCAGGACAGCTGGGGTGCTGGAGCCAAGAACAGACCTGGAACAAAGTTAATACTATTTTTATAAGCTAGAAAAATATCAGCAGCGGGAGCCCTGGCCAGAACCGCCCCCACAAAGAGCAAACAAAGCGAGCCCTATCTTCTGGCTGTCTGTTGGAGAACTTACCAACCTGCACCTTAAGAACAAAATGTTCTTTAATCTTTGATTTTTATTCCCACAAAGTCCTCCCTCCTCTTTTTCCAGAACTGGGAAAAGCATGGGTTGAGTTTTACTTGCCTCTTTGATCTTTATCCTCCTGTCCCAGGCTCCCTTAAGAATGAAAGCCCGGGGAGACTTTTCCAAACCAGAGTGCTGACCCTCCTATCAGGCAGAATGGAGAGGCCGAGGTAGGTCTTGCCAGGTCAGCCTGAGAAGAGGCCATCATTGTCAAAGCCTGCTTTGAGGGAGATTTGGGCAGCCTCCAATTCTGCTCTCCAAAGCTAAATTCTTAACCTGACATTCAGCAACCTCTTAACATGGAGTTCATCTACTCGTTTCTTGGGTTTGCTTCTGATCTCAACCTGCATTCTGTTCCTAAGGGCCAGGCAAGGTGAATCAGGGCACATTCAGGGAACGCTGAAAGAATCCAGAAGTCTGAGGTTCTTCTCCAACTGCCTATCCAAAAAGACTGTTCTCCTGGAATGCATCTTACTACAGCAGTAACTCAGAGAACTTCCAACTTAAAAGCTCTTACATCAAGCAGGCATTGTGATTCCAGAATGAGAAAACCAAAGAGAGAGCCTCATTATTATGTGCCTACTATGTGCCAGCGGCTTTACTGAGTCACATCATCAGCGCTCTTAACAACCTGTGAGGGAGGGGGGCACTGCTACCTCTTATTGCAGAAGAGGAAATGCAGGAGTGAAGAGATATGATATTTGGCCCCAGGTACACAGGTAGAAGTCATAAGAATTTAAAGTCAGATCTTTAGACTCCACATTCAGTTCCCTTATTACATCATCATAACAATAGTGGTCTCCAACCAGTACTAGTAAGCTGTAAACATGAGGCCGGGAAAGAGCCAGAATTTTCTCTCCAGAAAGAGTGGTGCTTTGTCTGCTCTGCTCACACCACAACCCCCCGCACCTAGACCAGTAACTGGCAGCTTTGCAAGCACTCAGCATGTATCCTTAGTGACTGGGCAGCTGGGTGTGTGCATGACCTTCGTAAGGCTCTCCACCCGCACAAGGCACGGGCAGGCTGAGAAGCAAAAGGCAGCCTCTGCTCCCAGGCCTCCTCTCTTTACCAGACACTCTAATTCTGCTAGGGTTCTAAGGGGAGAGGAGGAAGCATAAGAAAGTATACAAAGGATAAGACTTGGTCAAGATTACAATCTTGATGATCTTGACAGTCTCACAGTTGCTGAGAAATCCCTTACTATGCCTTTCTAGCCACCACCAGCCCCTAAGCTTGGCCCTTAGAGAACCCAAGGCCCTTATTCTACCTTTCCACGTAAAGAACTTACTTTTGGAAAACCTAAGGGAAACGCATTAACTGAAGAGTATTAAAAGGATCAAAAAGCTTGAGCCAAAGCTTCAACGGGCAAAATTTCTGTCAATGAACTATCTCTGATTTAGGAAAAGAGGGAGGTCCTCCAATGGCCTAGATTCTTCCCAGTGTAATTCAACTGACACTTGAGCATCTACAAACAACAGGTACCATATGGGGTACAGCAAGTACTGGGCAGAAGTGAATAAGGGTGCTTTGGTTTGTCTCTTAGGGAGGCCTGGGGACCTGACAAGCAAACAGAGGAGTCCTGAAGCCCCCGCAAGACGCAGGCTTTCTTTCAGCAGGGAGTGGTCCAAGCCAAGTCCTTGTTACCTGGTTCGGAGTGGACGGTTGAAACAAATGGAAAAAGCATGGTAATTGAAAATGCATGATGGAGAAAGCTTGCCTGGCCTCCAACATGATACAGGATGTCAGGATTACAAGGGGACAGGAAAGCTCCCTATCTGTGTAGGCCACAAGATCTTTCTGTGTCTGCTCTCAGAAACCAAAATCCTGCCATTCCGATAGGAAGAACACACTGATCACATTAAAAAGGGAGAGAAACATCCTTGTCTACACTCAGTATTATCTATCCTTCAACTGAGCCACATGTACTATCGGCTGTTTACAATTTCTCAGGCATTGTGTTAGATCCTAGACACATAAAGGTGAACAAGACAGACACATTCATAAACTGATGAGCACTACCCTGCTCCAAAAGTCCATGGACTATGTAGAAGAATCAGATACTGCTTATTAGCCTGTTGCATAAGGAAACATTAACTTCCACTCTACAGGTTAAGGCCATTTCATCTTTTTCTTGCCTTAATATGATGGTATTCATTTAATAAATTTATCAAGATCTTATAGGAGCCTGACCCAGGGCTCTCAGCATAGGTGATACGAGAATAATAATACAATGCCCTCCAGGAGCTCATAGCCCACCAAAAAAAACAAGCAGATAAATGAGTAATTACAACCAAGCGTGATTATTTCTCTATGAGGGGTACATAAGACTGTTGAAAGAAGTACAACTCTGGAGAATTTTACAATAAATCTGAGTGTTCCACGGAAGGCTATGCAGAGAATAAAGTGTCTGCTGTGAGTCTTCAAGTTCAAGTAGACATTAGGCAATTGGGAGAAGTAGAGGACCAATAAACCAATCTGGGAAGATAAACACACATGCATTTATACGAACTGTGTTCTAGGAGCACAAGTCAAGTTAAGTATTTGAAAGATAACTTTTGGTTCTAACACAACGTATGGACTGGAATGGATTTCAAAACTTCTTTGACTATGATCCAAGGTAAGAAATTAATTTTCATCATAGTCCAGTGTACACATGCACTACACATAAAATATGAACATAAGTCCCATAAAAACAGTGTTTACCCTTACTATGTGAGATGTACTCTGATGTTTTCTACTCCAGTCGAATCTATTTTGCAAATCCAATGGTCGTGAACTACTAAATTGATCGCATCAAGTCTTAACCATAATTAAAAAACAGAACAAGAGCAGAAACACTCTCAGAAAGGAAGACTAGGGGAAAAATATAGCGATAGTGGAAGTGAGAGATATTGAGAATTGGAAAGGTAAGGAGAGGAGAGGAGAGATGAGACAAGACAAGAAAAAAGAGAAGGGAAGGGAAGCGAAGGGAAGGGAAGGGAAGGGAAATGAAAATGGAGAAACTGTAATAAGGACGAGGAAGGGGAAAGAGTCATCACACTTTACTGTAATCCTTGTCTCACTGTCTGCCTTCCTATTAAAACTCATGGAAGACACACACTGCTTTCATTTCGTTTTAAATTCACCTCCCCAAGCACCACATCTAGGACACATTTAAGTGTTCATGGGACTTTGAAATAATAAACACCTGAATGCCAGATGTGAGAGCTATTTATGAGATGAAATCAAGACTGCACTCACATAATTGGACATAGGATATAAACCAAAAGTATGAAAACAAATCCATTAGACCTGTGAGAATTTTGGCGTACCTTTAGGACAAATTGTATAGGTAAAGGTACCACCATTATACATGCTAACTGAAGTTAACATTATCTTTTTCAAACTTTCAGTAAACTAATGAACCTTCCAGATATTGATGCAGACTTTTTTCAGTTACTCTGTATTGAAAAATTAACGTTATAGATACTATAACGTTAAAAGTTTGATAATTCTATCCAAATGCCTACCTATAAAAAGGCTTTTCTTGGGGTGCCTGGGTGGCTCAGTTGGTTAAGCATCCAACTTTGGCTCAAGCCATGATCTCACGATTTGTGGGTTCAGGACCTGAGTCGGGTTCTGCGCTGACGGCTCAGAGCCTACAGCCTGCTTCGGATTCTGGGTCTCCCTCTCTCTCTCTGCCCCTGCCCTGCTTGTGTGCATGCACGTTCTCTCTCTCTCAAAAATAAATAAATGTCAAAAAAATTTTTTATAAAGTCTTTTCCTTACTATACCTGGAACTACCAGCCCTTGATCCCTGCTTTAAAAACAGGAAAGGAGTGTCTTAGGTCCCGAGGAATATTCCGTTTGAACACAGTGTTGGTCATGGACACAGAGGGGGAGATTACCTAGGCCTCCTGCGTGGGCATCAATAAGTGAGGCCGCCACCGCAATTCCAACAGGAAGTCCAAGGTCTTTGGCTGCCTCTGGTGTGAGCCCATTTCCAAGAGAAGCTCCAGGAGGCAGTACTTGGTTTCCTGGGTAGACATGAGAAACAACAAACACCTGTCAGTTTGAAAAACACAAAAGCAAACACGGGGTTTTCTTAAGGGAGCCTCTCTGCTCCTTCCCCTCTCTTCTGCATTTTCTCAACCTGCTTAAGATAAAAACCATGCATCCACAAAGAGTCCTTTTGCTCCTTTGGAGACTTAGGTGTATGTCCTTGGTTCCCATGGGTCATGCTCCAGGGTACTTTACAAAATCAAGAGCTCTAAGGCACCTTTAAAATTGGAGAAAGATTCCATTCATGGGAAATTCCAAAGATACAAACACAGTGGCCTCTTAAAGACTAGTTAGAACAGTCAAACTCTTCCAAATGGGCTTCCTAACACAGCAGCAGCTCTACCAGGGTACCTTACACACACATACACATCAATATGCAGTTCCAGATTAACGTGTATTCCTAAGGAAGTTGAGAACATTTACTTGTGTAGTTGCTTCCTGCCAGAGGATAAGGGAGGGAATTATTTTGTTCCAATAAAAAAAACCTCCTGAAAGTTTTTCTCAGTTGGAAAAGAGAGCCCAGTCTCAACCTTGTAAACTTTACAAGGCTGCTCCTTGCACAACCACAGAATACAATCTGAATGGTGTTCTTTGGAGTTGTGCAATGCAGTGACCCTGATATTTCAAGTGACCTTGAATTCCTGCAGTCAGTCAGGCCTTCAGTTAAGAATTTATTGATTGTCTTGCTTTGTGTGGGCGTTGTGGCGCTGTAAAAGGCAGTCCTTGCCCCCAACCTAGTTGAGGAGATGAGATCAGGACACGGAGCCATGGAAGTCAGAACAGAATGAAGAAATCGATCTGTTCTCAGGTGTTTAGCAGAGACTGAGCCCTCCCCCTCCCCTTGCCAAGAAATTCATAATAAGCATTTCTACACTGCAAGGAGGGGGTTGGCGGAGATCCACATATATGTTATGACCTCCTCGAGCTCCAAGATTCTAAGATCCTGAATGTGTGCTCAGTAGTTTGCTCGATGCTAAGATACCTACCACTTCTCAGTTGTTCCATGGAGCCCCAGGGCTAGGCTGAGGTGTTGTAGGACTTCTGGGGGTAAAGGGGAAGGTGGGGCTTCAGGGAGGCAGACAGTGAATGGCTCACCAATCTCCTCTAACTGGAAACAAAAAAAAAACCTCTCCACAACATCATTTTTATCCATTTTAGGTAATGAGCCTCACCTATTAACTGAATTTGGAAAAAAAAAAAAAGTCTAGCAAAGCAAAGGAAGAGGAGGAAGACTGAAACCATTGCAATGCCTTCACCGTCCAACATGGTAGCCACTTAGCACACGAGAACTGTGGGCTGGATGAACTTAAGGACCTTAATTTTTCACTTACTTTGATTTTAATTCACTTCAATTTAAAAAAATGATACTCAATTCAAAAACTTTCTAAGTTACTGAGGATGTTTGAAAACACGCTGGTGTGCAAATCCACTTTTTGAATGTTGTCTGAGGAAATCTCAATCAAATATTTACAATGAAAATTTAGTGTCTGAATTGGGAGGTACTATGTGGAAAATATTCATCAGATGTCAATGACTTTGTATGGAAAAAATGTTTGTAAAATATTTCATTGATAACTTTTATATGAAATATATGTCGAAATCCTGTTTTGGATATATTAGATTATATTATGCTGAAATTAATTCACCTATTGCCTTTTACTTTAATGTGACTACGAAAAAAATGTAAATTGTGTATGTGGCTCATATTATATTTCTATAGGACAGCCCTTGTCTAGAAAATAAAGTCAAGATGCTCAATGTTGGAGTAGAGAGCAAGGAGAGCTTCTAGCCTGCTTTGAATATCCCAGCAGAATCCTGAAGGAGAGCGGTGCCCTTTGCTGTGGACAGTTTGTCTCTGGACACTGTCTCAAGTATGTCACTACATCCAGTATCGAGCACATAAAAGCATTTGCCTTTACTGAGCATTTCGGTGAGAGGGACTGTGCTAAGGTTCTACTATACATTTTCTCAGTTCGTTGTCACAGAATCCCATGTGAGGGATACTATTACTGTCCCCGTTGCACAGATGGATGGGGAAAGTCAGGTTTATAAAGGGACAGTAACCTCCCTATAGTCATACAGCTTAAATGTTGGAGTACAGGCCATGGATTCCACTTCAACTGATACACACCCATGCTCTTATTCATTAAACTATATATTGGTGTATCTATTTAAAAAAAATTAAGTGAATGAAGAAAAGAGAAGTATTTTTTAAATTTTTAAAGTTTATTTATTTTTAAGAGAGAGAGAATGTGAGAGCAGGGAGGGCAGATAGAGAGGGAGACACAGAATCCAAGGCAGGCCCCAGACTGTGAGCTGTTTGCAGAGAACCCCACGCAGGGCCTCGAACTCATGAGCCATAAGACCATGACCTGAGCCGAAGTCAGACACTTAACTGACTGAGCCCTCCAGGTGCCCCAAGAGAAGTATTTTTAGAACAGACATCATTTGGAAGTCATGCTTGCTACTTTCAGATTTTTTAAAGGGTTAATTTTGATAGGAAGGTAAAAATGGTAACTGTTTCACCTTCATCCCTGATCTTCACACACATAAAGGGCATACTTTTCATTAAAAAAAGATTCTGGACAGAAAGAGGATTAGCAAGATGGCGTACTCTTATAAATCTTCTGGGCAGCAGCTTAGAAAGAAGCCTTGGCTGGCGAGGTATGAGGAAGTCCAGGGCTTGCGGCCAGATGTAGGTTCAAATCACACACTGGAGGACCACAGGTAGGCTTCTCAGCACTGGGAGCATCTTGAGCAAAGGCCAAGAAACATGGGAGATGGCCAACAGGGCTGAGTAAAGTGGACGAGAGCCCCGGCTGGGACCCGGCGGGGATGGAAAGGGCAGATACGTTTGGAGACAGAAGCGGGGACAGAACATGCATTGTAATCCAGACTAAGGTGTCTGAACTTCACCGTGAAGACCACTGAGAGCCTCTGGAGGAACATTAAGCCAGGGAGGGAGGGGACTGGATTTAAGCATTTTTACAGATCTCTCTGGCAGCACGGCAGCAGAAGACAAAGGGGTTAGGGAGAACCAATGTGAAGCTATTTCCGTAAGAGAGAGGATATGGGCAAGGTATCCTCAAGGTATGGGCAAGACTGATGTAGAGACAGGCATGGGTAACAGGAGAGACGTGAAGCAGGAAGTTACAGGTCATGGCGGTTGCCTGGATACGAGGAATACGGTAGACAAGAAGATGCCACTGCCGGCTTCCCTGTTAAGGACAGACTTAGAGCCCAGTGAGGGCTGTAAGGGCAGCACACAGTTTCCAGCTGCCAGCTCCTTTGGGCTGCTGTGCCAAAGCGACCCCTTTCCCAGGACAGCCGCACGTGATGACTTAGCAGAGGGACTCTGATAGACACCACTCACTCAGGAGCGCTCTGCTGGGCTGGGACGGGGCAGGGGACTGACTCTCTCACGGCTCAAATTCTCCCTCTGCCCCATCCACCTCTCGCCCCTTTTGTATCACAGATGGTAACTCCTAATAAACATCTTATAACCTCAAGTCTGTCTCCACCTCTGCTGCTAGAGAACCCAACCTAGGGCAGTGAGCCAGACCTTCTCCTCAGTCCAGTGGTCCAAGAGTGAAAATAAATATGCACAAGCAGCCTTCAGGAATAGTCTGAAGCAAGAAGCTTCTTGCCCAAAGCAAGAAGAAGTTTTGTTTATTTAGAGACCAAAAGGAAACAACTTGGCATAGGAGAAGATGATAGAAATGGTGGGAATCTCAGAGAAATCACCCCATCAGATCGTGCTTGAGGTTCCTAGGCCAGGGCTGCATCCGAGGGGCTGGTGGAGCTGTCAGAAGCAAGCTTTAGTGCGCCTTGACAACTTTCCTGGAAATAATCCTCCTTTCAGCTCTTCCTTGACCATAAAATTAAGTTATTCACAGCATCCATTTTCCCAGACTTAATCAAGACCTCACAGCCTCAGCACTGGCTGTCTCTCCTAGCTTTTGTTCAACCGTGCAACTGCACATCTTCACAAACATTCCAGAACAGTGGTGGCCCCGTAGATTTCTGCCCGTCCTGTGGCAGCATCCAGGGGCTGGGGTGTAAGGGAAAGAGGCACCTCTGAGACTCACACGGTGGTCTCTGCAAACCAACGCTCGCAGCCCCTCATAAAGTGCTCTGCAGGAGAAAGGTACATGGTATACCTGGAGCACCAAGGAAGGAGGGGACTGGGAGCTGGCCCTGGGAGTGCAGGAAGTCAAGACGAAGGTGACATTTGAGCCTAGTCTGGTAAGACAGGTGGTGGATTGCTGGTTTCAGAGCTAGAAAGCTCAGGGGAAATGGATGCCATTAGAGCAAAAAGCCGTTCACTGCAGGGAGCCCCGAGGGGCACAGAGTGTTTGAGGCATTCAGTATGTGGGCTAAAAGGGCACCAGGGAGGCGCAGAGCAGTGCAGACCTCAGGCAAGGCACGGAGCTCCAACTAAGGCAATGAGGTCCTGCCAGCCAATCGCTCTGAGCACTTAGATTTGTTTTTTAAGAAGATAAACCTGCAGTGGGGGAAGGCTAGAATAGGAAATCGCTTTTATCGGTAAAACAATCAAGCCAACTGAAAAACGCAGGCTGCAAAACATTATGTAGAGTATGACTTCATTTTAAGAACAACAACAAAATGGGTGGATGGACTATTTGTAAAAATATATTCCTGGGGGGGTGTGGGGGGAGGAAATTGCTTTTTTCTGGATGAAGAAGTTATTATTTTTTTCTTTTTACCAACCTATACTTTCTAACTGTACTGCCTCGAACACATATTTCTTGTGTCATTTTTAAAAAAGGTGTTCTCCCCTTTAAATCAGGGTAAATAATGAGGGCACATCAATTCAGAAAAATCCCACAAAGCCACTCAAATGAATGAGGAAGAATTAAGGTCTGAATTCAGAAGGAAGTTCAAGAGACATTTAGCAAAAACATCAAGACAAAGAAGTGTTCAGAGTGTGATCCCATTTGTGAGTTTTAATTAAGTATACAAAAATGCAAGCATGTCTATTTCCAGAATATTCTAAAAAAAGTATGGAGAAGGGATTGAGACCCAGTGTAGGACACTGTTCTCTAGGATTTCTGCTTCCTATATACCACAACCTTCTATTTCTTTTGTGATCAAAACAAACTTGACTAAGTTAAAATAAAAGCGAAATTAAATTAAGGAGAATACTGTGCACCTTTTCCAAACACTGTTCCTCAGCCTGAAGGCAGGAGAGGCCCAAGGACAGTTCAGCTATTCTCTTGGTTTGGCTGGTTCTGTCCCTGTGGACACACTCTCACGTCGGGGTATAAAAAAGCAATCGCTCTGGGGTTCGTGGGCTCATGTCCACTGAACTCTTATTCAGACGGGCAGATTCAGTGCGAGCGGTCAGAAGCTGGAGCCTACAATTATCTGGTGGTTGCGGTCCCTCCTCACAGGCGGGGGCTACTATTACACCAAATCTTTCCCTACCAGTTTTTCAATTATCTATGACTAATGAGCACTTTGGGAACAGTTTCAGACACACACATAATCCTCTTTCCTGACGTCAGCAGCAGAAATTAATGACTGTGTGGATTGCTGGGAGACAGAAAATGCATTATAATGGTCAACAGAACTGTTATCCTCTCCAGGAAGAGGGAGACGGGGGAGGGGTGCTGTATTAACTGGAAGGTTCAGTGTTCCTTTGTAGTCCTACAGATGGGGTTGAAACCCAGGGGAAGAGTTGGCCTGAAGTCCTTGGAAATGTCGGAGAGGTTTGGGCATGGGCGCCATGAGACCCTGGTTCCTCTGTGCTTGGCACTAAGGGCCTTGGTTCTTGCTCAGTTGTGCCAAGGTCAACAGGCCAACCAGACTGGCTGGAACAGCACTCTCACCTGGTCCTGCCAGCAGAGAGGCTCTGTGAATGCTGCGGGACTGAGTCCACCTTCAGTCTGATTTAGGAGTGGGAGAACAAAAACAAAATTATACTTTTGTACTCTCCGGCGCGAGGCTGGAGTGTTTCATGCAGGCATACTATGGGCGTGATTTTAAAGATGGTAACAACTTGGTCCGACTCTGGTTGAGCTCCCAACTTAGCATGAACTCTTCCCAAAGAAAACAATATCATCATGGGCATATGGCTACCGGTAGGTTGGTTATTGATATATTTTTTTAATTTTCTAAATTTGTTTTTCTGTCTTTTATTTATTTTTGAGAGACAGAGAGAGACAGCACAAGTAGAGGAGGGTCAGAGAGAGAGGGAGACACAGAATCCAAAGCAGGCTCCAGGCTCTGAGCTAGCTGTCAGCACAGAGCCTGATGCGGGGCTTGAACCCACGAATCATGAGATCATGACCTGAGCCGAAGCCGGAAGCCAGATGCTTAACCGACTGAGCCACCCAGGCGCCCCTGGTTACTGATATTTTTTAAAGAGCTGACAATACAATACCCAGCACCTAAATTCCTCTGCAGAGACTTTGTTCTAGGCAGGTTAGAGCAGGGAGCACTCTGGAACCAAAACTGATACAAGACTGACTGAAGAACATTCTGGTAATTCTTGCTCCCGAAGAGGAGTCACACACATCTAGAGCTACTCACTCGACCTGAGAAATAACAAAAAACTCAAACCTGATATGCCCTGCCATCTGTTGAAAGACATCTTCTGAAATGTTAATTTATCCATTGCCCTTCCTTTGCCTCCTAAAAATGATCTCATTTTAATCAGGAATTAAACTCTACTTTAAATTATTGACTAAATGTAAAATGTTCTGATTTATTCATTATTTAGTATGGAAATGTTTACTGAGTACCTACTATGTGCCAGGCACTGCTATAATGCAGAAAATACATTAAGGAACAAGACAGAAGTCCCCTGTCCTTACTTACAGGGCTTACTTTCAGTAGACATACAATTCCCATCCAAAACCTCTTCTGGATTATATTTTATAAATATTTCATATTGTAAGCTCTTCTGTGGTTTGAGCTATTATTTATAAACCTTTATATCGCCGTTCTTGTATTCTGACCTACAGTAGGTATTTGTTTAATAAATATATCACACATTTTATTTTTTAATGTTTGCTTATTTTGAGAGAGAAAGAGACAGATAAAGAGAGAACATGAGCAGGGAAAAGGGCAGAGAGAGAAAGGGAGAGAGAGAATTCTAAGCAGGTAACACAGTGTCAGTGCAAAGCTCGAAACAGGGCTCTGAACTCATGAACTGTGAGATCACAACGTGAGCTGAAATCAAGAGTCAGACGCTTAACTGACTGAGCCATGCAGGCGCCCAATGTATCAACATATTTTAAATCAAATTCTCGATGACCCTCATGCTATGTTTTGTTTCTCTCACATGTTTCTCTCTTCCCCTCTCTCCTACTAAACAGAGAATTACTCAAAGATGATTTTATTTATCTCTGCGTTCATGTACCCTTCCCCCCAACACACAGTAGTATCTAGAACAAGAGTTCTTGATAATGTTCATTCAACTGAATTTATAGCTTTCTTTTAAAAAGGGGAGACCACAGGGCACCTGGGTGGCTCTGTTGGTTAAGTGTCCAACTTCGGCTCAGATCATGAGCTCACTGTTCACAGGATTTGAGGCCCCCATCAGGCTCTGTGCTGACAGCTCGGAGCCTGGAGTCTGCTTCAGATTCTGTGATTCTCTCTCTCTGCCCCTCCCCTTCTCCTGCTCTCTCTCAAAAATCAATAAAAACATTAAAATAAATAGACCACAGACACATCAAATTATACAAAAAGATTACACACACATACAAACACACACACACACACACACACACACACAATGCTGAGTATCAGCTAGGAGAGTAAAGAGAAGAGGAACATGTTTTCTTATATAATCCCACCAGTAACACACCGTCCTCTCTCAACAGGGACAATGGAAGGTCTCGAGGTCTATGCACATGCTAGAAAATGGTGACCAGCAGGCCCAGGCCTCTCACTAGGTACACTGATGCTACTGTGGTGAGACACTATGGTTATCACCACCTAGTGGAATAGAGACTCTCAAATTCTCCTTGCATGGTCAAGTCTGAATCAAGACGTGGATGGTGGTTACATACAAGTGAAAAGCCCCAGGTCTCATTGCCAAGTGGGTCTGAGGAAGGCAGGATGGACACCAGGCCAAGGCATTTGGACTTGCTGTGACAGGCAACTGGTAACTATTATAGGTCAGTGAGCCCAGGAGTGTTGCCCACAACTTGTATTTCAGGAAGATCAATACCATCATCATAGTAGTACCCGTTTATCAAACCCTGTTTTCTGGCATTTTTAGTTGCTCTCACCTTCCATGGCAGCAACAAATCCATGGGGCTGGTGTTAGAATCACTATGTCAGAATTGTAGAAACAAAAGCACCAAAAAGTTATTTAATTTGTTCAGTTACCTATATGATGAGGGGCACAGGCAGGCTTTCAGTCCCAGATTCCCAGGTTCTGACGTCTAGGATTTCTCTACTTGTACCATGTAGCTTAGAGGGGGGCAGATACGAGACCCAGGAAGAGTAATCTCAAGTGCACATGGGGTCATGGACAGAAAAAGAAGGCAGCTTCATTTGCAGAGGCTCCCTTGGTAGGTCCTGTCCAGGAACAAAACCCCACGAGCCATGAAATCCAGGTGCTCAATCTTCTAGCTGCTTCTTTTTCTCTCCTGGGGAGGTTCCAAAAACAGAGACTCTGGGCTTCAAATGGCCCACAGAGACCATGGACTTCGGTGTAGTCCTTTTGCGGTAGAAAAAACTGAGCCCAGAGAGGAAAGTAGCTTCCCTGGGGCCACAGCGCTGTGGTGGCAGCGTCTACACTGAAGCCCAGGGACTCACTCTTCCACAACCCCAGCCATGGCAGGACCAGCCTGGACCTACCCCTATCTGGAACAAGCTCACCCAAGGCAGGACGACCAAGTCACAGGGCAATCAAGAGAGTAAGCAAAAATCCAGTGGATTCCAGTAGCGCAGGCTGCCGATTCTGAACTATTCAGAGCGTACAGTGCAGGCTTTTCAGCTTGAAATCATCCACTGTGACACCCACAGTGACCTAATTCTCTAGATAATTGCCAATGCCCTATTTTATTCTCACCTAGCCTAAGGCCACCTCCAAAAGCCTTTCCTGGGTAGATCATAATTAATCACTTTTTTCCTCCACAACCCCACAGCATGTTTCTTAGAATTACATCATTCTGTTCTACATAATGGCTTTTCTCCTTGTGCCTTGTTCTTACCTTTTAGATTATAACCACCTTGAGGGTATAGGTCTTTTCACAGGTGTATTCGTAGGAAGCACGCAGTTTAGGAGGAGTTCAGGTTAGGAGGTGAGCAGGCTTGCAATGGTGGGTGAGTGATTTCATTTCCTTGCTACATTCTCCTCACTTGTAAAACGGTTATAATAATGCTATTATATGATAGGAGAATCAAGCAAGGTGGTACAAATAAAGCAGGTTAGAATGCTGTCACGTGGCAAAGGCTCAATTAATATGAGATATTGTCATGGTACAACAACTCCATACATGTTCCTGGTCTATCAGATATTGCGTGGCCCCTACTGGTTACTCAATCCGTTCTGGCTGAGTTGATAAAGCTTGAAGAGAGACCCTTGATGTTACAGCATGTGGAGATACAGGCTTTTGGGGTCATGAGAGCAAACCACAGAAACTGTGAGAGCTGTTAAAATATTCACAGTGGTGGAATTCAGTTTTCCAGCACAAAAAGAGACTCCCTGGAGTCACGTCTCCATGGCGTGTCTCCAGAGTGAAAGGTTTTCAAAGTGCAGAAGGTGTTCTCTTTGGAGTTATTTTAAGGACTAAATGCTTGTTTCAAAAGGAAAAATCATTATTTTGTCAGCAAAACTCTTGACTGTTATGATGACCAATGCTTTCAAGACCCAGGCCAACAGTTTGGCCACAGACAGTTGGGAAAGACATATTTGGGAAACATGTGAAAATATTTTAGCCATTATTGTGCTCTAGATATTCTGGGTTTTCTTCACAGTTCTCCCCCACCCCCAATCTAGTAAAGAAGACACATAAAGAAAACCAGGGACCTATCTAAGGCATCTCCATTTTTTTAGTCCCATACACTCCTTAAAAACAAACATTAGAAGCTGGATCATTGATCAGAATCCTTTATCAGTAAAAAGATTGGAAGGAGATGATCTCAAAATAAAGGATATTTTATTTTATTTTTTAATGTTTTATTTATTTTTGATACAGAGAGAGACAGAGCATGAGAGGGGGAGAGGCAGAGAGAGAAGGAGACACAGAACCGGAAGCAGGTTTCAGGCTCTGAGCTGTCAGCACAGAGCCTGACGCAGGGCTCAAACCCACGAATGTGAGATCTGACCTGAGCCAAAGTCAGAGGCTTAACCAACTGAGCCATCCAGGCGCCCCAAGGATATTTTAAAAAATTAAATACAATGCCCTTTTATGACTGTATTTTCTCCTCCAATCATGCACCCTCTGTGAGGGGCCAGTGGTGGTCTCTAGTCTAGACTACTGCTTGCAAACTGCTCGTTTACAAAATGCTAACAACCGCCTAACAAAGGGTGAGTCTCCAGGACATTGAACTGTGAGCTCTCGCATAGAGAAAGTCAGCAGGTCCAGGGTGCACCACCCAACGCCAAACATCTGGTGATTTGAAGACATCTGGGGCTTTTCTATCATGTAGACCAAACATGATTCAGGTAATTGACCACATTTTTCACTTCCCAACCAGATGTCTTACTTCTATATAAATGAAGCCAATCTTGTACTTTCATGTGCAAATAAGCTAGACAGAAATTCACCCCTGGAGGGCAGAATTAATTGCTTATTCTCAATGAATACTAAATCACAGATTATTTCTTCTTTTTTTCCACTATTCTACCTTTGAAAAAGGTTTTCCACTCTTGCTTTGAAAAAGCATACATTACATTTTAGAAAGGTTCTGTCTTTAAAATGTTTCTCTTTGAGTGTTTTACTGCAAGGCAGTGTGCTATAATGAAAAGAGTGTGGTCTTAGGAGTCAGAATGAATTGGGTTCTAATTCTGTGCATACCCCCACTCTCAAGCTGTTAAGGGTCTTGGAAAAAGTTAAAGCCTCTGAATTCAGTTTCTTTGCAGTTACAAATCATTAAATCCATCTACAAAGGACACCAGGAAGACGTGAGATCATTCATTCCTATGATACGTGTCAGGCACTCATTCCGTGCCCATCACTGAGAGATGACGGAGAGCCACCATGATGCCCCCTGGGAGCTCTGTCAAGACCACATGCTCCAAAGGGCATGTGAGAAAAGTCACGCTTCATATCCTGAATGGCAACATATTGTCCAACAAAGGCAAAGCGTTTATTTGGGATTCTTAATAAAAGTATAAGCAACTTCAACTGTAGCTAATTTTTAAAGGGAGTATCAAGTTTGTGAAAAGGAAGGATCTGTCTGAAACTTTTCCTCTTTCTTGTATTGCTTTCAAGCACATATTGGGATTTGTTCTCATCCCGTTTGTTTAAAGAATTCATGTGGTTATCAATGACCCTCCACCTTCTATGCCGTTGTCCTGACAACCAACCATTTACTAGACAGAACATGGAAAGCAGACAACAATGTAATCCTTCAGTCAGGTTTAGTGGGTGAAACTCAACAGTACAGAGACAATATTCAAAAGACCAGGCTCTTTGTGTTTGAAATCCTTCAGGGGGAAATAAGTACATAGATATGAACTTACGCACACAAAGGAGAGAGCATTGTATAGAGAGATCAACTGGGTGAGGAAAGGCTGCCATATAGAACTTGTGTGTGGTTTAATAGCTACTGTATTTCAGAAGCCTGGCTACAAAGAAATATAGCACAAAAACACAAAGGGCTAACTTTATTATTGCTATTGTTTATCCTAACATGTTAGATTCTCTTATCACCAAAGCCCAGAAACATCTCAAATATATGAAGAAATAAAATGTGGCTATGGTTTTTAAACTTGTTTCCAAAGACCATATTTTTTTTCCCCAGAAGGAATCTTTCAAGAACCCTGGCATGTAAATCTCATCAGGTAAAGAAGGAAATGTCCAATAGTGATGTGCCCTAGCATTGACACTTGAGGGACATCCAGATAGCAGGGGCTGATGGATCTAGAATAGGTTTGAATCTAGAATTTAATCTATGGTGGAGACTGCCAATCTGGAGGCATGGAGGAATGGGAGTTTGGAGCCATAAAGGAAGCCTCTTCTCTTAGGCTTTCCTGTAGAACAGAAGCTTAAGGAGCAGAAAGTGTCCACTATTTCATCGCAAAGACCATGACCTCATCCTGGGTGAGGGAGGACATGGGCACTTACAGCATCCAAGGAAAGGAGAGGAATTTGCCAGATTGGCATTTGGTTAGAATGTCAGAGAAAAATCACTGAAGCGCTCACCCACACTGCCATGGGAACTTAGCAGGGGAAGATTCCAAACATGATGCTCTCACTTAATGTCATTTAAATCTCCACCTCTGTCATCCAGGGTATATGCATGTGTGAAAAGTGGGGAACCTCATGCAGAGGTGGGGAAAACACTCAAGGGATAAGAAGGAGGAAGCTTCAAGGTTTGTCAATGAAATAGAATCTGATTTCCCCAGTTTTTAAATCTCTCATTTTTTGGACACAAGACCTGTGAGAATAACGACCTTAGGCAAAATGGAAAAGGAAGTACCCAGAAGTGTCCCCAGCTACCTCACCCTTTCTGGCTGGTGACAGAGGCCATTTCCATGGGAAGCACTGAGGCCTGAGGGAGGGAGACCCAACCTCCAACAGGTTTTAGTGCCTGGAGCTGAGAGCAGAGACAGGCAAAGTGTACACGACTTGACCTTCTGGAGCTGTCTCCAAGTAAAGACTTTGGGACTGTACAGCCCCTGGAAAGTAAATCAAGGGTGGACACCCATGGAGAAGGGCATCTGTGATGCCAGCCCACCAGGCTAGGGCCTGTAGGATTAGAATTGATTTGTTTTTGAAAGAAAAATCAAGATCATGAAGCTATTACTGTAGTTTTTCCTCAGGTTACAAAGATAACGCAACTTCACTGTAAACAATACAAATGATACAAAAAGACAGGAGAAAAAAAAATCTGTCTTTATTTTTCCTCCTCAGAGATAACTACTCCTGAAATATAAGAAACTATTAAAGACCACCATTCCAAAATAGTAAGATACATATGTATTTAATTTTACATAAAAGGGATAATATAAGCATGCAGTTTTATATTCTGCTTTGAACGCAATAGTATGCCATAGACATCTTTACTCACCAATGGGTATAGTGCATTCTTCTTGAAAATATATATTCTATAATTTAAATGTACTATATTATTTAACCAATCCCTTAGTATTAGACACCTAGTTCATTCTGTCAAATTAAAAGCACATCCAGACTGCATAGGTAGTGTAAGGAGATAAAGGGGCTTTTGGAGTTGGGCAATTACTGCAAGATGGACAACGTTGTGACCACAACATCGGTAAGTGTCTCAAGAGTTAAATAAAACAGGTCTTTTACAAGGTGAGAAAGAATGTAGGGAAATGAAATCAAATAGTGGTGTCACTGGAAAGTAGATCAGAGAATACTTTGCCCCGGGGTCAGTGTATTTTGAGGGAGGACCTGTGATAGTTAATTTTATGTGTCACCTTGTCTGGAAGTTTAGAGCCACAGACTGCAATTTTGTCCCAGATATTTTGTCAAAGATTTTTCTGGGTGTTTCTGGGTGTTTTAGATGAGATTAAGATTTATATTAATAGTGTAAGTGAAGCAAATTGTTGTCTGTAGTGTGGGTGGGACTCATCTAATCAGTTGAAGGCCTGAGTAGAACAAAAAGGTTAATCTGTCTCCCCAGCCTCAGTATCCAAAATCCTTCCTGCCTGACAGTCTTCAAATTGGTACACGGGATTTTTTCTTGCCTTCCAACTAGAACTGAAATATCAGCTCTTTCTGGGTCTCTAGCTTACCAACTCACCCTAGGGATCTTGAGACTTGTCTACACAAACTTATGAGCCAATTCATTATGATGTACCTGTGCACACACACACATACACATAACTGCTGTTCCTCCAGAGAGCCCTGACTACTGACTAGTCCAGGACTTGATTTGAGAGGGCGAGAGTAGGAGAGGGGTGGAGAAGCGTGAGGGGGAGAGAATCCCAAGAAGGATCAGCTGCTGTCAGCACAGAGCCCAATGTGGGGCTCGATCTCACAAAATGTGAGATCATGACCTGAACTGAAACCAAGAGTTAGAAGCTTAACCCAGGCGCCCCTACCATAGTGTTCTTTAAGTGTTAATCATGGAGAGCATAAAAACTTTATCTTAGATACCACCTGAGCCACCAGGTGCCCCACAGTGCAGGACCTCTAAGGAGGGCTATATCTTGGCCCAAGGCTAAGGTAGGGCAATGTTCAGGACACTGGAGGAAGGACAGAATCCTAATCAAAGTTTGGTCAGCAAGCCTTTGGTTCCACTTGATCAGTAGGAACAAGCCACTTAGCTAATCATTCATAAGACATAGAATGGGAATTTGGAGGGTCTGTGTCTGGACTTGTCAAAAGTAAACAAGGGAAGCATCCATGAGTTTCATCAAAATCATAAGAAGAGTAATTCTTTGCTGTAGGCCATTTCCTGGAGCACACAACATGGTGCCATTTATTAAGCTTCAACTCTTTTATAGGAGCATGGGGCTCAACACTGTCACTGAAGATTTCTTACTATAAAGAATTCTATGAAGAACATCTGCGAACATCCATGCTTGTCCACATGGCATCACAGCCTTTTTGACGAGTTTAGAAGTGGCATCTCTGTTTCCCCTCACTTAGTGGCAGAAGCCATAAATAGGTGCCTGATATCCTCCAGCCCAGTGGCTCACATCCTTAAAGAACTAGAAAAACAAGGCAAAGTATGAACACTGTTCTCTGGCCAGAAAAATCACATCTGAAACTATGTGACCCCCCCCCCTTCCTTATTGGATGAATGCTTTCCCAGTCTCCTTGCTCAGTAACATAGAACAGAACTAGCCCAAGTGTTGACTCTGGGTATGCTCAGGTTCAAATACACTTCAACATTTACCAGCCTTAAGAATTCGGGTTATGTAACTGCTCTCTTTCTCCCTGTATGTGATAGGAAGAACAGTACGTAAAAAGGATGCTAAAAAAATGAATGACATGATGAACATAAGGGGGCCCAGGACACTGCATTGAATGTAAATGATTTTCCATAGATACTTCATTTTCTTCTTTTTCTCCCCACAACGAGGACGCTATAGAAAAGGGAAAAATGATACAAGGGAAGGGGCCTATTTTGTACTATGTGCCGGCTGAGATCCAAGCACGGTCCGACATGCTGCTTTACAGCTCTTATCTCTGTGAAACTCATTAATCCTGCAAGGGACAGGAGGCCTCCCCCATATTGTAGACAAAGAAACCCAAACACAGGACGGATCTGTAACTTGTCTGAATCCCACCTCCAAGTTCAGGATTGCAGTTCGGATGATAGTTGCTCTGGTTTTGAAAGCCCCTGTCTTCTCTGTCAGCCAAATGGAAAACACTCATCTCCCAAGGCTTAGTTCTACTGGGACAACGTTGCACTTGCCACTTCCCTCTCTAAGGTAACCTCCCATCTCCCTCTCCAGTGAGAAGACGGGGCTGCTTTGCCCCGGAGCCTAGAGCTGGTGACCCGGGGCACAAACCATGGCAAACTATCTATCAAGCAGATGCTCCAGGATGCCACTGTCTTTCTTCCCCCCTTGCAGCTCCCCTTGGGAACAACGGAGGGGTGTGCAGAAGAGACAGCCAGGAAATCAGCTACAACAGCCTAAATAATTCACAAAATGAATTCATACCACAGCTAGCTTCCCTAGTGCGAATAACCTCGTGAACTTAAAGATGAAAAGTAAAGCCTCTGGGTTTTCACCTTTCTTACCCTGAGGTAAGAGGGAAGGGAAGAGATGGAGACTGAAAGGTCATTTATTAAATGCCTGGGGGGCAGCTATCAGCATCTCTGCTCCTCAGCAGAGGAAGCTCACAGCCTTGATAAGTACTGAAGTTGGGAAGTGATACCAGCTGCCTGACTCCCCATCCTACTCTGGCGCATCATCCTTTCCTATTTTTGACCTATTGGTCAAACCAAATAAAACCTCAAGGGCTTAGAGAAGAGAAGAATGCAAAAGGTGTGAGTGTTCTGTTTCCCGACACTAACTCTCCCATTCTCATCCCTTTGCCTGTGCCCTCCTTTCTCACCAGCATTTTCAAAGTGGGCTCCCCAACAGGCAGTGTGAACAGCTCCGGGGGACTTGTTGGGAAAGCACATGCTCAGGTTCTGCTGGAGACCCACCGATGCAGAAACTCGCAGAAACTTGGGGTGGAGTGGGCGGGGGGGCAGCAGTCGCCCTCCAGGAGGAAGGTACAGAGAGACTGGTGAGGGACAGACCAGGGCAACACTGGACAACCAAAATTGGCATTCATACTAATGAATCCCTGCATGATCACCTGCTCCCCAGTCCTGACTCCCGGTTATGAAGTGAGAATCCTTATTTTTAAAAATTCCCTGGTGATCCTGGTGCCGCAGCCGACATCAACACAGACTCCCCCCAAAAGAAATGCTTTTACCGTTAGACCATTTAGTGACATTACGCACTAAATGGACGGACTTTACAACCGCCCCCTAGGTTTACATGATGGCTTCTTTCCTGACTAGCTGCATGACCTTGGGCAAGTTACTCTCCAGCCTTCTCATGTGTAAAACAGAGTTCATAACACATACTTTGGGGTGTGAAACCAAAAACAATAATGTAAAATGCTCAGTATCCTGTCTGGTACACAGGAGACAGTAAGTTAAGTGGGGGTTATTGTTATTAATCACTTAATAGGAATGAAGAAATAATAGCCCAGTAAAGAACCTCTCTTATATCAAATGGAACTGGGTGACTGCCCAGGAGAGGGAACCTGTGGCCCCTGCAAGCCTTCCCAGTCCCCCTGGGTCCCACAGTGAGTGAGACGATCTCTTGCAGGCAAGTGTGACATCCTCTAATTATGCTGCCTCACACAAATCAGATGCAAAAATGAACCTGGAAGGATGTGGAAGGAAAAACCGGGTGGAGTGCGAGAGTATTCTGAAACAATGTGAAGACAGAAATAGCGGTGGCGACAGAGCAGGAGGTACGAACAGAAAACCCAGGCTTCCAGGGAGGCTGGGCCGAGTGACAAAGGGGACAAAGGTGCACAGCGAGGGGCTTCTGTCTGGGCTTTCCTGAGACTGAGCTACACAGCATGTGCAGGAGGAGAAAGGTACAGAGAGACCAGTGAGGGGCAGACCGTGGCAACACCAGACAACCAAAACTGGCATTCATACTAAAATCCAGATTAGGAAGATGGCGTTCTACTCTGTCTCCATTACAAAACGATTATTACCCCTAAGGTGCAAAAGAAGCAAACTTCTCCTCTTGCTGCTGAAATTTGCAAATCTATCTTCCTAGGATGATAATGTGCTTTTTTGGGTCTCCATGTCTGCCCAGGCTGTTCTTTCTCGAGAACACGGAATAGGATTCCCTGCTTCTTCACACGCCTACCCTCTACTCAATCCTAAGAAAAGAACTCAGAGGTCACCCTCTCTGAGAAGGCCACCCTGCATCCCCGCCTCTTCCGCACCTGAACTGCACTGGAACCCTTCTCGGGACAGCCGTCACACCTAGGGTATAACTTAAGTCCCACACTTCCTTAATTCAGTGTTTCCCAGAGTGTGTTTCACACACAAAGACTTCAAAAACCTGCTGCTATTTTTAAAAGCAGATCTTGGTGCAAATAAGTTTGGGAAATGCCAAGCTGAAGCAGGTCAGGTTTCTTTTCTTTTTTTAAATATAGTTTATTGTCAAGTGGCTTCCCATATAACACCCAGTGCTCATCGACAGGCTTCTATACCGCAACCATTCTCAGAGACTTTACTACACTGGTGTGCACTGTGAATCTCTGAGGAAGTATGAAATGTGAATCCCCAATCCTATTTGATCACGGAAATGTTTTCTCCTAAAAACCACCTATAGGTCCAGAGTGCACGTTATGACCTATACTACTATCTTTTACTGACACTGTCTGCTTTCCTACTCTCCAGACCGTAATTTCCTTGTGAGCAACAGTATCTGTTCAATAAAGCATATCTGGTAGGTACATAAGCACTTGCTATATGGTACATACTTGCTGAAAGCCAACTGCTGGTTAAAAAGTTAACATCAGGGGTGCCTGGGTGGCTATCTGGTTAGGTGTTCGACTCTTGATTTTCGCTCAGGTCATGCTCTCATAGTTGGTGAGTTCAAGCCCCACGTCAGGCTCTGCACTGTCAGATTCTCTCTCTGCCCCTCCCCGGTGTGCACACACGCTCCTGCTCTCTCTCAAAACTAATAAACTTAAAACAATTTAAAAAATAGAAAAGCTAACATCACATTTCCCTTTTCAAAGCCCTCTTGCAGCTTTCTATTATTACACCTAGGAAAAGGTCAGATGCTTTACTCCAGGGCTCATGGGGCTCCACAGTTTTGAAATCTCTTACCCCATCTCTTGCCATGTCCCTCTTGGACTGCATTCTACTAATCAGGCCTTTTTTACTTGCTCAAATGTGCCAAGCTTCTTCTGCTACCTGGGGACTTTTGTTGTTATTTCCAGGAACACTCCTGTCCACATGTTCACATCGCTGAAACCATCTCACGAATGACGTTTCAACCCAAAAGTCTTCCCCACATTTCAGCCAGCATCTTATCTCCACCATAACAAACATCAGCAGGGGCCACTGTCTTGCTTATGTATGTACTTGCTTATGGTACGGAACCCCCAATCCCCAGCTCACACTGTCATGTAATATAGCCCTAACATTCTTTTTTTTTATAGTTTATTGTCAAGTTGGTTTCCATACAACACCCAGTGCTCATCCCAACAGATGCCCTCCTCCATGCCCATCACCCCTTTTCCTCTCTCCCCCACCCCCATCAACCCTCAGTTTGTTCTCAGTATTTAAGGGTCTTTCATGGTTTGCCTCCCTCCCTCTCTGCAACTATTTTTCCCCTCCCCCTCTCCCATGGTCCTCTGTTAAGTTTCTCCTGTTTCACATATGAGTCAAATCATATGTCCTTCTCTGCCTGACTTATTTCACTTAGCATGTCACTCTCTAGTTCCATCCACGTTGCTACAAATAGCCAGATTTCATTCTCTCATTGCCATGTAGTAGTCCACTGTATACATAAACCACATTTTCTTGATCCATTTGTCAGTTGATGGACACTTACAGCCTTAACATTCTTGCTCACTGCTACCATCAAGAGTACTGAAACATGTCTATCAACTATATTTAAATAATAAAAAATTTTTAAAATAATAAAAGAGTTCTGTAACCTAAAAAAATGTTTAAAGAGTACTTGCTGGTTACTAAAAGAATGAATTGAAACAAATTCTGTATCACAGCAGGTAGGAGAGCCAGCCTTCCCTCTAGAACAGGATCAAATCCTCACCTGCCAATGACTAGCTCTGTGACGAGGGCAAATCATTTAACTTCCAAAGGCTTCCTGTAAAATAGGAAATAATAGACTTCTATTTTAAGTAATAGATTGAACACGTTAATTAGTTTTTCTCTCTTTCTCTAAGATGGGAATGAAATAAAAGTGAAGGAGTATTTTTTTTCAGTTGTACAATGAACGTAACAAAAAATGTCCTATCTTAATCACTTCTTGTTCAGTGTGCATCAAGTACCCCCACACTGCTGTGCAATCCTCACCATCCATCTCCAGAACTGTTTTCATCTTGCGAAACTCTAGATTCATGAAGCAATAACTCCCCATTCACCCCTCCTGCCAGCAACCACTATTTTAATTTCTGTCTTTGTGAATTTGAAAACTCTAAGTACCTTTTATAAGTGGAATCATATAGTAATTATCCTTTGGTGACTGGTTTATTTCACTTAGTATGATATCTTCAAGGCTCAGTCAGAATTTCCTTCCTCTATAAAGGTGGAATAATGTTACATGGTATGCACATCCACTCACCTGTCACTGGAAACTTGACTAATGTGAATAGCACTGCTATGAACATGAGTATACACATCTCTCTCCAGGTAATCTACTTAAAATTCTTTAGGGTATATAACCGGAAATGAAATGTCGGATCACATGATAATCCTACTTTAATCTTGGGGGAAAATATCGTACTACCTTCCATGGTAGATACAACATCTTACATTTCCAGCAACTGTGCACAAGGCTTACAATTTCTCAACATCTTCACCAACATGAGCTATTTTCCGGGTTTTCTTCACTAGCCAGTATAAGGATATGAAGTAGAAGGAGTATTTCTTTTAAAAGAAATACAAACTAATAAAGGAAATTTATGAGAAAAGGCAATGCCAGCCACAAAATTTGGGAATTCAAAGAGTGGAATGATGAATAGTAATGGATTTAAAACTCCTAAGTGACCTGTGGGGGGCTGGGGTGACTCAGTCGGTTGAGTGTGACTCTTGATATTGGCTCAGGTCAAGAGCTCTCAGTTCTCGGTTCATGGGATCCAGCCCCACACTGGGCTCTGTGTTGACAGTGCAGCGCCTACTTGGGATTCTCTCCCTCTTTCTCTCCATGTCCTTCTCTCTATGTATGTGCACGTGCGCTCTCGCTTGCTCTCTCTCTCTCTCAAAATAAACTAAAAAAGCAGAGTTTCAATTGTGTTAAATTAGCCAGAAAAAAAAAGTCAAACTTAACTAAAACTGTAGTGGGGAAGTAGAGTGGTGAGATTATTTTCTGGTTTCATTTACTCTATGAGATTTCTTTCGGTTTTATTTTTTCATTCTTGGTTTTGTTTTTTTTTTTACATTGAGTCTTTTCAAAATGAAGAAAAAAAATTCAAAAGATGATGATGAGGTTACTGGATAGCCTCTGCAAAGACCAGTGTTGACAAATGTTCAAGATTGTGTTTCTGGGAAGCTCACTTGTGAACGGGCCACAAAGTTATGCTGGGGAGGAGCCCTCGGGCGTGGGACCAGTGTGGGAATGGAGAAGCCCATTTGGGGGGAGGGAGTGCTTACTGAGGTGACAATGAGCCCAGGCGGTCCAAGACTCCTTAGGCCCTTAGATACACCAGGTTATCTCTGTGAAATAACGAGTGTCAAGGTTTCCTGTGGCATTAGCGCAGCAGCAGCTCAGGCAGGTTTGATCTCCACCCTAGGCTTCACCGAGTCCCTCAGCACCTACAGATCTCACTACTGAGGGACCACAAATGACATTGAGTGGATCTTGATGGCAGGAGAGTATGAAGCCAGATGGAACAGAACTGCTCCAAAAGCGTGCCAGGTACGTTTCTGATGTGGGGCTCACAGCAGGTAAAAAGAGGAACATTGCCCCTGACCTCATCAAGTGTTTATTCTAGCAGGAACATTAAATCTGTAACTACAAACAATCCATAAAAAACTCAAATGTAAGGTGCATTATAGAAGGAAGTGCAGAAGATCTGTGGTTTGCTTAGACATGACACACAAATTCAACTGTACATGGCATTCAGGAAGCAAATGTATTTCCCTTGTTCCTTGGTGTTGTATCCCGCTCCGGGCAGTGAGTCCTCCTAGGTTCTTTTCCTGAGGGAGGGAGAGAAAAAGGGGCGACGGGAGAGGGAGACGCAGAGAGTAAAGACACGACTCACGGTTTCCGATCAGGTGAAAGAGAGAGAGAGAGCTTTATTCCAAAAACCGTCTCTAATAAAGGTTTCAAGGTGGGGAAAACAAGGCAGCAGACCCAGGTCAGTTGCTAGGAAACAGGGTCAAGGGATTAAGACTGGAGTAAAAGGGGAACCAGACTAAAGTGTTTTAGCACAGCGCCTGAGGGGCAGAAGCTACCCTGCCTGCAGGCGGTTAATCTTTGATCTTCTGGCTTCTCCTCTGGCAGGGAGTGGCGCTCCCCTGCCTATTTTGCAACTCCCCTCAGGGAGTGACAAATCCGGCTAGCAAGTGGCCAAGCAGCTGAGATCTTTGCCGCTCCCCACACCTTGGCTTCTTCTCAAGTGTTTAGGCCTTGTCTCCTTGACCAGCCTGTGGGCTCCTTCTGGGCAGAGCTGCCACCAATGTATCTGTGTACCTGGCACAGTGCCCGGTTGAGTGGACGCCCCATAAGCATGGTGAGGGATGGCTTATGCCTCTTATTGGTGAAAAGTCTGAGGCATGGGGAAGTTAAGTGATACGCCTGTCAGAAGTCCCTCACATAATCAGTGACAAAGTCAAATCTAAAGTATAATTCTCCTACATATGCAAAAGGTAGAGTCAGAGTACAGCTTTTGCTTGTTTTTCTAAATATTGTGAAGTCATCCTCTCACAGTAATTTAGAGAAAGCTCTAGGGCTGACTAACTGGTTTCAACTCTTGGCTTGGCTGTGTGCCCTTGGACAAGTTATTTAACCTCCCTATGCCTCTGTTTCATCATCTGTGAAATGGGGATAACGGTCTCTTAGAAGACCATAGAGTGGGTTATGTGAGTTATTAGAAATCAAGCTCTCGCAACAGTACCTGGCACAGAGAAGGTACTCAATAATGGTAGCGAAACTACTTACATTAATGCTCTTTTCCTAAATGTGATGAGTCAGTGTTTTATTAGTTATGATTAAATGTAGCTATAAATCCACAAAATAGTGACATAAGAAAAAAAGAAATGTTTTCTCTCATATCAAGTCTGGAGACGGTAGATCCAACGCTGGTACGGGGGTATCATAAAAGCTCACTGTTGTGCCATCCCTGGAGTACAGCTTGCAAGAGCGCCAGACACTCTCCCTGACTCAGGCATGTAGGAAGGGAGAGCACACACTCTCCTCGTCCTCTCTTTGAAGGGGACTTCTCCAGAATCCCCCTTCTGCTTACATCCCATTGGCCAAAACTTACATGAGTATATGTAGCTGCAAAGGAGGCTGGTAAATGTGGTCTTTAAGAGCCCTGTGTACAGCTACAAGTCTGAGTTTTGATAATGAAAAGGATAAGAGTTTGAAGATCAGGTGGGCCCTTGGCACATTTTGTATGACTTGGCCATGTACTGCTGGCTAGGGATGCAGTTGGAAAGGTGATTCCAGTCCTGTCCCCTTTTCCCAAAGTTTTGGGATTCATAACAAATCAAAAGACATTTTTTGAGCACAAGATCTTTCTCAAGATCTATAATGCTAGCTCTACTTTAATTATTTTGAAAGCACAACCCCCTTAAGGGAAATGTAACTATATGGGTCTGATTCACTCTAAATTATTGAAAAATTGATTTTTTTAAAAGGTGTTTGCTAGCCAAGACTTTTTGAACTATCTTAATGAGCTTAAAAGAAATAAAACCACTAACTCTTTCTTTTGAAGAGCAGAATCATGTTTTCACCAATAAAAAGAGAATAACTGAACCCCCAGATTAATGTGTTTACACATTCATTAGGGATGGGTAACCTAGCTCTTATAAGTCTTTGGCTTACCAAATAAACAAGAACTCATATTCTCATCACAATCATGGTAGATTTTACTTTGAAAGGCATGTTATGTACTTCATATTAATTATGGATTATCAATAATCTGAGTGTTTTTATTGGTCAATCTTTTAAAATAATGGACGTGATAGTGACTCATCAAGGAAACATTGCTTACTGATGTATTTCTCACAAGGATATAGAACGGGGCTCATAAAACAGTCAGATCTGTGATTGAACATCCCTTTCAGATAAACATCATAGTCCTGAATAAATGAGCTTTTACTTCCAGCAAGCTTACCAGACTTCTCCCTGCATCACAGAAGCAGGCCCTAAGAAGCTATTTCTTTAAGGGCAATGGGAAGGAAGATGATGGTGCAGGTGGACTGCACCAGAAAAGACAGGAATAAAGAAGATACAAGACAGAGAACAGGAGAGACACTGGATCTGGCCCTGTTCACGGAGATGACTCAGAAAACCAATAAGCCAAATGATTCAGCACCATCCCTATGAAAAATGCATGGAAATGACTGGAGGTTTAATTTACTGGTAAAAAGCATGAGCTTCTGAAGTCAGACAAGCTTGGTTTTGAATCCCTGCTCCTCCATCCAATAAGTATGAGATTCAGGCCAGTTATCAAACCTCTGTGAGCCTCGATTTCCATATCTATAAAGAGAAATAATAATAATAGTATCTGCACCTCACTGGTTTGTTGGGAAGTTTACCTGATAATTCACATCAAGTGCTTGAAAGTATCCCTGCAGCATAATACACACTCAACAAGTGATCACCATTATCAGTTCACAATTGCCTTTCCTTCTCTTTTTATAGTAGATGTTCTTCTTTCAAGAACCTTCTGTCTTTCATCTTTTATTCTTTAAAACAGGCAAACAGCTGGAGGTACATGTGAGGGTGGAGAGGACTATTTGAATTCATCACCCTAGGACTTCTAATTTCATTGAAGTAAGGAATAATAGTGAGGAAATTGCTTTAGACAAGGGTTTCTGCTCTTGCAGTTGATTTAAGCTGTCACTATCTGCTAAAAATGAAAATGCAAATTTGAACAAAGCCAAGGTTTCACTAGGACAGGAAGGAAAAGTTTGGGTTAGCAAAAATTAAATGAAAATGCCACTTACTGAGCTGGCACAATAGAATTACCTCCTCCAAAAGCAAAGAACAAGTCAAAGTGGATAGAGAAAAGTTGGCAATTTATGGCTTAAGACCACAGTAGAAAATAGGCCTCTTTCGGTAAAGTTTAGTTATTATTGCAAATTTCAGAGCAGAGTATATTATTCTTAGAGGTTCATGCATTGCCTGCTCAGTAATAACAAAAAATTAATAATCTGTTTCTTCACAGTCTAGTTTTCAATAATAAAAATAAGTTAATCATCCATTTTCTCCACAGTCACAGGCAAGGGCCAGGTATCTAGGACAATGCCTGGCACATCAAATGCTCAGTAAATATTTGTTGAACAAATGAGTAAATTTATACACGAAGGAGTGATTTTCATCAGCATTTTCCTCCATTCATGTTGACAACTTTCCTGGGTAACCACCAAACTTAGCCAAAGCAGTTGGGAAGGAGTAGTGTTTTGGATCACCAATCAATGCAGGACTAAGGAAGCTAGCCAGGTTGCAGAACTTCCGGTATGTAACAGCTAGAAAAAATCTAAGAAACCATCAACTCCAATGGGTCTCCAAGTATGGCTGGGGACCATCACCTAGGAACTTGTTAGAGATGCCAGTGCTTGAGTCCTCAGATCTCCTCTATCAGAAATTCTAAGGGGGACCCAGAAATCGGCATCTCAAGAAGCTCTCCAGGTGTTTCTAATTTGTGCTCCAGTTTGAGAGCAGCTGATATAGTTCAGTGTACTCACACAATGGAAGCCCAGGAAGGGAAAATCAGTCATTTTTGCAGAATTAGCTTTTGTAATAACTAGATAATTAAAGAATGTCAAAATTACCACTTCTTGGCTTCATGCCATCATTTTGCCTCTCTGAGATTCAGTTTCCTCACTGTAAAAATGGGAAGAATACTACCAACTCATGGTGGTTATAGTAATTAAGTGACACTATATAATAAAAGATACAGAACATAGTAGATGTTCATCATCTTAATTGTCATGCCACCCTGTTCCATCATGCTTTAGGGTAGAGTGAGGGTTAGTGTCACAGGATTTGAGATCTATTTCTCAAAAAGACAGAAAAAAGATATTGGAAAACTAACATTCAACTTAATCATGATGGCAGAAACTGATAGTTGGCCCCCAATATACATTCTCTCTGTCTCCTATAGTATGTGATATTTCATCTAGGTACATGGCCACCGTCTAAAGGATGCATTTCCCAGGCTCTCCCACAGCTAGTTCTGCCCTGGTCAATGGGATAAGAGCAAGAGTGATAATGTGTAATCACTTGTTCATGACCTTAGATGAAAGGAACATATGTTCTTTTTTCCCTTCCCAAGGGCTGGAAACGTTTTTCTATCAGTCTCATGGACAAAATCCTAGGCAGGATGGAATACCAGTTAAAAAGCTTATATCCTTGAATCCATTCAGGTATCCTACAAGTCCTGGACCAGGAGACATAAAATCCTCTCTCACCTGAGCCTTGTAATTTGAGATTTTTTTATAGCAGTACTCTGTATTCTAAGTATAAAATCAGGAACTCTTGTCATACATACATTTATTCAAAAACAACCATAAAATTACATGGTATATACTGGATTCTTTTTTGTTGTGCCATAAGCCAATAGGATGTTCTGGAAATGGCAATATTTCAATATCCAAACTAAGTCTCATAGACTATGCAGTAGTGTCAAATAAATTAAAACTCTGTTATCAGGTCCTATAACTATGTATGTATGTATGTATGTATGTATGTATGTATGTATATGTATAGGTGTATGCATATGCTATGCACATTCACATATGCATATGAACATATATTTAATATATATAAATATAAAACTTATAAATTATATAAATTAAAGTTTCCTTTTTGGGAAATGCAGTCAAGATTCCTATATCCAAAAAATCTCTTTTTAAAATAAATGGTCACTTTTGCAGGGACAAGAAAAAATTGCTCAAATATGAAAACATTTGTTCAGGATTCGTGCAAGTGGGCTTGAGACTGGAGTTTGCTACCAAGAAGATTTCACTTTAGATTTGTGTCTGGCAAGCCCACAAGAGATTCTAACATTAAGCTGTTTTTGAAATAATTCCAGGGTGACCTAAGCCATTAAAAGAGGACTCAGCTGGTGATAAAAGGATCTTGGTAAACATGATCATCAACTTGACAAACACATTCATCTGGAGACATCTAACCCTTGATCTGTACCCCTATAAACTGACTTTTCTGAATAGTTTAGTATACCCAAGAGAGTAAAGATGTTGCTTACCACCTGGTTATCACAGACCCTGTTCTTCCCATACTTGCAGAGCTGGGCTCATAGAGGCATGGTGGAAATAAATCAATCACACTGGCCAAGAAGTAGTTAACAGAGACCTGAACAAGCATTCACAGCATCAGGAAATAGGATTCTATAAATCAGACATTTTTCCCGATTGGTTTTTACAAGATACTCTCTATGAAATATATCCAAACACAGACACATTCCCATGGGAACACGTGTTTCTTCATATGCACAGAGCTGCAATAAAGTGAGCAGTGTACCCCTTGGAAAGACTCTCTCTTCCCAAGTCAAAAATCTGTTCAGTGCAATCTCTTAGACTGTTAGCATTGCAAGCACAATGTCAAAAGGCCTTCCAGGGAGCTGAACTATGGATGATTTTAGCATCATAGCAACAGAACCTGTGGGAATCTGTGCCTGGAGACTTCAAGCAGAACAGGTAACAGAACCCTGAGCAAAGCCGATCATTCATTTCCACAAAATTCTATTTTGTTGGTGTTCATGTTTATTAAAAATATATACCTTTACTCCCTTCTGGGTGCCCACATGTCCAAAGTTCTGAGGAGGCAAGAAAAGCAATTGCAGAGAAAGACGATGAGCACCAAGAAGAGAAAAGAATCATGTAGGGAAGACACACAAAGAACCACTAGGAGATGGGACCTGGGTTTGAGTCCCAGTTCAGACCCAAATTGATTCAGACATCATCCTTATTTGTTACCTTCAGTTATCATCCTTGAAAAGCACAGTGCATGATCTCTATATCCCTTTATAAACACTAACATTCTGAAGTTATTCTTTAAATTAAAGAACTGTATATTCTAAAGGATAAAGAATGGCACACCAGACCACACTATTTCTTTGTTTAAAATCCTTCAGTAGTCCCCTGATGCCTAATGGTTTCTGAACATTTTGTGTGTGCCACTAGAAAAGTCTTAGCATGATTTCCCAACATACATATTACTTATAAATGATACGCATGTGCTATCAGATTTGTAAGTTACATGTGTGTGTGGTGAAACCATACATAAAGGTGAAATTTTAAAGAATGAAATATAAATAGAGGTAAACATCAATTCTAAATGTCTTTCCATACTCATTGGACCATCTTGCTTGACATCACTTGGCAGCATAAAATCCCATCTAGAGAACATGAACACACAGGCTAAAGTTTAAGCAACTCATCATGGCACAGAAAAGTCATTTTAATTTGGTTCCTGCCCTCTTCTCTAGCTTCACGTCTTTTTGCCGCCCCAAACTCAATGTTCCAGCAACTCCTTCCCTGCACACACCCTATTACTCAGCTCTGAAGCTTTATTTACACTGTTAGTTCCATCAGCAATGTCCTGCACTCAGCTCTTCACCTGAAAAACACCTCCTCAACTACGGCAGAGACAACAGTTGCCTATTTAGCACACATCCTCCTCAACTTTCTTAATAACACAACTCTGATGTAGGCTTTTTTGTTTTGGTATGGTTTGGTTTGACTTTTAAGTAGGCTCCTTCCCAGTGTAGAGCCCAATGTGGGCTCAAATCCACAGCTCTGAGATCAAGACCTGAGCTGAGAACAAGAGTCAGATGCCTAACTGACTGAGCCACCCAGGCGCCCCAGCTCTGATGTTACTGTAGGTGGTAGTGTGATCAGTGAAAAACTTATCTTTCCTAGCTTCCCATACAGATAGTGGACTTCATGTAATGGTTTTACAATGTAATGGTTTTACAATGAGATGTAACCAGACATGACTGGGTGAGGTGTCAGAGGTTAACATCCTGAAACAGAGGCAGACTCAGTACACACACACACACACACACACACACACACACACACTTTTTCCCTTTGTTCTTGTCCTTCTTCTGCCTACAACATAGACTTGATACTGAAGGTAAGATAGTAAGACCAAAAAAACCAGCCCCATGCTCAGACGGTTTAGTGCAGGGAATCAAAAGAAAGGCAGTGACCTGGAGGACAGAGATCAAAGCGGAGAATGGTGCCAGAAAGGGAGGCCCTGGGAGGGCTTTTGTTTTGTGCCTCGAAAGCAATGGGAAAACTTGGGAAGGTTTATGCTTAGAAGCCACAGCATTAGATTTTTATTATAAAAAGCTCATGCTGGTGGCAATGTGTAAAATGGGCTGAAGAAAGCAAGTTTCCATTCAGTGAGAAGTTTAGAAGCCTGTTGAACAGTCTGGGTAGGAGGTTCCAGGAACGCAGACATGAAAGCATTTAAGAAGGAGAGAGGGCATGAATGAAAGAGATATTTGGAGCACAGAACTGCCAGCACTTGGTACCTAAAATTCAGGTGATGAGGGAGGAAGTATCATGGACCGGCAAAACTGGATGGGTAGTGTTACTATTCACTACAATTAACAAAACAGCAAACGAACAGCCCCTTCCTGTGTGCTCATGACCAGAAGGCTGTGCAAGGTAGGAGAAAAATCATACAAGGGCAGACTAAGAATAAACTCAAGACCAGCCCTCAGCAAGGCTGGTAATATCATTCAACACCCTCCAAAGTTTTCTCTAGCCCTCTCATTCCCCCATTCTCTACTTAAACCTTTCCCAGTCTTAGACGCCTGCCTTCCCTACTTCTAAACCACATTCTCAGATGATCATCTCATCTACTTCACACAGGAAACAGAAGCCACCCATAGGGAGCTTCCTCGCCTTCCCTTCTGAGCATAGCCTCATCCCCGGGTCTGCATTCATCACCTTCTTCCTAGAGCAACAGAACAACTATATCCCCACTTCTTTCTAGAAGCCATTCCTCCTGCCTTCTCTGGAAACTCAGGGTATCAATTCTCTTTCCTCTCTCTAGTATTGTCCACCTATCACTCATTACTGGAACATTCCCATCAGCAATTAGAACTGCTCAAGCCAATCTCTCTCCTCTCCAACCAACCAACCAACCAACCAACTTTCCACTATTCTTCCTCCTCTACCAACTGCCTCCATTTCCCTTTCTCTCCCTACCAACCAAATTTCTTACGGAGTGTCTAAACTTACTGGCTGTTTTCTCAGCTATTATTCTAAGTCTGGCATCCAGCTCTCTTGGCTTAAATCCTTACTACACATCTGACTTATGGCTTGAATCCACACTAGTTAGCTGTGTGAATTTGGTGATTAACTTCATGATGCCTCAATCTTCCTCTTCTGTGAAAGAGGGGAGAGGGATATCATTCTCTCATAATGCTGTTGTTGCTGTGTGTTAATCCATATTAAGCACCTGGCACAGGCCCGGGCATCTAGTAAATGCCTGGTACGTTTGTTGTAGTTTTTACTGAATTATTATTTGCTCCTTTGCCCCCACTTTTACAATATAGTAAGTGGAGTGGCTCTGAGTTTCCAAGTCACTTTACCAAATGGCCAGCTTTCAGTCTTCATTGCCTTATTATCTCCCTGCCCATTACTCGTTAGCCTTCTTTGCAGGTGCCTCCTCCTCACCTGGCCTGCTAAAACTCCTCTTCCCCAGGTCTGGTTTTCTTCTGCGGCTGGAGTCTTCCACACATACTCCCAGCCCCAAATACCTTTGGCACTGGTGACTTCCAAATCTCTATTTCTAGCCTCATAGCTCCATCTTCTCACTGCTTTCCAGTGAGATATCCTGAATATCTTGGAGGTGTGAACTCATGACCTTCACCTTCTTTTACTTGTTTTAACTTCCCTCTAAAGCATCTGTGTGTCTCTGAGTGTATGTATTCTCTAACACTCATTTGTTCATTTACCATATCATGGAGCGCCTACTATGTTCCAAATCTGCTTCTGTATGCTATCTTGTCTTCAAAAATATTTGATGGAGTGTATAACTAGTACACAAAGATAGAATGAAGTCCGTGGTATTGAAAATTAATAAAAACAAAATAAGCTGAGATGGGGTTCAACATACCCCCCACTACAGATGAGTCTCAAATTTGCTTGAAGTCCTCAAGCAGCTGAAGGGATGTGGAATATTCTGCCACTTGGGTCAATATTATGTCCATGGGAGACCAAGAAAATCAAATAATAATTCAGGAAAATGAGGATAAACTAAAACTAATATGAGTACTCAGATCAGACAAGATTTTTCCCATGCAGCCTATATTAGGAGGTATCTGTGTGAGGTCATCTTAATTTCCAGGTATTACTCAGATATTACTCTCTCTCAGTGTGGCAGGTAGGCAAACTTAGACCCCCCGAGGTTAAGTGACTTCCTTGATACCAGTTACACAGCTAGTAAATGGCAGCATCAGGATTCCAACTCAAGTCTATTATGGCTCTAAACCTGTTTTCTTTCCATTACCCCAAAGTGCATTTCAAAAATAAATATCCCTCACCCAGAGGCTCAAAGATCTCTACATACAAGATCCATAACAGGGCGACCTATGACATTGCAAAAACTCTGTATCTGAAAGATCCCCTAGCAGCTCTGTACATTCAATTTAAAGACAAATGCATGGTCCTTGGTAGAAAAGAACAGGGGGAGGGAAGCAGAACATGAAGTATTAATAAACATCGTAAAATCATTACCTGGTCCCTTAAGTAGCCTCTGAAGTAAGGGCAATGGTGAAAAAAAAATTGCAAGAGGCTTTTTTCCCCTCCTAATAGATTGTACATTTCAACAGCTAAAAGGGTATGAAAATTTAACGGAATTTTTAATGTCTTTCTAGGTTTTATGATACCACAAAGAGATCATCTCTGTTCTCCTCGCCATGAGAACAGATGGGTGGCTGGGGTGGTGGGGCCATGACTCACCACCTCCACGTGCCCGCAGAGGCTGTCTCTGCAGTAGGTGAACTTTTGGAATCAATAGGGCTCACAACAATGCAGTTTCTGCCAGCAAACCTTGGAGAGCCCATTAGTCAACCAGTGACCTGCCAACCTGACCACAGCAGCCTTCTGATGTGTATTCTCAGAAAGGTTAGCCTGTGCTGGGAAACTGAAAAGGTCGTGAGCATCACACAATCAAAATCCACAGAAGTGGGATGAAGGGCATCGCAGAGGAGCTAGGGAGTCAGAGGTAAGGGCCACCGTGGAAACCAAGGTCACCACCTGCTGGCTACATGACCAAGAGAAGCTGAGTAGAAGAGACAGCAGCTCTGACGTGCCACATACAACAGAGAAGGGCAGCCACTGGAGGCGGCTGCTTTCCAAGAACCCTGAACTAAATGATCTCTAAATGGCTGACAATAATGGCACCAGGCCAGAGGTCCAAGTGGGGTCTAGATACAAGTCTCAGGTTAGTAACTTTGAAAAGAAGGAAAAAAATCCAAAAGTGACTTGTGAATTTTAATGTGAATGAAACACATGCAGCTTTGCAAGGGTCATATTGTCCACTTATTCTCCTCCTGGAATTTCAGAGGAGCCAAGATAATTCTGATCCTCTGCGAGCCATTATCCTCAGGCCTCTTTTCCCTACACTCTTTCAGAGAAAGGGGAGGAGGAGCCTCTGAGATGGCTTGCATCTTTTGTGATCTCCTTCAGTCATCACCTGGAGTCAGCAATCCAGTCAAAGATCTGGATTAGAGTCGGGCTTCATCATTTATTACTGTTTTTGATTTGGGGCAGGTGGTTCTATCATGCTAGACAACTCCAGACTGTTCAACTATTTCTCAAATTTACTGGATCTAAATTATTTTCTTTATACACATCATTCTCCTATAAATGCATTATTTGGGGCTGGGGGGGGCAGTGGTCTTCATAAATATAAGACCTGGAATGGGACACAGGATTTTAGATGTAATCTGACCAGAACTGAAGCTCTTGCTGATCTTGACCAGAACACTGCAGCTATCTCAATACAGCCTCTGCAGCCTCATGGTCAGATATGCAGGCTCTAGAGAAAGCCAATCTCTGGCTCCATTCCTTACTGTGTGACCTGCAACTTACTTAACCTCTCTGTGCCTCAGTTTCCTCATCAGTAAAGTATAATAGTACTTACCTAGACTGGCTAAAAGGATTAAATAAGTTAATAGTTATAAAGCATATAAAGGAACTGGTACATAAGAAGTACTCAACAAATATGTGGTTCATTGTTCCTTAGCAATCAAGCATTCTCTAGTGGGATTACATGTCTATCACTGAGAAGCAGTTTTTTCAGTTGGGTTACAACTGACATATAACGTCACATTAGTATCAATTGTACAACATACTGGTTTGATATTTGTATATACTGAGATGATCACATTAAGTCTTGTTAACATTTGTCACTTACTACAATTTTTATTCTTATGATGAGAACTTTTAAGATTTATTCTCTTGGCAACTTTCAAATATACAATTATAGTATTATTAACTATAGTCACCATGATGTACATATACACCCAGGACATACCTGTCTTCCAGGACTTACTCGAAGTCTGTACCTTTTGACCACATTTACCCATTTCACCTATCTGCCACCTTGCCTTGCAACTGCCATCAACTCCCTGTATCTATGAGTTGCTTTTTTTTTTCATAAGACCCCACTTAAGAGTGAGATCATATGGTATTTGTCTTTCTCTGACTCAGCTCCATGATCCACCCATGTTGTCACATGTTGCAAGATTCCACTCTTTGTGGCTGCATACTATTCCGTTGTGTGTATGTACACACACACACACACACAGAGCACATCTTCTTTATCCATGCATCCACTGAGGAACACAGGTTGCTTCCATGTCTTGGTTATTGTAAATAATGCTGCAGTAACCATGGTGGGGGACATATAATACCCACAAGTGGAAACTGGGGGATCATTTGGCAGTTCTACTTCCAACTTTTTGAGGAAACTCCAGACAATTTTTCATGGTACCTGCACCAATTTACACTCCAACAGTGCATGAGGGTTCCAATACCTCCTCTCCCACACTTGTTATTCCATCTTTTTAATGCTAGCCATTCTGATAGGCATGAAGTGGTATGTCAGAGTGGTTTTGATTTGCATGTCTCTGGTGACGAGTGATGGTAAGCATGTTTTTGTGTGCTTACTTTTCTTTAGAAAAGATATACTGTCATTTCATTTTATTTTTTATTTTATACTGTATATTCAGTTCTGCCCATTCCTTCTGTGTTTTTTAATGAAAAGATATAATAACTCTAAATTTATCCCTGATAAAAATTCACATTGTTGATTTTAGCTTACCCTTCTAATCTGTTGTTTATAAAGAAATTTAGATTATGTTATTTAATGTATTATTTATGGCTCCCTGTTTTATATCACTTGCAATATTTATTCAGCAAGCCCTCTATGTTTACTCTAGCTTGCTGACTGAAAATATTAACAAGGGCAAGTTAAAATGTAATGCCATGTGTCATACCACCAGGGACTCACAATGAATTGAGATTAAGTACTTTGTCAAGAGTCTTTGTGATAGTTTCTTGGCCATTTGGGAATACATTCTGAATGTATCATTCATTCCAAATTCCTTTATTTTAACAATGAGAAAACTGTTAGAAATTCTTCAAAAATGTACAGCCAATAAGACACCTTCCTTCTGTGCCATTTTATTGATCAGTAGTCTTCTCAAAATTTAATTAACCCATTTATTTTTTTCAACAATATTCAATGAGCAGCTATTTTGTCAATAAACAAATACATACAAGAATAATCAATGAGACAGTGACAAGTACTAAGAAGGAACTACCAGAGAGAAACGGAATACTGCTGGAGCAAGGAAAGCAGTGGTGGCTCAGAAGGTAAGGGAAGGCTCTTCTCTAATGACATGTAAGATGAGATATAAACAAAGAGAAAGTGACAACCATGTCAATATTTTGAGAAAGAGCAAAGCAAATAGGGTGCTGAATTAATGCAAAGGCTAGAAATGCCTGAAAAACAGAAAGAACATCATTGTGGCTGGATGGTAAATAAGTGGGAGGTGGCACGCAATAAAAGAAAGGGGGTTTAAAGAGACAGCTACTGTGTAGGACTTTGTAGAACATGTCAAGGGATTTCTATTCTTTTTCTAGTTGTAACGGAAAGCCACTAGAAGAATTTGGGCATGAGAATGGCATGATCTGATTTACATTATTAAAATAATATTCCGGCTGCTGTAGCAAATGGATTATCAGAGAGAAGAACATTATCAAGGAACCCAATTAAGAGTCTGGTACACTAATCCTTGCAAGAGATGAAAGTACTTTGAACTAGGATGGGAACAGTGAAGAGGGGTAAGATTGAACCAATTCAGGGTTCATTTTGAAGCCAAGCAAAAAGAACTTGCTGACAAATTGAATGCAAGGTGTAAGAGAAAGAAAGAGAAGCATCGAGAATCACTTTTAGGTTTGGGTCCTGACCAAACAGGAGAACTGTTGTACCTTACAGAGAAGCAAAGGAGACCACGGGAGGAGCATGTTGGGTGGTTGGGCTGCATGGGAAAATCAAGAGTTCTATGTGGGATCTCAATCTCCTCTATTCAGCAATCCATCCAATATGTATTTAGTGGTGATGCTAAGCAGAGGAGACAACAAGAACAGTGCAGTTGAGGATATGTGCGAAGAGAGACAAGACATAAGTACTAGGTGCTACTGGAACTTAGACGATGCCCAACGATCTAAAGAAGGAGACTTACTGAGAAAGAACTTTCAAGAACAGGCAACATCTAAGGTTAGCTACTTCCTAACGACATCCCCTTTACAATCATATGCAAAATCATCAAAACCAAGGTATGTCATTAACAGGAAGCACATAGGTCAACAGTTTTTAGGGGCCAAATTTTTGGAAAACTGGGAGCAGCGTCTTCTCTGAGCAGCAATTCAAACTTGCTCTCAGGGGCTCCAAGATCACAACTGCAATTTATGTTCCTACTTCTAGATGCCCACCAGAGCATCAACCACATTCAATCTGACTGAAGCTAGTTCTTTGAGAAAATGATTTCAGCATTGTCTTGCATCCTGTTCCCTTTCAATATCCCTTTCAGCTCTGGCCACAATGGTCTTCCTTCACCAGTGCTCCCTCCTGCCGTAGTCACTGCAATTTCTATTCCCTAACAACAATACTGTTCCCAAACCTCTTAGCAGAATTCATGCATATCAGCCTCGTCTAAATATCAATTCCTCAAGCCTGTCCTAGTTTCCCTGACAAGGCCATATCCCATTATTATACACTCTTAATGCCCCCTTTACCATTCCTTGTAGCATTTACCTCAGGGCCGATTTTGTGATTGATTGACTAATACATTCTTTACTACACTGACAACTCCAGGAAGGCAGGCACCATGTTGGTTTTGGTGCATCATTATTCTTCAGCAGGGAGCATGATGCCAAGCATTAAGTTAATGAGCGAGAACTAAGAAGGAATAGAAGAGTATTTCCTCTCTTGATGGACATGGAGGAGGGCACTTGTTGGGATGAGCATTGGGTGTTATAGGAAACCAACTTGACAATAAACTATAAAAGAAAAAATACAAATAAAAAATAACACACACACATACACACACACAGAGTATTTCTTCTCTTTTTATCCAATCATAAATATGATCTGACCTTTGCAAACCATTAACCCAATCTTTCTGTGAATATAGTTATCAAAAGTCTTTCTTGGTTGCTCACAGAATGTGGTATTAGGGGAAGCCCAATGTTAGCTCCCTTTATCACTGTGATATTTTACGCAGTACTGAATCTTCTCATGTCAGTTGATTTAGCTAATGTTTACTGGGAGGTCTTACCAGGAGTCAGTTTATATACATCACCACTCCATTATGAAGACCATGCAAGGTAGGTATTCCTACACCTGTTTAATAGGTGAAAATCAAGTCTCATAGAGGCTTAGTGACTTGCCCAAGGTCATACAGTCAATGTGTGGTGATTCTGGGATTCAATTATAGGTCTTTCAGACCCAAAAGTTTCTAACTTCTGGTTTTCCAAAGTGTAAACCTGGAGTACAAACTATTTTTCAAATCCATTGGGAACATAAGAGGGACAGTGCATGAAAAGAAACACTCTTTGGAGTTATAAAGCACTGTAGGAACATTAGTCACTGAGTTTCTTAGCTAATCATCACCTATGTGTCCTATGTATTTTCTTTGCCTATGGATATGTGCCTGTTTATTCATGAGAAAAAGCTGACGATTGCCAGTTATGAGACTGAAGAATTTAGGAAAACCTATAAATCTGGTCAAGGTAACCTCTCAAGGAGGTAAGACTTCAATGTGATGATGATTTTGAAGCAGAAGTCTCATTATTTTATTATATGCTGCTTGGAAGAAAAGCTGTGTGAACCTGAGGGTAGAACTCAGAAAAGCATTGCCCAAAGTCAGAAGAAGTTGGTAGTAATTATCTGGGATCATTCATAGGGTACTGGCTTTGGCAGACATGACCTATCACCTAGGGAGGACTCTGAGTTCAAGAGAATGAACAGTTAGGAAGAAAGTAAGAAGTGGCATTTTTTTGAAGACTTAACTATGTGCTAGGATTGTTACCTGCATTATTTCTTTTAATCCTCATAATATACCAGTTAAGGCTCAGGAAAATCAAGTAGTTCACCCAACAATATGACACAGCCTACATGGCTTGCACGAAGGAACCAGAACTGAACTCAAGCCTGATTCTGGTGACCAAACTTTGCTTGGACAAAGTCCAATTCCTGCGTGCAAGGCTGAAGACTGGACAATGGATTGGGTGAATTCACATATGTAAGCCTGTCCCTCAGTGACATTCTTCTAGTGTTTAGTCCCCTTCAAATGATGGTAACCAGATTGGTTAAGTGACAAGGAAAGGTGGCATGGAGTAGTGGAACAACCAGAGGACTGGGGGGTGGGGGGGTCAGGACACCTGGTCTCTGGTTTCAGCTCTGTCACTAAAGTGCTCTAAGAGCAAGGAAATTCACCCAACCTCACTGAATCTTGGTTTTTCATCTATAAAATGAGGGCAAGAGCAAAATCTCTATGATTTCTTTCAGCTTGGCTCTTCTCTGACTGCCCAGCAGTAGCAAGAGAAGTTGAAGACTGACCTCACTTTTGAGGGGGGCTTCCAATTATCTTCCAGATGCCATCACAAAAGGAAGAGCAGTTCCATGAAACCTTAGACACAGTGAGACTTCTGAAAGCCATTACGTTACAGCATGATGTGGTCATGCTCCCTTACCCTCCTGGCTCTGCATGGCTATTCCTGGAAGAGCCAACAACTGAAAGGGTACTTCTGGGAATCTAAGAGTGGCAGTGGGGGTGGGGGGGGGAGGGAGCATAATTACTTTTTTAAGGCTCAACAGTCAGGGAACAGAGTGTTGAGAGAGCAAAGATCATTGCCCTCACAGTGCCAAAACGCATTTAACAATGAGAACCAACAGGTCTACAGGCATGGTAAGCCCCACTGGTCTGTGACATCTGGTATCTCCTTTCAGCTGCACAACAAACCTTTATGGTCAGGAGGTAGGTAGTAGGGACTGGATGTGATTAGAGGAAAGAAACTGATGTGGGGTGCTCAGGGGTGCATGCACAACCATTCTGATAGGAGCTGTAAACTTCTAAAACTGCCCAAAACCTTATTGACAGCATGGGCAGGAGTAATAATTAGAACCATCTCTTGAGAGGAATGGAGCCAATCTTGTTATATTGAGTCTCTTACCAGTGGCCTCCTAAGGAAGGATAGAAACCCAATTAGAAATTAAACCCAGTCCCCTCTCCTTTGCCACTCCAGGTCCACTAGGCTCCAGCCACATCCAACAATTCATGGACACCCACAGTCTTCTGTGCCTCCATATCTTCACCTGGGCTGTTTTCTCTGCCTTGAAAATCATTTACCCTCTTTGCTTAAAAAACTACCATTCATATTTTTTGGATATCTCAAATGCCATCTCCTAAGAATTCCTTATGAGATATCAAAATACTGCTTGGTACCACCTCAAATTGAGAATTCCTGGGGCACCTGGGTGGCTCAGTCGGTTAAGCCTCCGACTTCAGCTCAGGTCAGATCTCACGTTCGTGGGTTCGAGCCCCGCGTCAGGCTCTGTGCTGACAGCTAGCTCAGAGCCTGGAGCCTGCTTTGGATTCTGTGTCTCCTTCTCTCTGCCCCTCCCCCTCTCATGTTCTGTCTCTCTCTGTATCAAAAATAAATAAAACATTAAAAAAAATTAGGGAATTCCTGCTATGCTTCCCCACAGTATTTTCAACATGTCTGGACTTACTGAAAAACAAGAAAAACACTGAGATTATTGTTTTATTTACCTCCCCTCTCTGCCTAATGTACACAAGATGCCCATGGGCATGGATCATGATGAATACATTTTTATACCTCTCGTACCTAGCCTAGCACCTGGCACATAGGAGGCACTCAATAGTGTGGCTGTTTGGAGAGCAAGACTGGATGGAGCACTAACGAACAAGAAGACTTCTAGGTCATTCTCCATTAGGCAGAAATTTTATTTTAAAGGATAAAATAACATAGTACAATACTCAGGTGATATGAACTTGCCTCAGGTACTGTTCTGTCACCTGGATAAGAATGAGAAGGGTAGTAAGAGAAAGTGGGGTAAGACCAAAGGCTCGGAGTGAAGGGCAAAGGCAAAGCCCAGTCAACAGCACCTGTAGGGATGATCTCCCCCAAGACATGACAAATAGTATTGTATTAAGCCCCATAGAGCCTAGAAAATGCTGGGATTACCTGTGGCCAATGATTTCTACAGACCTTCCAAAACATATTACTAAAAAGGGCACCAATATGTCATGATACCATGATGGAACAGCAAAACTCTAAGTGAAAAGTCACATTCTAAGAAATGAATGGATGAATCCTTGTAAACATGTCTAGTTCTATTGGGAGAATTCAGATCACTGGGTGTCCTGTAATACCCACAACTATGGATGCTAAGAGATGTCTGGATTCAGGCTCCTAACACTGGCCTTGGTGCATATTACTGGTAGAAACCCCCTACGCATGTTTCTACAAAGGGATTTCCTCTTCTCTCCGTCAGGATGGAGGAGCATTCATGTGAACACTCTCATTTCATACTTCTATACTCTTACTTATTCCACCCATGAGAAGAAGGATAGCTTAGCTCATCCAGGAGACTCGGGGGCAAAAAACAACCTCCCCGGGGCCGTGTTAACAAGGAAGTAGAGCCACTGCTTTGAAACAGAGTAGCACAGGCCTGGCATATGTCTCTCCTTTTGAACTATCTATACCAGGCCAGCGGGCTCTTTCATTCTGTGCATTAGGCAACTGAAGTGCTGAAGCAAAGCCAGCCAAGTGTCATCTCTTTGTTTCAGCCCAGTGGCCTACCAATGAATGGATTAGGTCAGTGTCATGTAGGCCCCAAGGTCTAGCCAGGTTCAGAAAAGAGGTAAAATTTCCCCACTGTGCCCTTTAATTCAGTTCTATAATTTGCTTCAAGTGGCTCTGGGAATTGTTCTCAACTGTTTAGATTTTAGAGCAGAACAGTGGTGAGTACTGGCCCAGCTAAGTCCTCAGTTCATACTTGTGATGAGTCAGGATTCTTTTATATGTGTGTGTGTGTGTGTGTGTGTGTGTGTGTGTGTGTGTGTGTGTGTGTATGTATATATATATATAGTTTACTACCAAGTTGGTTTCCATATAACACCCAGTGGTCTTCCCCATAAGTGCCCCTCTCCATGACCATCACCCCCGTCCCCTTCCCTCCTCCCTCTCCAGCCCTCAGTTTGTTCTCAGCGTTCAAAAGTCTCCCATGATTTGCCTCACTCCCTCTCCCCAACTCTTTTCCCCCTGTTTCCCATTCCCATGGTCTCCCACTAGGTTTCTCCTATTAGACCTGTGAGGGACAACATATGGTATCTGTCCTCTGCCTGACTTATTTCACTTAGCATGACTCCCTCTAGGTCCATCCATTTTGCTACAAATGGCCAGATTTCATTTTTTCTCATTGCCATGTAGTATCCCATTGTATATATAAACCAGATCTTCTTAATCCATTTGTCTGTTGATGGACATTTAGGCTCTTTCCATGATTTGGCTATTGTTGAAAGTGCCACTATAAACATTGGGGTACATGTACTCCTATGCATCAGCACTTCTGTATCCCTTGGGTAAATCCTCAGCTGTGCTATTGCTGGGTCATAGGGGAGTTCTATTGATAGTTTTTTGAGGAACCTCCACACTGTTTTCCAGAGCAGCTGCATCAGTTTACATTCCCACCAAGAGTGAGGACGGTGCCCGTTTCTCCACATCCTCATGAGCATCTATAATCTCTTGATTTGTTCATTTTAGCCACTCTGACCAGTGTGAGGTGGTATCTCAGTGTGGTTTTGATTTGTATTTCCCTGATGCTGAGTGACACTGAGCATTATTTCCCTACAATGTGATGCCTACATGACAAAAAATACCTAAAATGTAGCTTTAGTTAATTGCAGGTTTTATTTTACTCTATGGAAAATGATCTTCATAATCTTCAAATAAGATTTTGTCTGTTTTTGTTGTTTTCTCTGAAGCAGTCTGAAATAGATCCTATCATGGAAAAGTCTCACTGAGATGCTGTTATAGGAATGAGGCTGGACTGCAGCTATCATTCTGGTTTGGGTGTGCCTTCCTGACAGTCCCTTCTTAAGTGGTAAATATACTCATGAAGAAAGGACTGTGAGCACTGAAATTACGAAATGAAATCACTGTCACCTAGTGACATCAAATAATTCAAAACAATTTATGGAGAGTATATTAAGTATTTCGGACAACTGAGGCCAAAAAAGGAAATGTTTATCAAGTTCTCCATTCAAACGTATTTCATCAGTATCTACCAAGTGCCAGAGAGTAGGCAGTGCCCTGTGCATCTCCCAGAAGGACAGCAATGAAGTTTAAAAATAAAGCATTCCTCCTCTTCAGGAACTATTTTCTTTCACATATGCTGTATCTTCCACTTCGCCTCTCACTTAACAGTTAGTAACTCACTCAACTCCTTCTACTTGAGCTTTCAGTCTTTTTTGGCCTGGTTTTTCTGATCCCAAATAATGAATGATCTAGAAGCTAACACACTGAACCCTTTTACATCGCAAAGCTCTCTGTAATGCAAATTATCACTCTGTACTTTAGCCATGTTGTGCACATGAGCTTCCAGAAGCGACCTGTCCAGTAACACAGCTAAGCACTCTACTCAGGAAGTAAGAAGGCATCTGGGAAGTGCTGAAAGAGACCCTGGATAATGGATGGCAGCAGGTGGGATGCTTCACGTCTTCCTAAGGGTGCTTATTCCTCACTGATCTCTTCCTTCCAGTTTGCTTTTGATAGATCTTTAGGATCAGATGGGTGATCTGGGGATCGATTCTCATGGAACTGAAGGTCAACATTTATTGGCACAGATTATTTTGTTGGACTGTGGGTGCATGATTCCTGAAAAACACTGGGTTCGAGTGTTTCCTATCAATTCTCAAGGTTCATTTCATTAGTATAGTTTTGATTATAAATAAATGTTTACTATAGTCTTTTGATCACAAAATGATCCCTCCCCCACCCTGCACTTTGTATCATGTTCCCAAATCAAATCTTCTAAATACTTCCTTTAATGAAGGCAAGAGGTAGTAACATTTTAGCTTTGGAAATTTGCATGTAAGTTACTTAAACATTGTAAATTTCTTCCCCTGTCCTTTAAATGCACCGTATAAATACTGCATTTGATCCTTAACTTACACTTCATCAATAATTCATTTCAAAAATATCCCTCCGTAAGACCATCAGTTGCTGAGGTGTTCAGTTTTCGGGGAAAGCACTTATTTACTGCATGAGCCCAGAAAGGCTGGTAAAGACTTGGCTAAAAGCTCGCATGGAGCAAATTATGGTAATTGTATTAATGCTCAAATCCACAAAGCTCTGCTCAAATCTGCTAAAAGGTTTTGCACTTTATTGCCCACATCTTGATGGGCAATGAGTCCACTGGAAATGTTTAACACTTCATAGGGAGGCTTCCCAGATTAATTTCTTATAGTTATAAGAATTACTGAAGAATGACTGGAGGTATCTTCCAGAGCAATCTTTCAAAGTCAAAACTGAGAGTTAAAAACCTCTTTACTATCTTCCACTTTTGATTCCAACTGAAACTACAAGTTCAAGTCACCAGAAATGAAAATCAAAGGAAATATCACATAATTAATTTTGATGAATGGGTAAGTTTTAATTCACGTATGGTAATATTCTGGTTAATGATATGTCTCCTTAGGACATCCATTAAAAATCCATTAACTTAACAGGCTAAATCTAATAAAGTTACTCTGGAAATTTTCTGCTAGATTAACATTATGGATTTTTAACGAATATTTCCTGTAGGTACTGCTCTATTAGCAAACTGAATATACTAATTAAACATGGGTTTTGTGTCAGGGTTGGAGGAGCACCAAAGCATTAAAATACACAAAAAATCAGAGTTGAAGTTAGACCCAAGTTCCCAAATCAGCAAATATCATTACAGCTTTTAAAAACAAAAAGGGCCAACCTACCAGGACAAGCCATTGCAATTTATCTACTTACAAATAGTAAAATGTATTCACTTACTAATCAAATAGTAATTAAGCTATGACCTTGTCCCATGCCGGGTGCCAGGACTGAGGACACAAAGGTAAATCAGTGAAAATCCTGAAATCGAGGACTCGCAGTCTAGCATGGAATCAAGGCACACCCAAGTAACCAATGTGTACTAGGGTAAGATATGGCCACTATATCTTGGGAATACTCAGAAGGAACAACCAAATTTTGGGGATGGTAGGGAGTAAAAGTAACTGAAGTTGAAATATGTGTTCCAATAAGATACTACCTCCTTCTGGGCCTCCCATTGGAAGGGTTTTGATCCTGACTTATCATTTATTGCTTCCGCACATGGTTAAATGAGATTATTTATCAAATTCTCATCTGCCCCCAAGTAAACATGATTTTTGTCGCTGGCTGTGAGAATTACATGCAACAAGGTATGGGAAAGCACACACAAATGTGCTTGAAATATGTAAGGGGAGGCAGGGCTGGTACTTATTTGATGGTTACTATTCATAGGCACACAATGACTATTAATTGGAAGTCAATATAGCAAAATGGTTAGAGCAGGATTTGGAATCATTCCAACGTGGGTCTGAATTCTGCTTCTACCGCTAGCAAACCACACAGCTGGCATTTGAACAACTTTCCCTTTTCTGACCCTCAGTTTCTGCAGCTGAGGAAGATAAAATACAACAACTCTGTTACACAGTTTTAAAAATTTAACAAGATAATGGTTGTAATACAATAGTATCATGTCTGGGAAGCAGTAAACTATTAGTGTTAATTGCTACCATTAACTCTGTCTTCACAGGTAACACTGGAGAGATACAGAAGGACATGTTACGAGACTGAGCTAAGTTCAAATCATCAGTGCCAGAATTAGAATTGCCCTGGCTCCCAGTTCAGTGTTCTGGACCCATCTTGCCTGTACCCCTCAATTAGAAGACAAGAGACCCTCCCCTAGTTCTCAGTCCTGATGGTTCTTCATCAAGGTGGCAAGCTCATGGGGGTGCCTCCAGAACAAAACACTGGGGCCTCGGGACTGGTGGCCCTGCTTTAGCTCTAATGACCAGTACACTAATATCCTGGGGCTCTGGGCTGATTTTTGTGTCCCCCCAATTCCTAAACTGAAGCCCTAATCCCCAATGTGACTACATCTGGTGATATGGTGTGTAGGAGGTAATGAAGGTAAAATGAGGTCAATGGGTGGGGTCACGACCCAGTAGGATTTGTGTCCTTAAGAAAAGAAACATCAGGGATCACTCTCTTGGGCACACTCTTTCTCTGCACATGTACAAAGATGAGGCCATGTGAGCACAGGTGAGAGGCAGCTGGCAACAAGCCATGAAAAGAGGCCTCAGCATTAAACATAACCTTGTTGGCATTTTGACTTTGGACTTCCCAGTCTCCAGCAGGGTGTGAAATACATTTCCGTTGCTCTAAGTCACTCAGCCTATGGTGTTCTGTTATAGCAGCCCCAGCAGGCTAGAACCCAGGACAGTTCTTTGCCACAGTTTTCTCAGAACCCCTGCCACCTGTCTGGGTCCCAACAACCTTCCTGTGTCTCACACATTCCATCAGCATCCATTTATCAGTATCGCCTGTGCCAAGACACTCAAGGGTAAGGCACAGTGGTCCCTGCCCTCTAGAAGCTTCCCGTTGAGCATCAGCTTCTGTGTGGCTGCCCATTCTCCCTAGTGAACAGGAAGCAGTGTCTAAAACCCCTGGCTGGTTGACAGGAACCCCGACACGCCACCCTCTAGCCAGCTCACTCAGCCCTCCACCATAAAAGACCGACCCTGTTCCCCATTACTCTCCAAGCTGCTGCCTTCAAATGGCCTGGCGACCCAGAATTTTCAAGCCAACTATCATATTAATCATAGTAATACTTAAAATATGAAGACTGTTTTACATTCTCTGAAATTATACTCCCGTTAGCAACTGAGATTCCATCACACCCTACTCCCATCCAGGTATGAATACGTGTTCCAGTCTAGCTGATGTTCGCTTTGGGTGCTAAATATTGGGACTGCTACCCAATCCCTCTGGAGGCCACCATTTACCCACACCCATTGCCTCCATCTATCTCAATAAGCAGTCTGCTTTGGTAGGAAAGTGCGGAGTTAGAGATCATACTTCTAATATTGACTTGGCAACTTAATAGTGGACAAGGAACCAAATCTCAGTCTTCCCTTCCATAAACTGGGAATAGCTAGCTACACTAACAGGTTTGTGAGGGCCAAATGAGACAAGGACTCAGAATGTAGCTGATGAAGGAGAAAGCTGCCTTACTGTATTCCTCTTGGTCCTGAGCTCTTCCCCTTCTCTACCAGCTCAGACCCAGAGATGGTTTCAACCGAGCCAAAGAAATTCCAGAATGGCTCTTTGTGCTTACTGCTCTGTTCTTTTCCCCCAGACGTAGCAATGTGGAGTTGAACAGACCACAGACCTCCAAGGTATCCTATCTACAATATAGTAGTGTAGGGGCTACCTGAGTCTCTCATGTTTCTATCCCTGAACTTTAAGAGATGGGTCACGAGGACTCCCACAGAGAAAGGTGAACTGGAATACCTATTGCACGACTCAGTTATCAAGGGCAGTCAGAAGGTGTAGCAGACGCTAGATTTTTCCCAATATTCCATAGCACAACTCTCAAGGTTTAGCTGGTCATGAGCATGGACACATGGTTACATGGGCACACAGCTGCCCGGCCAATGACCACATTTCCCAGCCACCCCTTGGCAGCCTAGCTGGGGCTTATGAACAAGTGCTGGTCAGTGGGATGCGATCAGAAATGACGTGGCTCATTTCCAGGTTATGCACGCTCCAGAAGAACATAGATGGATTTCTCTGGTCCTTTTCACTCTTCCCATTCACTGGCTGGGAACTGATGAGAACTGGAGCAACTACAGTCGGAGGTCATGTTGTGACAACGGCAGATCTGGCCTGACAGTCACTTTCCTCTATTCTATCACATTAAATGGGAATTACCTTCCATCTTGTTTAGCCCACTGTACTTTTTGCTTTTATCGTTGCAACATCTTAGCCTAAGTATTCAAGAATACCAAAGGATTTCTCTTTAATTAGGAATAACTGCTTACCTGATGATAGCTTACTAGAACTGTTAAGTAATAACTAGGGAAATAAACAAGTCTCTGTGAAATGAACAAGCAAACTTTAAACTTTCAAATGCCAGCTACTGTGATATGTACCTAGCATCTAAATTCTTTCACCAAGTATACCCCTACCAGTCACCCATGCCTTCAATACCTACTCATTGCCACGTAAATCTGGAAATCTCTATGGCCTCAGACAGGAACCACTGGCTCATGTTCTAGTTTGTTTTGTTCCTGTTTTTTCTAATTTTGATATCTCCAATTTTTTTTTTCTGTTTGTGGCCTCACATGATTCCTTGAACCTAATTCACAAAACATTTTCCTAGTACCGATGGAAAAGAGTTTATATGTACCCCCTTGATTATGCTGTTCCCAGCTACTCCATGTCAATGTCTTCCTCCATCTAGCCCGATGCCTACAATTCTGTACTTCAGGACAGAATCCCAGACCGTATCTCCACTCAGCTCCTATGAGTCCCAACACAAGGGCCCACTAGTCGTCATCTACCCACAGATGTGTTCCTCTTAGAAAAACAGGGCTGAGTTTTGCATTTCAATTCATAGAAAAACAAACCAAAAAACCAATATCCTCATATATACATATACATAATCACTCTTGAGATGTTTTCATTTTGGTTTGCTTTTACCTATTTTGCTGTAATTGTCCGCAACAAGATCTTCCAAGCCGATCATCTTCCAGAAACTGTCATCCCAGCCTTTCTCTGCCGAGTACGTCCATTTGCACACCAGGGAGCAGAGAGACCTAAGAAAATGGGAGAGAGGTAGAACCAATAATATAAGTCAGGCTTCCTTTATATTTCGTGAAATACCTACCCGGATATCTGAAGTAGCATTAAGGAAGTAGAATAAGCCAAAGAAATTACACATCCCTGTTCAGATTCAACATCTCCATTTCTTTTTTTAATTATTATTTTTTTTAATTTTATTTTATTTGTATTTTATAGTTTATTGTCAAGTTGGTTTCCATATAACACTCAGTGCTCATCCCAACAAGTGCCCTCCTCCATGTCCATTACCCCCTTCTCCTTTCCCCCCTCCCCCATCAACCCTCAGTTTGTTCTCAGTATTTAAGTCTCTCATGGTTTGCCTCCCTCCCTCTCTCCAACTATTTTTCCCCTTTCCCTCCCCCATGGTCCTCTGTTAAGTTTCTCCTGTTCCACCTATGAGTGCAAGCATATGGTATCTGTCCTTCTCTCCCTGACTTATTTCACTTAGCATGACACCCTCGAGATCCATCCACATTGCTACAAATGGTCAGATTTCATTCTTTCTCATTGCCATATATTCCATATATTGCCATGTATTCTCATTGCCATGTATTCCATTGTATATTTAAACCACATCTTCTTGATCCATTCGTCAGGTGATGGACATTTAGGCTCCTTCCATGTTTTGGCTATTGTTGAAAGTGCTGCTATGAACATTGGGGTACATGTGCTCCTATGCATCAGCACTTCTGTATCCCTTGGGTAAATCCTCAGCAGTGCTATTGCTGGGTCATAGGGGAGTTCTATGGATAGTTTTTTGAGGAACCTCCACACTGTTTTCCAGAGTGGCTGCATCAGTTTACATTCCCACCAAGAGTGAGGAGGGTGCCTGTCTCTCCACACCCTTGCCAGCATCTATAGTCTCCTGTTTTGTTCCTTTTAGCCACTCTGACAGGTGTGAGGTGGTATCTCAGTGTGGTTTTGATTTGTATTTCCCTGATGATGAGTGACACTGAGCATTCAACATCTCCATTTCTACCTGGCCACGGGTTGGTGACTGTGGTTCTGAGGGATGAGTAAATGGGTGTCCTACTGTTTTGTGTATGTTCAAAATTCTGTAATAAAAAAATGTAAAAAAAAAATCAAAATGGTGCCTGGTTTACATATAGTTGCTCCAGTCTAAAGCAGTATTTAGTAGAAGGAAGACCTGAATGCTGGAACGTATTTTCCTCTTCCGCATCATTTCTCCTACATTCAGCCTTATGTATTTTACATTCCAGTAATAACAAATCATTTGCAATTCTCTGGGGGGAAGAAACCATATTCTTGCCCATTTCTATGTCTTTGCCCTATTCCTACTTGTTTGGAAAACTCTTCCCAGTGTCTTCACCCTAATAAGTGAGTCCCCAGTTCTGGGAATAGGTGCTTCTCCTCTGAGCCCCTAGGATGCAAAACATACGTCTATCATTGCCCTTAACATGCTGTGTAATTAACTGCTCCTTTACATACTTTCCCAAGAGTGCTATTGCCTTCCAACCCATGCTTCATAATGTGCCCACGGCAAACCTTATAAAATGAAATCTGATTATATCAATCCCTGATTAAAACTCTTCAATGGCTTCTCACTGTCTTCAGGAAAAAGTCCAGTCCCGTAGCTGGGCTTAAAATGTCTTTCGTAATATGACTGTGCCAACTTTCAGATTCCCGTCTGGCCATTCCCACCCCTGCTTTCTTCTTTCTCCAGTGTGGAATTATCTGAAGTCTCCCTTAAGCAGGCCTGATGCCTCACTTCCCTGTGCACTGAAACCCTTCATTCTGCCTGCAGTGTTCCTCATTGTTACGTATTTGCTAGTTAGTGTGCATGACTTAGCTGAGACTATCTCTTTTCATGAAGCCCCAGCGAAGGGCAAGCTGAGGCCAAAGCCTCTTCTCTAAGCTTCAACCTGGACATACCCTTAACATTTACCACGGCAACTGTCTGTCCACTCATTTCCCTATCCTCCCACTAACTGTAGCTAAGCCTCCAGAGCCAAACCAGCCCTGCCCAGCTCTACCTCCAGTACTCAGTCCACATTCAGCCAAAATGCATACTGACTGAATGGCAGCAACCAACAACCGAATGTGGTCCGTCCACCTCAACCAGAGGTAAGTGATAAACTTGGTGAGCGCACACAGTTTTAAGGATAAACCTATCTCTTAGAGTCAATAGTCTAGAAGCATCTCATTTAGTCATTTATCCTGATTCACTCATTCACTTACCTACTCAGTAAGTATTTAGTATTCAGTTACTATGCCCCTGGCACTATGTGATGCCCTGGGGAACTGGTATTATGCAAAGGAGTTGGTCCTCTGCCTAAAGAGTAGTTGACAGACAATCTGGGGGACACAGAAATCAATAAATCACACCTCAAATCACATACTAACTAATTTCTAAAGGAAGGAGAGAGAAAAATGAAAACCTTTAGCAAGGGAATCTGATATAACCCCGTAGGAGGAAAGGGGAGAAAGTATCAAGCAAGAAGGGCTCCACAGAGGAGGTGACATTTTGTGAGATCTAAATGTCTTTTAAAAGCAAATGCAGGGGTGCCTGGGTGGCTCAGTCAGCTAAGCGTCCAGCTTCAGCTCAGGTCTTGATCTCATGGTTCATGGGTTCGAGCCCCGCATCAGGCTCTGTGCTGACAGCTAGCTCAGAGCCTGGAGCCTATCCTTGGATTCTGTGTCTCCTTCTCTTTCTGACCCTCCCCTGCTCACACTGTCTCTCTCTCTCAAAAACAAATTAAAACATTAGCATTTTTTTTAAAAAGAAAGCAAATGCATGTTATTTATCATTAAGGACTTTTCCAGAGGTGACCGAGATGCAGAATACCTCGAACTCAGGAGGGTATGTGGGACAGATATACTAAAGGAGCGCTAGCATCAAAAGAAATGTAATACACATGTGCTAAATCCTTTACCTTATAAAAGACAATTCTTAAAATCTAAGGTATCAGGAAGATAGTCACCTATGTAGCACATTCTGAAGAACATAAAATAGATCAAATCCTCTTGGTGCAAAGCTGAAATTCCAACTTTTTGGAAGCTCTGATGGCTCAAAGCTATGGAAGAGAAGGCAGTGTGGACGGATTATTTCTAATGATCTAGCCACACAGAACAACACCTCACTCTTTAAATACCCCAGTCATTTGCAGAATTCTATACCTCTGCTCTCAATGTTCCTTCTGCCTTACTTACTTATTGCTCCTTCCACTCATTCTTGACTACTTGGCAAACTCCCATTCCTTCTTATGGTCCAGCTCCTAATGGCACCCCTCCCCTCCCACCACCTCCAAGCTCCCTCTTCTGAGGTAGTATTCTAAGGTGGTAATATTGCCTTCTAGTTCTTAACAGTGGTGGCAGGTTGGGGTCGCGGCCGGAAGGGTCCAACCCTCCACTTATGGTCATCTCTTGCCATGTCATTTGTAGCTGCCCCGCCCCCTCTGGTCCCCACTCTGTGCACAGAGCCTCCTTTCCTGTCTCTAGACTTTGGATTCTGTCACATGGCTGGATTTGGCCAAAAGAATAAGTCAGGAGGACTGCATTCTGGCTTCAAGCCCAAGCTTCGAAAGGCATTCTGTGTCTTGGTTGGCTGTCCTGAGCCTCGCGCACAGCCCTAAGAAAATCTCATGGGGCCAGCACACTGGTGCAAGGAGTAGGAGACATATGTCCAGCAGAGCAATGACCACCAGGCCGAGCCTGGATCACACATCCCCAGGCCAGACCTGATGCAGTAAATTCAGCTAACACTAGAAGAATCATCCCGCAGAGCACAGCCTAAATGAGCAACACCATGAGCCAAATAAAGGATTCCTGTGTTAAACCACTGGCGCTGGCTGTGGTTTGTAAGGAAGCAACAGTTAAATAACTCAACACTTTAAGGCTCAACTATGTTATTCCAAGCAGATTTTCCCCCCATAAAGGCCAAGGAGAGGGATGTCTGGGTCCTCAAGTCCTCAAGCCTCAAGTCAAGTTAGAATAAGTGCTTTGAGGGAAAATGACTGAGCCCAGGAGGCAGGGAGTTTCAAGGCTGCCTATGCCTTGGGCAACTCTACAGTCCTTCTTCAGGATTATTCAAACACTCAGGGTCTATTTCATTTGAATCTGTTTAAATCAACTCCTAGGTGATAGGAATGTGTAAAAGCAGCAGTGGGGGTGCCTGGGTAGCTCAGATGGGTAAGCATCTGCCTCTAGATCTTGGCTCAGGTCATGATCTCACAGTTCTGGAGTTTGAGCCCTACACTGGGCTACAGTTGGAGCCTGCCTGGGATTCTCTCTCTCTCTCTCTCTCTCTCTCTCTCTCTCTCTCTCACTCCCTCCCCCAATCACTCACATGCTCTCGCTCTCACTCTTGCTGTCTCAGAACAAATAAACTTTAAAAAAGTTTTTTTAAAGACATCAAAAACAAATCAATGAACAAAAGCAGAACTGGCAAAATGTAGAGAATGTCTGAGGCTTCCAGCTCTCCAGAAATCTCCAGGAGGTGGAGTGAGTAAAGACAAGGTAACAGTCGCAGAACAGAAGGCGAGGCCTTTACAAAGACCCAGGTTTGTCATTCCCTGAGGCATGTGTGAGCAGCCAGCAACTCCCAGAATAGCTATTCCCCATCAGGCAAGCTGACCGAGCAGCCCACTGGGGGTGGAGGGTGTAATTTGTAGGATCAGAATCACAGAGAGGGGAGAAAGGCTGGGGCTACACTAGCAGGCTTGGTTGCTTCAAAAATGGGCAGCCAGGGAAGACTGTTGTCCCCAGGGCGAGGGGCCAGAATCCCGGGGCAGAAACTACTGGACCTTCACTGCTGTCAGATTTGTTAATGCTAAAGAGACTGTCAAATCCTATATGCAGGTCAAAAGGACAGCAATCAAGGAGCAGGCAGTACAAAAACCATACCTAACTTAGGGCACCAGGGGATGTGAGAGGGAGCCTCAGACAACATGTATTGGAGGGCAGGTATCTCTGAAAAGAAAATGGTAAAACGCCTGGGACTCGATGTCAATAATGGAAGCAGCAGGAGTACAGAAGGTGGTGAGAAAGTCTTTCTGAACGAGAACCACTGATTTTAAGTTTTAAATGTTAAAAATTTCTGCAGAGAACTAAAAAGAAAATCACTGGCACCGTTGAAGATCATATTAATGATGGGGAAGACCAACATCTCCACTACCCAGGGCAAAGGCACGAAGAGGGAAATAATGAAGGAGGAAAGAAGAGACGTGGAGAGCAGATCTAGTCACGTAATATGAGAATTACTGTAATTCCACATGGGATTTTTTTTTTTAAGGAGAAAAGGAAAACCAAGGGGAAAAAAAAGAGATGAAAGAGATGCTATAATTAAACGAATACACTACTAGATCTTTTTTTCATTGTTATTATACTGTGCTGAAGCAAGATGTAAGCCCACAGATTAAAATGCTCATTAAGTCCAGGAAGTGAATCCAGGAAATTCTTGAATTTCAAGCATCAACAGAAAATTATAGCAGCTTCCAGACAGAAAGAGCAAGTTCCTTACAAAGGCAAGAGATTCAGCAGCCAAGGAATTCCCATCTACACCTCTGGAATGTAGAACACAGTGGAACAGTGTACAGACTATGAGGAAAAATGATCCAAAAATCCTATGCCCAGACATAATATTATTCAGCTGTCAAGGGAAAAGAAAAACATTTTCAACATGTAAGGATTAAAAAAGCAAACTTCCCATATCCGTGCTCTGAAGACAACACTGGAGAATGAACTGACCAAAAAGACAAGTGATTCAACAGAAGGGAAATCAGAGACTAGAGGAACCAGGGGTGGCGAGCGGATGTTCACCCTCTCTCCATATGCGTGTGTGCATGCTTACATATGCACACGGGTATGTGTGCGCACACATACAGATATGTACATACACACACGTTTAAACCTCCATAGATGATGATAAACCATGTAAACAGGAATCTGTAATATTAAGTTCTCCTGAAACACCTTCTTGCTATATTAGAAGGAAAAATCTATTAATGGCCCAGAAGTGAAAATATTGTTACCAAAATCTCAGAGTCAAAAATTGAAGAAGGGGTAAATATACACACATATGCATACAGGAAAAGTGTGCATATGTGTGTATACGTATGTTTGGGCAGAACATAAGTTTATTAATGTTCAGGATGAGAAGGCAATTTCTAACAGAATCACAAAGCTTAGTAGAACTCTCAAAATAACAAGGAATTAAAAAGGAATAAAGAGAATGTTATTAAGTCAGTGAAACCAAACTAAATCAATCAAAAAGGAAAGCAAAAGAGGGTAATGTACTATAAATAGAAAATAAAAATAACATAGAAAAAAATAGAATTTCTTATTACAGTTAATTATAACATATGTGAATGGGCTGAATTCCACAATTGGTTAAAAGTAATATCCACACTGGGGTTAAAATTGAGTAATATCTGGTTTACAATACAGTTTTTTAAATATGAGTAAAGGGTTTTTTATAAAAAGGTCCACAAAGAAGTAACAAATACAAGTTTTTAGTATGACAATATAAATATCAGACAAAGGAGAATCCATGATCAAAAATAGCAGCCAAGAGTAAGAAACATTCTATAATGACAAATGCTCAACCAAAGAATATTACCATTCATTAAATTTTATGAACTGAACAATATAATGTAAAATCTATAAAACAAGGGTTCCTAGATTTAAAAAAAGAAAAACAAAGGCCCTTGATGGGGCTCCTGGGTGGCTCAGGTGGTTAAGCACCCTTCACTACAGGTCATGATCTCACAGTTTGTGGGTTCCAGCCCCACATAGACAGAGGTCTCTCAGTGCAGAGGTTGCTTCAGATACTCTGTGTCCCCCTCTCTCTACCCCTTTCCTACTTGCACTCTCTCTCTCAAAAATAAACACTTAAAAAAATGAAATGAAGAATGTCTAAAAATTAATAACCTAAGCAGCCAACTTAGGAAATCATGAAAAACATAGATTAAATTGAAAAAAAGTCAAAAGAAATAGTAAAGAAAAAAGAATATGAAAGACATAAAATAATAAAATTCAGACAATCACAAGAGCCAAAATATGGCTCTACGAAAAGGCAATACAAACAAATTAAAAAATAATAATAAAATCTCTGGTAAAAGTGAGGAAAGAAAAAGAAGAGTAGGAAAAAAATAACAAATATCATGAATGAAAATAAGAGACATACTTACAGATAAAGCAGACATTAATAGAAAAGAGATTAAGTAAATAACATTACTCTAATAAATTTGAAAATTTAGATGGAATAAAAGATTTATTAAATAAAGAGTATTTACCAAAACTGACTCAAGAAAACATATGAAACCTTAGCAAACTACTATTTAAAAAATGAGCCAATAGGTAAAAATTATCCTTCAAATAAAACTTCAGCCCAAATGGCCACCCTAGAAAGTTTAACAAATGTTCAAGGAACAAAGTACTCCAAATTATTTCAGAGTTTAGAAAACAAAAAAGCACTCCCCAAGTTATTTATGAAGCTAAGATAACTATATTGCAAAGCCAAATAGAGACAGCATGAAAAACAAAAATCTGAGGCCACTCTCACATTATGAAGGGGAACATAAACTTTCTAAGCAAGGCATGACCAAATTTTATAGAAAAATGAGAAAAAATACATCATGAATAATACTCCAAAACAGTTTAACAAAAGAAGATCTATGAATGTATTTTGCCATTTTTTTTAATTAAAGGAGAGAAAACTGATTAACTCCTATAGAAGAATAAAAAATTTTTAATGAAGTTAAAGGTCACATCAAGATAGAAACTTAAGTAACATCAATAGAAGCTTCTGCTTCTGACCAAGATGGAGTAACAGAGACTGGGTTTTACCTCCCCACGCCCACTCCCCTCCTCTCCCCGCCCCCTGCCCCGCCTTAAGAAACTAGAAAAGTGGTGGGGACTGGGGTGGGGGGCGGATCATGACACAACTGCTCTCAGATCTTGAACAACAGGCAGCACAGAAGTATCCCTGAGAGAAAGACACAAATGAGGTGAGCCCTAAGATTGCTCTGGCTCTCGGCCAGGAAGCCCATGCCCAACCACAAAGCAGAGAGAAGGATGCCAAGGAAAATAAGTCAGGTTCGTGAAACTGAGAAGACTGGGATCAGAATTCAAGGAATGTGATGTGGCCATAAGCTGTGCTGGCACAGATTTCCAAAGAGGAGGCAGCCATGCAGGAAGAGGGTCCTGAGTCCCAGGAGAGCTCTAGGGAGATGCAGATCACACACACACATGCGCCGGGAGATCTGGTGAGAGGGACAGGAAATCTGTGAGCTGAGCAGGCCTCAGGCTCACAGTGAGATGGGAACCCTCTGAGTTACTACACTTAGAGTGCACCATCCTCACTGAGCCCTTGGGACATTCAGTGGAAACCCCCAAAGAATGCCTTCTAAGGCATCTAAGTATAAGTGAGCCTTCCTGCGTAAAAGTTACAGTAAACCTGCACTAACAAAGTTTAGAAATAAGTTTCCAAAAAATAAACGTAAGTACATGAACAGCCTATCAGAAAAAGTAACAACAGTCCTTTAAAAAAAAAAAAATGACAACCAAACCCAGACACCGAGTAACAGAAAATCGACAACATCAGCATCCAATAAAAAATATTTGAAAAAACAACGGACAAATGTTTTCCTCGATTTGATAAAAGCTACCAGCCCACAGAGACACACTCACTGAAAAAGAAACCAAAGCAAGATAAACACAAAGGAAACCACATCAAGACATATTATATCATCAAATTATTTTTTTTTAATGATGATCCTGAAAATGGCTAGAGGAAAGACAGGTAACAGAGGAATAGCCCTAAAAAGGCAGAGATTTTTTACCAGAAATAATGCAACTCAGAAGAAAGTGGAATGACATCATCAGAGTACTGAAAATTTTTAAAAAGAAAAAAAAATAAAATTAGAATTCCATATTCAGAAAACAAGACCTTCAGGGGAGTCTGGGTGGCTAAGTCAGTTAAACATCTGACTCTTGATCTTGGCTCAGGTCATGATCTCATGGTTCATGGGATCGAGTCCCCATCAGCACAGAGGCTGCTTTAGATTATCTGCCCCACCACCCCAACACAAACACACTTTCAAAATAAATAAATAAACTTAAAAAAAAGATCTTTACACAAGTATTATGAAATATAGGCTTTTTCAAACAAACAAAAACAGAGAATTCATTGCCAAGAAAACTGCACTGCAAAAAATGTTTAAGGCAGTTCTTTGGGGAGGAGGAAGATGACATTAAATGGAAATGTTCACTGATAAATGAATGTTAATTGAAAGTAATAAAAAGTATCACAATCAGTAAATAAATATGTGGGTAGATACAAAGGGCAGTTTTTCATTTTTAAATTTCTTTAAAAGATAATTGACTTTGTCTTCATCTTTAAAATATAAATTAGGAAAAAAATCATTGTTCTGCAGGGCTTATATCCAATATATGTACCAATAAAACATGACAATAATAGCACAAATGATAGGGAGATATGAAAGATACTACATATGATGAAGTATAAAATTATTTTAAGGTGAACTGTGATAAGTTAAAGGTGCCTATTATAAATCCTAGAGGAACCAGTAAAAACAGAGATAAAATTAAAACACCAATTTGGGAGAGAAAAAGGAATACTTAAAATATTTTAATAATCTATAAGAAGGTAGGAAGAGGAGGAAATTACATAGAATACACGGAGCAAATTAAAGGCAAATGGCAAGATGGTAGATTGAAACCTAGCCTAAAATCTCTATGGAGAAGGTAAAAAACTTCAGAGTGGATAAAAATAAAAAATACAATCCAACTCTACGCTGTCTGTAAGAAACTTATTTTAAATATAAAGATGCAAGATAGGTCCAAGAGTGGAAGGACAGAAAAAGATACGCCATGCACACACTCATAACCAACAAGTTCAGGGGCTACATTAGTACGCAGAAGTAAACATCAGAAGAAGAAATATTACCAGGAAAAAGAGGTCCATTATATAAGGATAAAAGGGTCAATTCACCAAGGGGACTAGTGGGTTAAAAAGAAATTGTAATTGAATGGCAACCTGAACTTAGCTGAAGTTACATTTCTTTCTTCGTTGTGGTAGCTCAGAACTAAAAAGCAATACAAAGCTGTACACAAAATTGAGGATTCAGGACAGAGTAATTGGATGTGATCACCTGAGGTCGTCTGTTTTTTACACAGGTTTGCCTAAAACTTCGCAGTCTCTGGGGCCCATGTTGATTAAAAGGCCTGACAGGCTGGAGTGGTCTAGAACTCTGGGCTTGTTGTATTTTATGCTATTTTTTAACACTTTATTTAATTTTGAAAGAGAGAGAGAGAGAGAGAGCAGAGGAGGGGCAAAGAGAGAGAGAGAGAGACACGGAATCAGCAGGCTCCAGGCTCTGAGCTGTCAGCACAGAGCCTGATGCAGAGCACGAACTTATGAACTGAGCCAAAGTCAGCCGCCTAACCAACTGAGCCACTTGGGTATCCCTATTTTATACTATTGTAGGTTAAGAGCATGTATGAGTGGAGAAGGTCAGGAGGTACTAAAGCATCTACCTCCTTATGATAAAAGCATGTTACTCTGTTTCATTTCCTGATGCTCTGTCCAGCCTTTCCAGAATTTCAGTTCCTCATATCTGGCCATGACCTCCCACAGCAGGGACCACATGTACCTTATACATCATCCATTCCCCAGCACAAGGCACAGTGCCTCTCTGGCAAATTTTAGAGTTCAATCGTGTTTATTGAGGTAATGTATGAGAACCTTGGATGTCAGTTACAAGAGAAAGCGGTCCCTAATCAGTTTTTAATTGTTTCTATTATATGGTCCAGATCTTCAGCAAGTGCTCTCTGTGCAGACTCTTCTATAGAAGAAAAAAAACACTAGATTTTTGATCCCTGGAGCGACCAAAAGCAGCAGCCAAACACTGTGTCCCTTGTGCAAGCCAGTCACCTTATGAAAATGCATTTCAGCTGCCTCACATACCTCCCTCCCATTGCCTACTTCCCCAGACTCCAAAACATGCCAAATCACTAACACATCTTCTTTTCTTGAAAAAATCAAAAACAAAAAGACCCTTCCTGTTAAAGATACCAGAGTGACTACACACATTGACTCTGCGCCCTTTAAAAATTCCAATAAAATGGCAGTACAAGAATGTTTCAAAAAAGGCAAAAACCCGCAATGACAAAGATAAGACACGAGAGCACACTCACAGAAATCTGAAAGGCAGAAAACACAGATGGAGGCCCTTGGGAGACTCAGAAAGATAAAACCTAAGCAGCAGGTGAAAAACCCAGAGGCACAATAATTTCCCTGTAGAGACCCAGAAAAAGTCCAGGATTCAGTGGCACCAGGTGCTTCCAAAAGTGGGAATAAAAGTGGGGCTAAAAACAGCAAGGGGGCTCAAAGCTGCATAGGAAGAAATTAGAACCCCATGTGCCCTCACCATGAGCGCCCAGGGTACTCTTTCTTCTGCACCGTGAAAGACAGAGATTTACTTGAGACTGAGCAGGGTAGAGGCTCAGCTACAACTGAAGCAGGGGCGTCTTGACAAGAACAGAGAGACAAAGTAAGGAGACGCCTTTCTGCAAGTCTGCCCTCAAGATCCTTTCCCCAGCTCAAGGCCCGGAGCTCTAGCTGCCAGGTTTATACCCTGAAGATTTGTTTATGGGGAATCTGAGCAGACAAGAGGAGGGACCTAAGGCTGGTTAGGAGGACGTTCTCAGAAAAAATAAGACACTCTAGAGCTAGGAGGATTAAAATGGAAGAATATAAGTAAGGCCCATTTTTGATGGTGAACAGTGATCACTGACACCATCATCATTATCATTATCGTAATAAAACACACAGATTCAGAAACTGTTCACTGTGCGTCCACTGTGTATATATCAGAGCGTTTCTAGGTGTCCCTTCTCCTGAGACCACGAAGAAGCCTCTGCCAGCACAAGAACTTTTGACTTTCCTGCTTTTACCCAGAGCAAGGCACACATCAAAAGCACACTGCCTGCTGGGTTCCAGGGGCCTGATCATTATCATGCATTTCTCAACAAGATTTTATAAAAATGAAGCCAATACTGCTGCATTATTTATATGCAGTTCACTGTATTGACATGGCCAGGCCCCTACTTTCAAGGGAAGTCTTTTGTTCTCTGCTTGGGGAAGGCAGAACCTGGAGAGTGTCAATCGAACAAGCTGGCGAGTAACAGAATAATTAGAGTCCAAGAGTGGGGATAAATTACCAAGCTGTTCCTGGCTGCAGCCTTCAGTACATCACAGGCCTGGGATGGCTCTGTTTTTCTAAGCCATATAACAGACTGAATCGCCAGCACTGAAGACGGAGCTCAGGGGGAGAGATGACTGGGGCGAGATTGCTAGTTGTAGCAACAAAGACATCAAGAGGGTCTTATTTCTAAAGAAATACCACTGCACCAATTGGAGCTGCTTCTGTGAAAGACCTGTCAGATTTCAGACTTGTTACTATTGGCTCTGTACTTCATCAAGACTTGCCGACAGGTCCGTGACAGACCGAAATAATATATGCAATGATGCAACGCAGGGCAACATTACATTGCCTTTTCAGTGAGACTTGCCGATAACATGGCTGGAACATGGCTGTGACAATTTGGGGACCATGAAAGAACTGAATAAATAAGCTCAGGGAGTTTTCCCATGCCCCCATGAAAAAAGAGATCTAAGAGTCAGAAAACAAAAGACCCTAAAGTCCCTGCCAAAACATTCCAAGATCTTGGGGAAGCCCTTGGAATCATGGATTTGGATTTAACTCCTAAAGAATAAGGATGATAAAGAACAGAGGCAAAATGAGAGGTGGGGGAAGAAAGGGGGGGAAGGGAAGGAAACCAGGGGCAATTCATCAGTCTCTGCTACTGGCCAAGCACTGTGCCCAGTACTTTAATGCTGCGTGTTGCAACTGTTCCCACAACAAAACGATAAGTATGCTACTGGTATCCCCATTCAACAGAGAAGGACACTGAGGCTCTGAAAGGTTGGGTAACTTATCTGAAGTCATACCACTAGGAAAGGGCAAGGCAGAAATTCAAATCCTGGTCTGATCAATTAAAAGTCTACACTTGTTAAATATTCAGGCCCATTCAAGAAAAGATATTTACAAATCAATTAGAGCATGAAAAGAGTGTAATAAATTTGAGATATTTGATTTCTCTATGTTTTACCTTGTCTGTTACCTCTTTTCTTTAATAAAGGAAAAATATGAGAATAAAAACAGATGAAGAAACATGCAGAGATCCAGGGAGCAAGCAAGTAGCTGCCTTAGGTTGTCTGTGAAGATGTCCTGGTAAAACTTAACATGTTCAGGAGATGCATTCCACAGGCCAGGACACAGGGACAATGATGAGATGCTCCCTCATGATGCAAAACTGAACCCTGCTTTCAAGAGTTCAAGCTGTGAAGTCAACCCACAATGAGTAAGAGCAGAAACTGAAAATCATCTTGAGAAGACACAATGGCTTCGAGGACTCTGAGTTCCCAGTGAGCCAATCGAAGGCATTAAGATGGCTAAAGAAAGAATACGTCAATCTGATGGATGGTTAGCCTGCATGGAGCAAAAGAGACAGGAGCCAGGCAAGTGTCAGTGGGGAGAGGGAACAGACAGACATGTGTTTTTCAAAACTTCCAAGATACCTTGTCTCTAAGAAAAGGAGGGAAAGCAAAAGAACTGGCCAATGAAATAGGAAAGGAAAAGAAACAGAGAAAAACAGTCTTAAAACTAGATTCTAGAGGGATGAATAGGTAGAGCAGAGAGGATTCTTAGCAATGAAACTATATGACACTATAATGGTGGATACATGTCATACATTTGTCCAAACCCATAGAGTGACCAACACGAAGGGTGAACAGTAACATAAACCATGGACTTTGGGTGATTATGGTGTGTCAACATAGGTTCAACTGTAATAACTTCACTACTCCTGTGGGGGATGTTGATAATGGGGGAGGCAACACATGTGTGAGGGCATGGGGTAGATGGGAAATCACTGTACCTTCCGCTCAATTTTGCTGTGAACCTAAAACTGCTCTAAAAAAATGAAGTCGATTCACCTCACACCAGTCAGAATGGCTAACATTAACAACTCAGGCAACAACAATGTTGGCGAGGATGTGGAGAAAAAGAATCTCTTTTGCACTGCTGGTGGGAATGCAAACTGGTGCAGCCACTCTGGAAAACGGTATGGAGGTTCCTTAAAAAGTTAAAAATAGAACTAAAATAGCACTACTAGAGATGCAGGTATGCTGTTTTGAAGGGGCACATGCACCCCATTATTGACAAAAGCCAAACTATGGAAAGAGTGGAAATGTCCATCGACAGATGAATGGATAAAAAAGATATGACAGACAGACAGACAGACAGACACAGACACACACACACACACACACACACACACACACACACACACACACAATGGAGTATTATTTGGCAATCAAAAAGAATGAAATCTTGCCATTTATGACAACGTAGATGAAACTAGAGTGTATCATGCTAAGCGAAATTAGTCAGAGAAACACAAATATGACTTCACTCATGTGGAGTTTAAGATACAAAATAGATAAACATAAAGAAAGGGAAGTAAAAATAAAATAAAAACAGGAAGGGGGACAAAGTATACGAGGCTCTTAAATACAGAGAACAAACTGAGGGATGCTGGAGGGATTGTAGGGGGGGATCAGCTAAATAGGTAAGGGGCATTAAAGAATACACTTGTTGGGTGAGCATTTGGTGTTATACATAGGAGATGAATCACTGGAATTTTTCTTGAAATCATTATTGCACTATATGCTAACTAACTTGGATGTAAATAAATAAGTAACTAAATAAATATGGGAAAAAATAAAGTCTATTGAAAACAACAACCAACCAACCAACCTGTCTCATTTCTCAATGTCCTTCAAGGATCAAGATCCAGAAACTGGCAGAAACAGTGTATCTGCACTTCAGGAAGATAGTCAGGCTTGCTATTAATGTCAAGAAGATGGCAATTTTGTGACTTAATTAACCATCTAAGACACTCATAGTAAACATCATCTCTCTGGCCTCAAGGGATTCAGTCTCTTAGGAGGAGAAGAGCACCTATGATCACCCATTAACATAGGCTAACAGTTAGCTTCAGAGCGCATGTCCTTAACTACTATACACACTGCCTCGAGGCCCATACCCTGGCATGATATCGGAATTTCACAGGTGAGATACAACATGTTTAAGAGGAACACCAGGGGCGCTTGGGGGGCTCAGTCAGTTAAGACTCTCAATTTTGGCTCAGGACATGATCTCACGGTTCATAAGAACGAGCCCCACATTGGGCTCCACACTGTCAGGCCAAGATTCTCTCTCTCCCTCTCTCTCCCACTCCTTACTCCCTCTCATTCAAATTAAATAAATAAACTTAAAAAACAACAATAACAACAACAAAGACCAACACCAGAGAAAGAGAGCAACTCCTTTTGGGAATATCAGGAGGCTTCCCTTAGGAGAAGAAGTTTGAATTGTGAGTCATGAAAGACGAGCAGGAGTTCACCAGGGGACAAAGGTTGCAGAGAAGACATTTCGGGCAGTGTATATACCAAGGCATTCAGTTCAAGCATGCCTCCAGACAGGAGATGGACTAGCTGACCTCCTAAAGATTCTTCCGGTCTTCTGATTTCAGTGCTGATATTAGAAATTACTGAGCATGGATGAATTACAGGCTCTGGGTCAGATGCGGTGATACCATCATTCATTACTGAGTGACAGATCCTCTCTCTCTGTACTTCATTTTCTCCATCTATTAAGGAGAGTCACAGTACTAGATAAATAGTTCTAGATAAATAATAATTTGCCTCATAAATTCAGTAAACTGAGTTAATCTACATAAAGCATGTAGCACAGCCCCTGGTACACAGCACATGCCCCACACAAGGTAGTAATTTTTCTTCCTATTTTCACCAACATGAGCATCATCATCATCCCATAGCTACCTCTGAGAAGAAAATATCAATGAAAGACAAACAGTCAATGAAAACTTGCTTTGACACAGTGCTAAGAACACCATGGACAAGTAAGGCGGGTTTTCAGCTCTATCTTGATGAGCATTACATGACCTAAATGAACTTAATGACATAAGCCACCCAGTGCCGTCTAGCTCAACTCAACATAAAACTGAGTTGAAAATCAAATCCTTGGTTCACACCTTGAATGTGCATACCAAAACAGGGCCCACACTGTGTCCCCCTCTGCAAAGTTAGGAGCAAGGCCACTCAGAACACTCCATGCATTAATGGAGTGATTCATTATTCCCCAAACATATTTTTGCCAGCATTGAACAGGACACTGCAGACAGACAGAGGTAAGGACTACATCTCCTCCCTTGAGTAGTGCAGAGGATAGAAGGAAAAGGCAGACATACAAGGGGAAATGCAACAACAACAGAAAAAATTTAAGGAGGGTCTTAACACAGGAACATACAATGGTCTAGGGGAACACAGAAGGCTAGATAGAGAAACTAACTCTGTGGAAGTTCTAGAAACTTCCATGAAACACCAGAGAGAAATGAAAACCTAAGATGTACATCCTAGGGAACCCTGGGTAAGGAGTATGCAGGAAACCCTGGTTTGCCTGCTCTCTGGCTGAAACAAACCTGCAGCTTTCTGGATGGGTCACGTACCACATCGCCCCCCCTTCTGTGCCAATGCAGTTCCTTCTGCCTGAAACACCACCTTACTTACCCTGGTAAATCTTCATCATCTTCAGATGGCAGTTCCTTTGGGAATTCGTCCCAAGGATGTGGACGACTGTGCTTCCAGGGCTCCCTATGGTGGCATCTACTGCATTTTAACCACTGGCTCAACCCTCCTCTCTCCCACCCTGGACCCTACACCACAAGGACCGTTCATTCCGCATCTCCAGCCCTAGTAAGGCTGCCACATAGAAGATGCTTCAAAAATGTCTGTTGACTTGATACCCATCTCTGATGTCTGTATGTACTGTATGTACTGCTACATACAACTACACCATCTCATCCCTGCAGAGGATGTCTGCTTTGAGTGTTGAAGTGGAGTTCTACCCGGGCAACTTGGTCCATGATATGGACATTTTCAATGAGCTCATATTAAAAACAAAGCAACCAACAAACAAAAGGAACCAGAAGCCTCTGCTCAAGTGTAAACCAGTATCCTTGCTGAATGAAATAAGGAAGGGAAGGTGCCTATTTGCTATTCTTCTTAATAACCAGCACAAAGGAGCTTTTGGGTTTTCTTAGTTGAGAAAGCCTACAAAAAGGTACAAGTGTACTTAGAGTGTACCATGATCTTTTTTTTTATCTCCTGTAGAATTAGCCTGTGTTTTTCTAATTGAGAAAGGCTTATTTATAAACCAAATCTGGAAGAAGAAAAAAAAAAGACCTAAATTTACTCTATTTCCCTTGTGCATCATTTCTGTTTCTTTTGAACCTAGCACAGCAGTGTGTGACAAATAAATCATGTCTTATAAATTAAAGTAACTGGAGAAATGGAGATGGGAATGGTTGATGGCAGGTTTAAAAAGATACCCTCATATATCACTCAGGGGTCACAGTATTTCAGTTACCCACCAATCTGGCTGGTTGGACTATTTTTAATGGTGTGAGACATACTGCCAAGTACACCTGAAATCAACAGTCACTTACTAATCATAGCTAGCCTGAGATTTTTTTTTTTTTTTTTTTTTTTTTTTTTAGGTAAAAGACCAGTAAGTTAAGAAAATAGTATTCCAATAGTTAGGAAATGGAGAGAAAAAGAAGAATGTCAGATGGAAAGGAGAACTATGCCAGGGGAAGAGAAGGATATGGAATGATGGAATAACCATCGTTAGGAAGGGAAACGTTTTCAGTTGAAAGCAGCTGTTTTTCATTTCTAGGACAGCAATGAGCATAAATTTCAGAAAGGGAGGGTTCAGATTAACTGAGGAAAAGCAGCCCAACTTACAGGGCAAAAGACATGATGAGTTGGTATGAGAAGATGGTCTTCTTTAAAGGGGTCTTTGAGGGACTCCTGGGTGGCTCTGTTAGTTAAGTGTCCAACTTCAGCTCAGCTCAGGTCATAATCTCATGGTCCGTGGGTTTGAGCCCTGGCTCTCTACTGACAGTGTGAAGCCCACCTCAGATCCTCTGCACTCACCCCTCTGCCTGTCTCTCTCTCTCTCTCTCTCTCTTTCTCTCTCTCAAAAACAAATAACATTGGGGCATCTGGGTGGCTCAGTGGGTTAAGCGTCCGGCTTCGGCTCATGTCATGATCTCACGGTTCGTGGGTTCAAGCCCTGCATCGGGCTTTGTGCTGACAGCTAGCTCAGAGCCTGGAGCCTGTCTTCGGATTCTGTGTCTCCCTCTCTCTCTGACCCTCCCCTGCTCATGCTGTCTCTCTCTGTCTCTCAAAAATAGATTAAAAAAAAAACATTTAAAAATTAAAAAAAAAAGAAATAACAAAAAATAAAAAATAAGGGATCTTTGAGAAAGAAGAGCCCCCACCAGTTTAAGGTGACTGGGGAAGTCTGTGGACTAAAGAGAAGGGACTGCATTACGCAGACGATTTCTAGTGTTTTTACCATTATTACTGTTACAATTCTGGTTTGAAGGTTCTGTGATTCATTTCATTGACTCTAAAGCCAACCTCTTTGATTGCAACAAGAGAACAATACTGAAGAACAGCATTTCTGAGAATTTCAAATTCATGAAGACAGTTGTGCCGAATTTATGGCCTTATTTAAATAAAAGCACACAAGTTTCCTTTTAAATTTCAATTTAATAAAATATATTGAGTGGCTATGAAGTGCAAATTCTGTGCAAGGTGTCAGGAGCACGGAGATAAAACATGAGTCCTGGTCCTCAGTCCACTGGAGAGAAAATGAGCCCATCAATTACCATGATGTAAGTGACCGAGGAGTAGGAAGAATAGAAAGACAGTATGTAGTGGGATGTCAAATGCTGGGAAAAATTTGAGGAAGAACTTGATTATGAGGTGGGTATTAAAAATTCCTAAGATGGTAAATGCTATAAACCTTCTAAACAAAGACACAGAAGTATGAATATTTGAATCATGCCTGGGGACAGGCAATGTCCTTGTTCAATTTGAACAAAGGTAGGTGTTAGGAGATTAAAACTAAAAAACTTGAAAGTTGGCTTGAGTCATGTAAGTGACCCACTGTCAGTTCCAAATGTGCTTCCAAATGTGAAGCAAGAGATATTTACTATACCAGAATTAAAACAAGTTTATTTCCTAATGATGTACCCCCCTCAACTGGACTCAATTTATTGTAGTATTATTTTTTAACAGAAATCTTAACATTGAAAAGTTATAATTTAGGCATTTAACTGAGAGCTGCCAAAAACATGTAAAACCTTTGGCTTCTCATCCACTGTAATGGATCCATAAGGGACCAGTATGGATTTGATTGCCTAGTGGGACAGACTTGGCACTTTTAGTAAGGGTTTAAAGATGTTATCACAATAGAGACCAGACTCTGAAAAATCTTCCCAAACCAAAAGCAGAAAAACACCAATGTCAGCCATTTTAAAAAAATCTATGAAATGCCTAAACCTTAGGACTAGCTATTTCTACAGAAGTTGCAAAGCATTCTGGGTTGTCCAACAAAAAAATGAATAAGTTCCCAACTGGTACTTATCTCTCACGTAAACAGAATGTTTTAGGAGCTGTGTAGCATTATGGAAAAGGCAACGGCTTTGGAAACGGGCAGGCCTAGATGTAAATCCCAGCTTTTCCACTTGGTATGTGATTGGGACTGGGCAACTCTCCTAACCTCTCCATTTTCTCCCATCTAAGGTAGAAGTAAGGACACAGAACCTAAAACCTTGTAGTGAGGAAAAGATATCCTGTAAAAAGAAAACCTGGCACAGCAAGCGACCCACATAGGCCCTCAATAAACAATACCTATTATTAGCAGCACTCACATTTCTTCATTTACCACATTTAAACACTCACACACACATACATATATAGGTGCTTCTGAAATCTGTGCATCAAATCTAATAGAAAATCTCCATGTTACATAGTCTCTTCTAAAACCAAGATCTCTCCCTGGCCAGTAGAAGACTCTGTGGAATAGGTAAGTTTTACATCATTACACAAATCTCCTGTCAGTTTATCAATTGGCTCAGATTCCCCCCCAAAGAGTCAGTCAGTTCCCCAGAGCCCAGTACCACTCTAGACTGAGAAAGGGTCTGAAATATTCACGTCTTCAATTGAATTTATGTAAAAACTACAAACTGGAAGGTTTTAAGTTAAAAATCTACCCTCATCATACCAGTCCATCAGAGCAATCGCTGACAGAGGTTTATGTGTGCATGGACATATTCTCCAGAGCGAGCCTCATGTTTGTAACATCAGTGTTAACACGTATCTAAGTAGTCACCTAACAAAGCAGTCACCAGACCTGTCACTTAGGAAGTAAGATGCAAGGCAAGTAAGTCCTCAGCCACTACATGTCTTGGGTCCATAAAATTTCTTTTCTGTTTATAGTTGTCTGGCTTTGGAATTTTTGCCAAAAAAAGAAAAAACAAATAACGATGGACTTAATAACATAGAGCTCTCTCATGCTCATCTTAGTGAAAGTCAACCTGAATGCCTATTCACAGCCTGAAAGCCAGTCACAGAAGGAATTAAGAGAGATCTGGTATCCACTCTCCTGAACTCAGAATGAAGGAGAGGCCAGTATCTAACATACAATGACATAAATACTTACAGTGGTCTTAAGTGGGAAAAGTGCAGGGTATCACAAAATCAGGGAAGAGGGGCTGAATTTACTCCAAGGGTCAGGGAAGGACTCTGGAGACCTGAAGGATAAATCAGGGTTTTCCAGTAAAGAGGAAGGGAGCAAGAGGGAACGTCCCAACCAGGGGACAGCCATGCTGATCAGAGAAACAAGCAGTGCCATGTCAGCTATGAGCCTCGCAACCAATCGGGCACTTTCGACCTATCTGATTTTTGCCTCCCAATAGTCCTGGTGAGAGGAAAATAAATTACACTAAGTAACTGATGCAAAGTTGCACAGGCAAAATTATTCATTAATATCAGCAACTGTGATTCCTTTTCCAGATGCTCCCTAGCAAATACGAGTTGCATTAACGTGTTATAACTCCCTATATGTGCATATATAGTGAAATGTTTATACATGAGTAGTCGTGTTGGTGGGATTAGACACCAACAAAGCTCTAGGTCTCCAATACCTTTATTAGCTAAACACAAACCACACACACACACACACACACACACACACACACACGGGTTTGTGGGCCTCCCCTAAGCTTTAATAAGATATGAAAGACCCAAACATGAACCAGTAAGCTATATCTGGATCTTATCATGGTTGAGAATGGCCAGTCTGGAAGGGTGCACACTGTGTGCTTAGTGCCTGCCTGGCCTGCAGAGAGAGCTCCACCACAGGTAGGTGAGGTGGTGCTATCACTGTTTTTACAGCACAGGTGGGTTTATCTCTGCCCCTACCTTTTCCATTCTGGTTGAATCTCTGTATGAAACTGTCTCCTAACCACCATTCCAGGGGACATCCAATCTGGTGATCATGACAGAAATCTTCACATGTAACCCCAGTCCGACCACAGAGCTCCTTAGGAAACCAAAGAACTCTGGCCCTTGTGCCTCCCACCCCATTCCCCCCCAGAGGTCATGAGGAGGAAGAAAAGTAGCTAAGAAGGAGGCATCCTAACAACCTGGTGAGACCCTGGGCATGGAGAATGATGCCCTGGGTTCTGGATCCTTCCTCAAAGACAGAAACTAATATCTGAAGTTCCTCAAGCAGCCGCCTCAGCTCTAAGTAAGTAAGAGGTCAGGGAAATGAGGCCCTGCGGTGTGGTAGTATGGGCTGGTCTGGACAGAACTTGTAAACACCCACCTCCTGTCCAGCTTCTCTTGACCTTTCCCCAAGCACTGCAGCCTCAGGCCGCGGTAAACAAAGATCACCCCCTGTGGGCTAATTTTAGTCTGAGTCGTAAGAGTAAAAGCCGAAGCTCTTCCCTTTCCCGTGCTGTGACAAGACAAATGCGAGGCTCCCTTGCCCCCCTGGCTGAACTTGTCTGTTAGCAGATAAAGGCAGACATCCACAAGCAACAGGCACCTGCCTGGGCTGGGAAATCTTATCGTGCATGAGGCTCCCCAGAGAAGGGAGGTGGGATAGAACAGATTTAGGGGCTCTTCATTTGCTCACTCACTCTTCATTTATCCATTATCTTACTCATTCCCTTGACAAATGTTGATTTAGCACGTGCCACAGAATAGACCCAGGAGGAGATCCTGGGTCCAGAGATGTGGAGGACACACAGGCTGCCATTCTTGGGGCACAGGCAGAAGAGCCAGAAGACAGTAAATTATACAAATAAGTACAGATAATAGCAATTGTGATAAATGCAATGAAGGGCACTTGAAAGGAACCCCATCTAGGCTAGGTGCTTGGGGAACAATTCTTGGGAAAGGTGTGTTTAAACTGAAGCTTTAAGGATCCCAAGGGCAGTGGGAAGAGAACCTGATGAAGAGCATGGATTGGAAAGGACGTGGCCTGACTGGGGGATGGGGCCGTCGTGTGGTGACACCAGAGGGAGGGTGTTCAGTCAAGTGTGAGACCTGAGGCCAGAGAGGCTACAGGGGGCAGACATCAAGGTCTAGAGTCCTGCCAGATACTGAGAGCAGTGAGGAGGCAATGACAGCTTTCAACCAAGGGACCGCGGTGATCAGTTCAAATCCCAACTATGCCGTTTGCTACTACATCACATTGGAGAAGTCCCAGCCTCTTTGATTCTACATGGTGAGGTTCGTCTCTGCCCACATGCCGCCTCATTGGGTCAAGAGATCTCTCTTTACTGTGCATCTACTTTGTGCTAGCCACTGTGTCACAGACTGGGATGTGATGAGAAGGGGCATCCGGAGGGTGTGGGGCCTCCACAGAGTGGGGGCATTACCGTGTCAACTGGTGAGCTGCTGAGTGACGTGACCTCAGTTACAGGCTAACATCACACAGGCTGCTGTGTGAAGGAGGGACAGGAAGAGGATAAGAGTGGAGGGAGTGAGGCCTAGACAGGGGCTTCTGTGCTCTCATCCCTGGAATGAGATTATTATTAGCCAGCTACTGGCTTCACAACCCTGGGCAAGCAACTCAACTGTTCTCATCCATAAAGTAACACCCCCTGCCTCACTGGGCTACTGTGAGGATTAAATACAAGTCGCCATTTGTAAAGGATATAGAACAGCACTTGGCTCAGCTCTGAATACATCTTGGCTGTTCCCGCAATTCATTTCCTGTCCATCTCTGCTACCGGAGTCCAGGCTCCTCATTTTTATCTGCCAGCACTTGTCCAGTGTTTGTCCTAGGTACTCTGTAAATCAGGAGGTGCAACTTGCTGACTGAAGACCTAACTTGGCCCAAAGACATGGTTTGTTGGCTGACGCAGAGACTTCAAAACACGTACGTGTGAATATCTTCAGGCCACCCGTACTCTCCCCAGTTTCCAGGGTCCCTCCCCACAACGCCTGGTCTCCTACTTTCCTACATGTGTATTGCATCTACAGGGCCTTAAGTCTGTGACCTCCATTAACACTGATCTCCTACAAATGTGACTGTTTGGGATGTCACAGCTATAAACCATAAAGAAAACAATGACCCTCCCAGGCCCCTCCCGGCCCCACCAAAGCAATGAAACATGCAGCAGACTTTCACACTTTTCTTCAGTCATTCGCCGCCTGTTGTTTACTGACTACAGGCTACGTCCTGGGAACTAGAGAGACAGCAAGACACAGAGCCTGCCTTAACTGAACTTATAACCCAGTGCCTACGAAGGCGGATGTTGCAGGCTCCTTGGGTCCAAAACGTACACTAAGAGTTGATCATACTAGGGAATCTGAGTCTTCTGCGCAGATGGTCTTATTCTGCCCTTGTGACTCTGTGGGGGTAGCCTGGACAAAGATGTTACTCTGTTTGGCAGACAAGTAAAGGGTCAAAGAAACTAAGTTTCGTGGCCAAAGTGACACAGCTAATAAATGGCAGATCTTGAATTCCCAACTCTTGTTATCAATAAAGGCACGGCAAGCAGGGCAGGGTTAACCCCATCCATGAGATAACCTATAACATTTTCTCCTTGCAATGTGCTAAGGGCCTGAGAAAGGGAAAGGTGAAGAGTGATATTCAGGTACGGCCCAGCACATGGGCAACATAACCTACACTGGCTTAGATGGCGGGGAAATCATGACAACAGAGCTGGCGAAGAATAAGAGACTTGGGCTCCCCGCAGAGTTCTTGCTGTGGGTTCCATGTGTCGGTGACACATCTGGAAACAGACAAGAGAAATGAGGGAACAGAACACGGCCCAGTTTTGCCAGGAGATTTTCAAAAGTGTATTTTTGGTTAAGGCGCTGAGATTTTAGGCAGGTGGTGCCATGCCAGACAGCAAGTCTGAACGGCCCAGCGAGATCTGCTTCCAGAGGGACCCTCCTGGTATTTCCCAAGAAGGCTTGGCACACACAAGAAGGTCATCACAGCTGCCTCCATGACAGCCTATGAGTGCAGCAGGCCTACTCCTGGTGCTCCAGACACATGCAAGCCTGGAAAACACATCATTATCCTAGAGCAACCCAGAAGCCTTACCAACCCTGAAGATGTCCTTTCTGGATGTACTACTTGTGGCTCCCTGGTCGACATTTAATTTAAATCCATGATGCTTAGCCAGAGGGATTCTGCCTCCCAGGAAACAGCTGTCAATGTCTGGAGGTATTTTTGGTTTTCCCTTGAAGAGGCTGGGGGTAGAGGGGCATGCTATTGGCATCTGGTGCATAGATGCCAAGGATAGTGCTAACCAACCTACAGCATACAACAGAGCAAGCCCAGAACAAAGAATTATTTGGTCCAAAATGTCAAGAGTGCCAAGGTTCAGAAGCTCTGACTTAGATGTCTAAAATATTTACTGAGTAATGACTGGATGCTCTCAGCCTGTGCTAAGCTCTGCAAACACAGAGGTGAACTGGAAAAGTCCTTTTACTCAAGGAGTTCAGAATCTAGTGGGAGACATAATTATGTAAGGAAACAATGGTCACTCAATGTGATGGGACTGAAAGCAACCACCGCCTAATGTTGGATTTAGAAGAGAGCTCTGGGTTCAAATGCTGGCTTTGATCTTTACTTACCAGCCATGTGACCTTGAACAGGTCATTGAACCTTTCAGTTTCTTCTGAAACTATAAATGAGAAATTATGGTACTATTTCTACTCCCACTACTACTTTCTATTACTATTACAACTTCTATTAGAGATCTACTACTACTACCACAACCACTGCCATTACTGCTGCTGATGTTAGAGGCATGAAAGACTGGCAAGTAGAGATGGTATAGTTCCTAAAATGGGCCCTTAAAGGGAAAAAGTATGTTTCTTTGTCATCCGTGGAAAGAGGCTTTGGCTGAAAGCCACCTGAGATCACACAGACAAGGATGGTTCAACACAGAAGCCACCTGTGTTCCTAGAGGATCTCACAGAAAGTACTGTTCTCTGGACTGCCATGTGAGAAAGAAGGAAACTATCTCATTTAAGGCACCAATGATACAATAATCTAATAATACAAAAGTAAAGAAGCTGATTGGGTAGACCAGCTAAGGAAAGGGCATTACTAGCAGTGGAAATGGCACATGCAAAAATACAAAGACTTGGAAGAGAATCAAGTTGAGAGAGAATAAAGGGATCACTCTTTGGATCCCACCTACCAAGAGAGTGACAGAGTAGATGGGCATCAGGGAGAAGCTGGATTATGACCTCATATGCTGCACTAGGGAGTTAAGACTTACATCCTATAGGCATGGGACACTATTTGAAGGGCTTCCAACAGGTAAGTATCATCAGACCCACGTTTAAATATGAGGTGGATGGAGTTCCAGTTGGGCAGGGGTGGGGGAGTGAGGAGTGGTGAGGTGAGGTGGGGTACAAGTTGGGGCAAAGGCAGGGAGGATGGCTGGAGCCAAGGAGCCCAGTTAGGAGATGCCAGAAAGATTTTAAAGGCAATATCATAATTTTTGCCCAGCATTTAGATAACAGTACTAGATACTGAAGGTATAATCTATCAAGACTTTTGGTTTGGGTAACTGATGACAGTTCTTTCACTGTGAAAGGAAACACAGGAAGAAAAGCAAGTCTATTTCAAGGGAAATCACTTGGGGTGAAGATGTCTCTGACCCAGAAGGTAGAGATGGCTGATGATAAGTTTGCTCCGCGGTCTGGAGCTCAGGAGAGCAGTGGAGGACAAACATTTACACTGTGAGGCCCTCAGCAGAGAGTGGGTATTTAAATCATGGGGAGGTATGACATTTTGTTAAACTCTGATGGGACTAAGGTATGTGACAAACTGTATTCAGGTCACCTCCAGTACTTAAATAATAAGCCTACTGTCTCCTCTACATGTGTATTGTGAACTAGGATACTTAAAAAAAAAAAATTTTTTTTTAAAGTCCACACACTGGAGAATGGAGGCAGCCGGGCAAGTTTCTAGAAGTGTCTAGAAGACACATGACCTTCTCAGAAACAATTTCCTTCTCAGACCACTGCCTGTTCCTGAAGGAACTCTGATCTGGCTCAACCTTAAGTTTGCACGCAGGGCCCATGAACGTATGTGACACCTGCAAAAGCCATTCACCTCTTCAAATAAGACCTAAAATATCTCAGTGCTCTAGGACTTTGCACCAAAAAGACATGAACCAAATCCCCCTTTGACACCAACGTTAAGGGCGGTTTGCACAAAAATGTAGCCCTGAGAACAAGGAGACTGGGCTTTCAAGGCCCCCGGCACAAGACTTTGTTTAAATAGACGTGGGCGTGGGCGCTGCTATGAAAGATCTGCCTGGGGCTCCAGTTATCACAGGGCAGAAAAAGCTGAGTAATTATTCTCTCCCCAATTATAGCTAATTCTCTGCAAGTTAATTCTTGGCTCTTCTAAAATGGGCCCAGAAAATTAGCTCTTCGTGTTCAAGGCTGAAGACACTGGACCCAGCAGCTCCTGCCTGGCCTGGAGTTATTCCTTACTACTTCTTAAGGAATGAGGAGGGGACAGGAAGTCGGGGTTTTTGACTTGGGTGCCCTTTAGTCAAGTGGAGAGGAAAAAAACCTCCCCTCAGCTCTGAAACAAGATCATGCAGCTATAAAATTTATTGGACACAACTCAGACAAGGGTGTTGGGTGAAAAGAATCAAAGAAAGAACGATGGGCTGGGTTCAGAGGGTGTAACGAAATGTGCACCTGTTGTCACTCACTTATTACCCCTGATCTCCCAGGCAGTGGAGACTTAAACCAGACAGGCCCGTGGCCCCGCCTGGCTGATGCTGGCCTTTTTTACCTATAAGCATGCAGTCAAAAATGTGTGCAAGCGTGTGTGTGCACACATGTGTGCTTGGGTGCCAGAAACAGACTGGGAAGTGAGGGAGGGGGACTGGGAGAGAATGAGACTTACCACCGTGGGGTACAGGAGGCGGCAAGCTAGCAAATGTCCCCAGAAAATTATTTTAGCCTAGAAAAGCCTTCCAGACTCCCTGATATTTGCCAACTGAGGGTGGTATTTTCAAGTCTGTTTTGATCAAATCCCCTGAATTAATTATTTTTATAAAAGGAAAGCAAGAGTACCAAATAAATTGAGTTGATTGGAAAGATGGAACCTTCCCCAAGGAAAAAAGTCAAGGAGAAACTGTTGAGGCATCAAGGGATATTCGGCTCCTCTGTGAAAATCTCTATTTTTGCACACAGTTTAAAGTCTACATGTATATTTGAGTATGTACAATTATTATCTTCTTGTAAGTTTGTTTATTTATTTTGAGAGAAAGAGAGACAAAGAGAGTACCACGGGCACACGTAGGGGAAGGGCAGAGGGAGAGAGAATCCCAAGCAGCCTCCTTGCTGTCAGCATAGAGCCCGACGTGGGGGTCCAAATTATAAACCATGAGATCGTGACCTGAGATGAAACCAAGAGTGTGTCGCTCAACCAACTGAGTCACCAGGTGCCCCTGATCTTTTAACCTTTAAATTTCTAAGCTAGTTTTTAAAAAAAGCCAGCTATTGAAATTAACTTCATCAGAGCCACCAGGGGCTTTACCAGGGGTGGGGCTTTACTTTTCTCAAAGTCTATTCCAGGTCACCTGTGTACCATGGCATTTCTCTTTAACCCCTTGCCTTCAGTGCAGCCACCCATCAGCTGCTGTGCTGTCCTCAGTTCTCATGAAAGTGAAGATTCGTCTTCTGCATGACATCAGCCCCATGTCCCATAGGTTCCCATCAATCAGTATACACTCCTAGTATTTGGAAAGTACTTTGTAAGCTCAAATAAGCTGCACAGATATCAATTAACACATCTTTCAAGCACCTTTCTGATCTCTGTACTTACAGGCAATGCTGTGCACACTGACAGCTAATTATACTCTGCACTGAGGTACTGTCCAACTGGGAAGTAGAACAGAATGGTGGTCCAGGACTCAGTTCTGAAGGCAGATGAGTCTGATTTCTAGCTCTCTTATTGGTTGAATGACTTTGGGTGAGTCATTTATTCATTAGGAGACTGAGTTTCTCCATGAAGGATGAGGGTTAAACTAAAAATTCTCAATAAAAGTCAGATTGTGCATATGATCCTTATCATCATTAATAAAGCCCCGTGCAACTATTACAGCTAGAAAATGTTATGTGATCCCTGTAGGATACACGGCATCATAAAACCACCAGCGGTCAGATAGTGCCTGGCACAGGAGCCACCACCTGCCCGCCCGCATGCCTGGAAAACAATAATAGCTAACTGCTCTTTCTCACTTGGCTGAGACTGGCTTCCCAGTTACCCCCACACTGTTCCAGACAGCAATTTCCGGTCGATGAGAACCAGCATGGGAGCTACTCTCTCTGCTGTTTCCAATCCAGTCCCATCATCCAATGCAAGAGAGAGGGAAGCAGAAGGCCACTGGGGTTTAAATGACCTGCCATAGGTCTGACTCTATGGCCATCCTGGCCCAGAATGTACATTACCTAACTCCTCATGTGGTGTCTTCCATCTCTATCTCTCGAGATGGCCAATACATCTTCAGGGAGATGCTGGGCGGTCCCTTGACACCCTCCTGGTCATCTTCCTCAGGGCTACCAAGACGGGCAACTGCATGTAGCAAATAACTTATAACCTAATTCCAGCAAACCTCCTTCTGTTGTAGGTGAAGGAGGTGGGGGGGGAGGGATTCATTATCTCTTTCAAATATTTTGACTGACGTTGTAGAGATTTACAAACATTCCTATTCCTGGCCGTGTTTGGTTCTCGGGAGCATGAACATTAGAGATTCTCCCAGCCCAGAGAACCTGAACAGAAACTTGTGCAAAGAGCCAAGTGAGTCACTTCAACTGAAGAGGTGAATGTGAGGCGACTGCCCCCAACCCAGGCCATCCCCAGTCTCACTGGCCCATGAGTAAAGCAGGAGCTATGCGGTCCCTGCCGCCAGATCAGCGGCAGTCGGAGGCCATCTGTTTCTGCCGGGCAGGCAGCATCCCAGCATGTGCTGGTTCCAACTGGATTTCTGTGGGGAGGGGAGCGGCGAGGGCCCAGCTGCTGTCAGCAGACAAGGAGGCGCCTTTGCCTCACCTCTGTGCTGGGCACCCTCCATGGACCTGAGTTCCCAGCTGTCCTGCGGTAGAGACTCTCAGTGACTGACTCAGAAAACTAAAAGTGCCGTGCCTCTCAAGGCAGAATTCAAAACGGGTTTTTCTTTGTGGCTGTTTATTCATATCTGCGATAGAGAGAGGGGGGTAGGGTAAAAAAAAGAGATGTATCCTATTTTGCGGGTGGTACCGTCTGGTCGAGATTTTTACTTCCCTCAATTCCACAACATGCCTGGGATCCTAAAAGGGCTTTGAAACAAAATAATAATCGTGACCATAACAGCCACGCATGGCGAAGCACTGCCTCACTGGGCTTCCAGAACTGCAGGCAGCTGTACGCCTTCTCTCAAGGTTAGTCTCCTCCAGGGCAGCGGGGATTGTCATGACAATCCCCGTGGGATGTTCAACACATACTTAAGTGGGACCGACTATTTTCTAGACGAAGTTCGAGGCCCTGAGGAAAAGAGGGCAGGTCCCTGCCTTCATGGAGCTCAGAGTATATTTGGAGGAGGCAGACAAAGAAGGGAATGATACACTTCCAGAGAAAATTAAGTGCTGTGGGGACATAAACCTATACTGTAGGGGAGGCCCACCTGAGATGGGACAGAGAGGGCCCCTCTGCAGAGGTAACTTGTGAAGTGAGACCGCGGGCTGAGAATTAGGAACATACTACCATGTTCTGATATTAAAGCATATTGTGCTATTTTTTTTTAGTCCTGAATTACTGCTATTTTTGTTGCTGTAATACTGTTATTTCAGACATCAGTCAGCAATTTCTCACATCCTTCTGGACTCCTCCCAACCCTCTCCTCTCTCCTTCCCTCCTCTGCCTCCTCACCCATCCTGGATACCCTACTGACAAGGCCTCCAGGCCCCTCCTTGCCACTCAGCTGGGCGGACTCCTCTGGCTGGCCCACTTCCTGCCGGGGAAGGGGAGGAATTAGGTACCCAAGTGGGGCCATCCCTCCAGGATTAGCAAGGAGAGGAATAAAACCAGGGTGAGACTAAGGAAGAGGAAGCACGCCCCCAGAGGGGATGCCAGGAGCTCTAGCAGGGCGGGAGTGGCAGGGTTTAACACCCTCCATGCTTCAGAGACAGAGAAGCTCTATAGGAAGCCCAGACACAGAGGACAGACACTCAGAGAAATACTAACAGATGCCACCAAAGGAAAACTTCCTAGTATGCGCCTGCATTTTTATATTTGAAATGTATTAAATTTATCTGGTGAAAAAAAGTTAAGATTTGCAAACACTCTTATAGTATTATTCCTTGGGATTATGTCAAGTAAACACTAAAAAAACCAATTCTGTCCTTTGGCTCCAATACCACTCCAGGGCAGGGAGTCTAATTTTCGAAAACTAGAAAGAAGCAGAGGAAAAGAATCTCGGTCCAAGGGAACCACAGAGTCAAAGAATCCAAGGCTGAAAAGAGGTGCATGCTCAGGGCTGTTAAAGATGCGATGTGGCTGGACAAGAGAGAGAGTGAGAGATGAGAGAGAGAGAGAGAGAGAGAGAGAGCGAGAGAGAGAGAGAGAGCGCGCGAGCACATAAGATGAAGTGGAAGAATGAGGCGGAGGTCAGGATCATGACCACAGTGGAAACTCGAACACTAAGATCTATAGTGATCCATGCATTCACATACATACAGCAGAAGGAAAGTCAGGTGTGTCCCTGGAAGAGGAAACAGAAAGTTCCTGGCTGTCCCCTCTTCTACTCATTAGGTGACCCCTGCCTTCCAACAGTCCCCAGTGTTAGGGGACACTTTCCCTTGAGTAAATCCCTAGCAGTACTATTGTTGTGTCATGGGGGAGTTCTATTGTTAATTTGATTGCTTTGGGTAGTGTTGACATTTTAACAATATTTATTCTTCTGGTCCATGAACATGGAATGTTTTGCCATTTCTTTGTGCCTTCAATTTCCTTCATAAGTTTTTTATATAGTTTTTCATCATACAGATCTTTTACATGCTTTGGTCAGGTTTATTCCTAGGTAATTTATGTTTTTTTGCACAATTGCAAATGGGATCAGTTTCTTGATTTCTCTTTCTGTTGCTTCATTATTGGTGTATAAAAACGCAATCAATTTCTGTACATTGATTTTGTACCCTGCGACTTTGCTGAATTCAAGGATCAGTTCTAGTAGGATTCTGGTGGAGTCTGTCAGGTTTTCCATGTAGAGTACCATGTCATCTGTGAAAAGTAAAAGTTTGACTTCTTCTTTGACAATTCTGATGCCTTTTATTTCCTTTTGTTGTCTGATAGCTGATGCTAGGAAGTCTAACACTGGCTGTTGTATGGAAACCAATTTGATAATAACTGTATTAAAAATAATAATAATAAATTAATGCACATTGCAACTATCACTGAAACAAATAAAACAAATAAAAAGCAGGTCTGATTATGTTTCCAGCTTGTGAAGTCCCTTTAGTGACTCTTTTACTTTTACAGTTTATTGTCAAGTTGGTTTCCATATAACACCCAGTGCTCATCCCCACAAGTGCCCTCCTCCTTGCCCATCACCCTCTTCCCCTCTCCTCTTCTCCCATCAGCCCTAAGTTTGTTCTCAGTATTCAGGAGTCTCTCATAGTTTGCTTCCCTCCCTCTCCCCAACTATTTTCCCCCTTCTCCTCCCCCACGGTCCTCTGTTAAGTTCCTCCATTTACATTTATGAGTGACAACATATGGTATCTGTCCTTCTCTACCTGACTTATTTCACTTAGCATGTCACCCTCGAGTTCCATCCATGTTACCATGAATGGCCAGATTTCATTCTTTCTCATTGCCATGTAATACTCCATTGTATATATAAACCACATCTTCTTGATCCATTCACCAGTTGATGGACATTTAGGCTCTTTCCATGATTTGGCTATTGTTGACAGTGCCGCTATGAACATTGGGGTGCAAGTGCCCCTATGCATCAGCACTCCTGTATCCCTTGCTCAAACTCCTAGCAGTGCTATTGCTACTTTTTAAAGAGGATCCCCTCAGGGATGCCTTGGTGGCTCAGTTGGTTAAGTGTCTGACTTCGGCTCAGGTCATGATCTTACCGTGGGTTTGAGCCCCGCATCAGGCTCTGTGCTGACAGCTAGCTCAGAGCCTGGAGCCTGTTTTCTACCTCCCTCTCTCTCTGACCCTCCCCTACTTATGCTGTCTCTCTCCCTCTCTCTCTCTCTCTCTCTCAAATAAGTGAAACATTAAGAAAATAAATAAATAAAGAGGATCCCCTCTGAGGAAAGTGACTTGGAAAGCAGGTAGGCTACAGGAAGATCAGCGCATAGGCTGCTGCAATATGCCACGGGAGTGACAGTGAGGGCCTGGCACCCACTGGGGGCGTTTTCCTTCCCATCAGACATTTTGATCTTCTCACTATCAAAGCCAGCCAACTAGCTGGATGGTGTCCACATCAGCACAAAACTCCCACATTCTCAGGTCTGTTACAAGGTGCCAAAGAAAATATAGGGAGATACGGGAAAATCACCTAGAAAAGGCTTCAGCCCCTCAGCTGCCACGTTCCTTTGCCAAACAGTTCCCAGGCATGACACACTGATCAGCAGTGACAAGGTCTGTTGGTGGGACCTTTACCCAGTATTGGACCGAAAAAATAAACATGCCTGTGCAGCCTGGTCAAAGGAAGCTCTGGTGGCCTGCCCCACTGGTAGGGTTTCCTGACCTTTACACAGATTTCCCCTTCTGTTACACAATCCTCTGGGGCCACGAAATGACAGAGAAATGGTCGCAGCATTCAGAAAGGCTGCATGGCCCAAGAGAAAGACACATCCAAGTTCAAATACTCCTGTCACACCTTTACTGTGTGACTTTGCATAAAATACTGTAGGTCTCGAAGCTTTAATGTCATCAAACGCAAAACTGGGCAATTATAATTGCTTTTCATGCCATGGCAAAACTTAAAGGAGAAAATATAAATTAGGAGGCAAGTCTACTATAATAAAAGGCACCAAAAAAAATATTAGTTGTCTTTCCTTTTTGTAGTCACCATTTATTTGCCTTGTGCTTATCTAATAACTACCAGATGCAAGGCCTTGTTCAGAAGCAGGTCATCTTAAATAAAAACAATTAAAAACAACAATACCAATGAAAAACATGCCACACCAGTTGTAATAAGGCAGAATGATATGGGAATACTATCTCAACCTGCTCCTTGAGCAACGAGAATCCCTCCACTCTATTAGAAACCACTGAATCTAGTAGATCTCCAACCTAATGACCATGAGAATCACGTGAGAAACTGATAGAATTGCGCATTTTTAGGTTCCGTTGCCACTCAGACCTATTAATTCCCAGGGTTTACCCAAGTATTTTCACTACATTTTTTTTAAATGAAAAATTAAAAATCTCTCCAGGTGATCCTTGCCATCATGACTTATTTTCTGAGGATAGTTTGGGATCCAGTGACAATATTTGTCTACTTAGACTAGGATTAGGTCAGACCAATCTCAGAGCAGAACCTCAGAGACAAAGACTCATTCCAAATCACAGCTAATAACCAAGAGCGGGATCCCGACATTCCCCTTTTCAAATCCAGACTAATGATAAACGTTAACCTCCACACAAATCCTTCACATTCTAATCATGGCAAAAATTTTCTTTTTTTAAGTTGATTTATTATTTTAAGAGAGAGAGAGAAACATAGTGCGTAATCAGGGGAAAGGTGGACAGAGGGAAAGAGAGAGAATCTTAAAAGCAGGGTCCATGCTGTGAGCACAGAGTCCGACATGGGGCTCAATCTCATGATTGAAATCAAGAGTCAGATGCTTAACTGACTAACCCACCCACATACACCTAATCATGGCAAAATTAAAACAAAACAAAACATAAAAAAAAAACAAAAAGAATGCTGCAGTAATCAACTGTGGGGCAGGTGGTCTAGTCAAGTTCTGACCTCAGCCCAGAAAGACTACTTAGGGGTCAGATAGGCCCCAGCAACCTGCAACACTCAGATGAGTCTCCAGAACTGCCCGGCCTTTGTTTTGCCATGAAAATAGGCTCCAAATATATTTGCAACTTGATACAAAACATGTGTCTTTTTTTTTTCTTGTCAGCCCAAATGACAGGAAAGGCAAGACAAGGAAGAAGATAGAAAAACAAAAAGAAAGACAGACAGAGAGGGAATGAGGGAGGGAAGGAGGGAACGAGGGAGGAAGAAAGGGAAGAAGGAAGGAAGGAAAGAAGAAAGGAAGGAAAGGAGGAAGGGAGGAAGGAAGGGAGGGAGGGAGGAGACATAAAGAAAAACAGAAAAAGAGAAAATAGAGAAGGAAAAGACCCCTGTGCTGGGGAAAAGAAAATCTGGAATAGAAGCTACAGCAATCAAACAAGTAGCCTTAGGAATCCAAGGCTTCCAGAGATTCCAATCTGTTAACTTCTTAAAAACGCGTTAAGTATGTTACATTTCAAACATATTCAAAATTAGAAAGAACAGTTAAGTGAATCCTCATGTACTTATCACCCAGCCTCAGATAATTTCAACTCCTAGCCATCTTGTTTCATCTATACTCCACTCCTACTCTTTTTTTTTAATGTTTATTTATTTATTGTGAGAGAGAGGGTGTGAGCAGGGGAGGGGCAGAGAGACAGGGAGACAGAGAATCCCAAGCAAGCTCTGCACTGTCAGCTCTGGGTCCCACTTGGGGCTGGAACTCACCAAGCATGAGATCATAACCTGAGCTGAGATCAAGAGTTGGATGCTTAACCAACTAAGCCACCCAGGTGCCCCCCACTCCAATTCTTTTCAAATAAATTCCTAACTATGTATTATTTTTCTGCAAATATTTCAGCATGCATCCATAAAATTTAAGGGGGCTTTAAAAAAATCATTGCCATATGATTGTTTTAATTAAAAATAATACCTTCAGGGCACTAGGTAGCTCAGTGGGTTAAGTGTCTGACTCTTGGTCTTGGCTCAGGCCATGATCTCACAGTTCATGGGTTCGAGCCCTGCATTGTGCTCTGTGCTGGCAGAGTGGAACTTACTTCAGATTCTGTCTCTCCCTCTCTCTTCCTATTTCTCTCTCTCTCAAAATAAATAAAGAAGCTTAAAATTTTTTTCGAAAATCCTATAAGAAAACTAATAATAACTTAAAAAAATATTATCTTCATTATCACTAAATAGCCATTCTGTGTTCATATTTCACCTCATGTTTTACTTTTCTTCCTTTAACAGTTGTTTTTTGCAGGAGAGTTCAGACAACTATGTTCATAAGCGATGTAAAGAATTTCCAGAGTTCATTATAGCTCCCCCTCCCTCTCTCTTTTTACTCTCTTGCAAGTTGTTGTTGTTGGAAAAATGAGATCACCTAACTAGCTTTTCATGCCAGAGGGTTTTTATTCTATGTTTCTAAGAAATCTCCCTGTTCAAAGTCTTGAGAAACTTCACTGTATATATATTATATATTATATATTATTGCTGGGCAGTCTTTTTAAAACCAGATTTTCTATCAGGTAAGTATAAAGCAAATCAGAAATAGGCCCTAGAACACTCATTGGACCACTTTCTTACACCATACACAAAAATTAACTCAAAATGGCTGAAGGACTTAAATGTGAGACAGGAAACCATCAAAACCCT